>NW_020448863.1:5007368-5008390 GCF_003343035.1 Apteryx rowi
AATTAAAATGTTAAAAAAAAAAAAAAAAGAGGGATCAACAGTAATGAATGGTTGATTCAGAAAGCAAAGACTGATCAATATTGGGGTTCAACAGGGATCAATATTGTTCCAAGCACTTGTTAATGTGTAAAACCAACTTCACTCATTTCCAAAAGGGTTGAGGAGTGGGGAGCTTGGATCCGGGAGGTTTGTGCTTCAGCCCAGCTCTAATGCTTTTTCATTAGTGGAGAGCAAGCTGCACAGCAAAGTGTTAAAATTGGCTGGAGATTTAATGAAGATTTGGGAAAACAGGCAGAAAGATCAATTGTAGATATTGACCATAGAGTATATCCTCCCCTAAAAAATTGTAGTTAGACACCTAAATTTTGAAATGGAAGAACTGGAAGCTAAAGAGATCAAAGAAACCCAAGAATGATTGCATTATGGTTGTATTATTTCCTTTTCTTGTAGTCTAAAACTTTATACCCCAGTTTAATCTGAGATATACTACAACTATAGGGCTAACACTGCAGACAGATAACTTGTGTGAAAAGTGTTTTGAATCAGCTTACCCTCTTTGTAAACTGTGCTTAGACAGCAAATGGTACGTTCCAATTTCTGTTGAAAATTTGAAATGTTTCCTTTTAACGTGTTCTTAAATGGAACATTTCACTCTTTTAAAAACTGTGATTAGAAACTAAGTACAAGCAGAACTGTTTCCCCCACGTTAAAAAAACATGAAATTAAGCGTTTTGTCCGCCCCAGCCCTTGGAGGAGCGGGCAGGTGGAAGAAGGGCTGCTGTGTGAGAATAAAAAGGTTTGGGTCAACCCGAAACCAACTGCAAGGAGCGAGAGCCGCCGAGCCGGGCGCCCCGCCCGTCAGCGACGCAGCTCCCCCCCGAGCGGCTGCCCGGCGGGCTGCAAGCGCCTCTCCGCTGTCCTGCGGGGGCCCCGTTCGCCGGCCCGGCCGGCGCGGGGCGGGGCGGGGCCCCGCGGAGTGACTGCCTCCGCGCCCAATTAGAGCGGCCGCGCGGCGCCAGGCC
>NW_020448863.1:5008880-5017135 GCF_003343035.1 Apteryx rowi
CGCGGTTTGGCCTCCGGGGAGGCGGGTGCGGGCGAGATCGCGGCCTCGGTTTGCCGCCTGGTCGTCTCGTGGGCTTGGGTTTGCGGGTGGAGCGGGAGGGCTGAGCTTAAGCGCTGCTTTTGCTGCATCCTCGCTGGAAGGGGAAAGCGGGGCCGGCTCAAAGGGGGGCTCTGTAATTAGCTTGTGACTTTCTGTAAACTTATTTACGTGCCTGGAACTGGCGTAGCGTTTCGCAAAATTTTGGGGAGAGGCAAGCTCCGGTTTAGTCTTTTCGGGCTTTAGTGGGACGTTTCAGCTGCAAGTACTGCAAAACTTATGTTGTGAGTTGTTCCTTGAACTAACAGATGTGTTTTGCTTTAAGGCCTGGGGTTCGTACATCCTGTAATTATTTCTTTTAGATACTTCTAAAAACTGAAATAGCCATGTGAACAAACTCACACCCTGGCTGAGGTGCAGCTGTAGCAGTAAAAAGGTGCTTTATGCCTATGTAGTTATTTCCATGTGGGAAAAGAAAGAAGCTGTGTTGTTGAACGCTTTGCAGTGGTGTAGCAACGTGCATGTGCTCTCCTGTGGAGGCGAAGCACTGCTGACTTTGTGCAGAAGCACAGATGAAGTGTTTAGGGCTCGAGCTCGACTGTGCCTGGAGCCTTCAGAGACTTTGCTCGTTCTTTTTATTCCAGCCCAAGGAAAGACACTATCAACAGCAAAATGCATGTGTAAGCTTTGATATGTATTGAAATGGCAGCATGGTTGAGCAATACAAATATCTGCATTCCAAAAACTAAACAAAAATGGGTCACTCCAAGTGAGAATGTTCTTTGTGCTTACTGTCAGATATCTGATCATGTAAGATCTTCCGGTGTGCCAAATCCAGATTTATGGTTTCTATTAAAGGTAACAGTCATAGCTGGAGGACTTATGCTTGTGAAGGACAAAAGTGACTTATGACCATAATAAAAACCAGGAATATACATATCAGTGAAACTAGTTTGCTCAGGGAGGCAGTATGGCAAATTGGTTAGAGAGGCATCCCAGTAACCAGGAAAACTAAAATCTGTTTAAACTCTTSGTTCTAAATGCAGCCAACATTTTTTGTCTCTTAACAATTTCTTGTGAGTAGGAAATTAAGAGCTGAAGTGTCCCGTAGTTCAGCTTTGATCCCATTCCAGGAGCGTTTGACAATAGGATTTAATATCATTTCCTAGAAAGCTGTATCATGTAGATCAGTTCCTAGAAGCAAAAGGAATTCTTCTGTTTGCCAGTGAGACTGACTGTCAATGGGTGCCGTACTGCTCATAATTTAAGATTGGTGTTCCTGTGCCTGGAGTATGAAGTTGATGTTTCTGTCCTCCCTGTTGGCGGTAGGAGCCCCACGTGTTAGCCCAGCTGTAGAGCTTGGTCCTTAGGAGCTGATTCTCTATCTTAAGCTGCATTGCTCCAGTTTTGGGGCATGCCCCCTTTGAACAAGGTGCTGTTAAGTGTTCAACAGCTGCTGACCCTCTTAAATGCGATGCTGGCGAAAGCCTGAGTCAAAACACATGGGTCCAGACTCAAGCACTTCCTCAGCTTTGGTGAGTTTTGACCTGGGTTTTCATGCTGTTTGCTGCCTCAGTGCTGGGTTTAATAGTTCTGGTGAAAAATACTTAAGTTAATCTGTYTTGTGCATGTGTGTCTACGGCAGATCCACGCTCCTGAAATGTGGGTGGATAATATTTCTGCTTGTCCCTGAAAATGCAGGGTGAAGCACCTTGAAGTCAGGGATGTCACATGAGGTGGAAGGCTGTGTTGAATGTGATTCTTTTTTTCCACTTGGATCCAAATCCTGGGCAGAAGAGCATGACCGAGTAGTTGGTCTGTTCTGGAGTAGATAAAGGGTCTGACAAGAATCCTCTGTCTCATTACTGTACCACCAGTTTTCCAAGTGGCTCTCTGGTAGAAGACCCTGTGTCCAAACTGTTCCGTTTCCCTCTTTCTTTTATAATAAAAGCCCAGTTCTGCAGGTGATGAGAGGGAAAGAGATGTAGTGGGAAATTTCCTCTTTGTTTGCCTCCTTAGAGTCAAGTTGTCCTTGGGTGGCATTTTTTATTGCCGCTGTTGGAGAACTGTGGGCTAGATGGACCTTCAGGCTGAGCCTGTAGGACATTTCTTATACTATTGATTTTAAGTGTTTGTTTTACTTTCCTGGGGAGCTTCTGCAGCTGCTGTTTCTGTGTCTTTTAACTCCTGTGCAGTGCTGTGCTAGAGGCTCTCTTGTTGAGACAGTTTGTCACCTTGTTGGACAGCTTGCCCCTACTGTATAGTAGTAGCTTCAGAGAAGAGATGTCTCACTGACTTGACGCAAGGCCAACACACGCTGTGCATGGCCTCACGTCTGCTGTTTCCAGCTGCTGTGAGCCAAGGTGTCAGACTGCTTCTGCTGTGGGCTGCACTGCTAAGGCAGTGTAAGACGTGTCAGGAAGCAACATTGGGTCCTGGTGAAAAGGTCTGTGGAGGGGAATGGGGAGACTTTGCTTGCTGCCTGTGTCTAAGTGAAGATAGGTGTTAATGTTCCTGAAATTACGGTCATTCCCAGGAGACTGAGGTTCCCGTGCAGTGCTGACAGTCTGTCTGGTCCCATCACTCGCTCGTGACACAGGCTATGAAGCCTGTTGCCTGCTCAGCAGTCAGGTCTGAATGGTTGGACGTGGCAGGTCTTGAGAACAAGAAACACGGCATGCTGTGAGATGCATGATACGGCATTCTTCAGGAGGTCTTGTGTCTCTTGAATCCATCCAACTAGGGCTTCTGTGAGGTTTCTCTCTTTCATAGCTTCAAGGGAAGGTTTTAATATTCATGGAAACCTCCTGGATTCCTTGAAGTAAGAGGTTTGGGCCAAAGAACATTTAGTCACTTTCTTAACAGCTGTGTGATTGCATCAAAAGATACCTTTGGCTTACTGAAGACAGGAGAGTGTTGCTGCAAACCCATTTGAATAACTGACTGGTTTCCTTTGTCATGCTATGTGTTATCTGTGAAGATGGGGGAGCATTGAGAGGTGACTTGACCATAAATCTGATAGAGATAGTCCAAAAATGAGTCTCTGACTCTTGAGATGGGGTAAGAGGAGTGCAAGAAAGTAACTGCCTATGACTGGGAGGTCCACAGTTTTGTTTGGAGTAGTTTTCAGTAGAAATAGTCATAGCCCACATTTTGGGCAGGATATAGGGAGATAACTGAGCATCCCGAAAATCCTTGTGGTGTAAGATGTGGTTGGCAAAGCCCCCTTCGCACTGTTGAATCTCCTTGCTTCTTGTGAAGAAGGTCCCTGCAACCTGTGCCTTAGCTCATAAATGGTAGTATGCAAGTTAGCAAGTTGGTATACCTGAGACACTTCTCATACTTCCCTAGTTATTTTCAGGCCTCAAAGTAAAACTCGAGCTATGTTGCTGCTTTAAAGCTGTGCAATTACAATCTGACCTCTTTCTGTCTGTCCTAGCCAAATCTGTAATTTTATAAATGCCGAGAATAAGTTTATTAGAAGGTTCGGACTGATTTTGCTGTGAGTGCTCTTTCTGTATGGAGCTCTTGTGTGCAGACCTGGTTGTGTGCTAAGAAAAAATAAAAACACTGACTATCTTCCTATATTTAGGCTGAATGGTGACCTCCCTGCCCCATTGTGACTGTGACATCCCATTAGTCATCTCAGTAGTGACTTTGTTCGTGGATCCAGTCCAAGAGAGGTAAACTACATTGCGTTGCCTCATGTTTATTAGTGGTAAGGACATATTACCCAGACATTTAGCACAGTATGGCTGATCTACTACAAATTCACACCCTATCTTGCCCTGCTGTAATTTGCTTGTGTGCCCAGGCTCTAACTGGACTGTTGCAATGTCTTAGTAATAGAAATACTGTGTCTAGTTCTCCTTTGTCAGTCTCTGTAGTTGTGTTAGCTTTTCTGCCTCCAGTGGGAGTAGGGAATCAGCCTTCCCTGTGTCTCGGTAGAAAAATGGCTATTACTGCTGAAACGTTCACTGCTAAACAGATGATCTGCGAACAGAGAGATTGCCACCTAAAGACAACTTCAGAAATCAGTGAAGTGTACTGCTTGCATAGCTCTTTGAAGATGACAGGTTTATCAACATTAATCTTTGCAGCCTAATACAGGAGAGGCTGCATGTTATTTCTGAGAGATTGCATCTGCTGCCCAACATTTGGAAAAGTCAGTATTCAATCCAGAATTAGAGCTTGGTCTTTCTTTTGGAGGACAGYGTTTCTCTTGCCATTGGGTTATCTGCAGTTGTTGCATGTCTCTAAGTTTAGACAACTGAGAGTTCGAAAGAGGATTATGCTAAATCATAACAATTATCTCAGTGGGATATTTCCTTTGGATTTCTCCTTGTTCTTAAAAAATTGCCTAGCAAGGGTGTTCAGCTGTGAACACACCTCAAGGTGCAGTGAATGAGGCATCTGTTTTTTCTTCTTTTTTTCACCTCTGTCTTACAAATTAACTTGTATTTTGGCTCAGATCAGGCTGAGGATAGCGGCTGTCTGTTATTTATCTAGTAGTGTGTGCTGCCAGGATAGTACTTTATTTTTGATAAAGGTTGGATTTTTCCATTAATAATTCAGTCATCACACTGGATTTGCAGTTGCTTGCCCGTGATGTGTATTGCCCCTGATATGGGCATATATGATTTCCTGAAGTCTTCAGCTTCTAGAGCATTTTGTTCCTCTGTGACTTCTGTTGTACAAGAGGAAAGCGCGGTGGGTTAGAAGCTTTATGTTTTTTCCAATGGCTGTGCTTCTGTTTCTGTCAAAAGGCCAAAATAAACCAATTATGTAAAAGAGCTGATTTCTTTCCTCAGTGGGAATACATTTAGATACAGGTCTTGAAACCAATTGTATCTATAGGCTTTCTTCTTTCTGCTTCCCCCTTGGCCACAAGAATTTCCGGGATGCTCAGTTATCTCCCTATATCCTGCCCAAAATGTGGGCTATGACTATTTCTACTGAAAACTACTCCAAACAAAACTGTGGGCCCCCTTGGTTGTCTTCTGTAATAGGGGAGGGAGGAGGAGGACTTGGGAAGGGTTTAGGCTGTGCAGTGTGGTCTCTCAAACCTTGCAGAGCCCCAGCAGGAGTTTGCTGGGGTGGGAGTCCTCTGCTGGCTTGTTAGCGAGTGCTGGGCCCCTCTGGGCTGAGAGACCTAGTGCTTCATCAGGGCTCTCTTCGTTAGAAGTAGCGGAGGCTTGCTGCTCTTCATCTGCTCCCCCTTGTTCCTTGCCTGCTCCATCTTTTCCTGCAAATCATCTCAGGGGCACTGGGAATGGCCCCTGTTGAAGACCAGAAATGTTCTCCTGTTTCTTCAAAAGCACGGTGCAAGTGGGAATTCTTGCTAAAACCACTGGGAGGTACGAAAACTGGGTTTTCCCCATATCACATGAGAATACTTAGGTGATAGTATGTCCGGCATTGGACAGGAGATTGGTGTCCCAGACTGTTAAAGTAGCGATGCTTGCTTTCCCATCTGTTGCTGTGTATCATTGAGCAGTACTGGTTGAGTCAAAGAGTCGGGGCCAAAGTCATTTAAGGAGCCTCTGTCTCGTGGTGTTCAAGGCAAGATAAAAATAACAAAAAGTGTGACTTTGAGCAGCCATTTGCATACAACCTGATGGTAATCACACTTCCAGTAGGCACAGTCTTGTAAGTCTTGCATCAATAAAATTCCATTGCTTTCACTGAATGCCACCTGTGAGCAAAGGCTTCAAGTGCAAGTACATAGATGCAAAAGTAGATTTGGACTTGCATCTTTAAAGGCTTTTCACTAAATCTTAGTGGAAAACTTAAGGCAGAGACTTGAACTAGCTATTACAGCATCTGAACTCTAAATTGGAGAATCTTTGCACTGTCAAAGACAGCAATCTAATTATGTCTTGGTTTGCTTTCAAATGTGCTGATTTATGACTAGTAGTTATCATATTTTCAAAGAGTTCTTATGACACCGAGTATGGCTGATTTGTCAGAACAACTTTATTTGCTTGCTCTGCAGCAGATGTGGCGAAATAAGAGACATTATGAGAGATATAAGTTGGGAACAATTAAATGGATGATGAGGTTTTAGGAGGCTTATTTTGCTTGCCTCTAGTTAATGATTTGGTCTTAAATGTCTTCTTGGAGTGGTCAATTCTGAAGTAAAAACCTAGGGAAATAGTATAGGTTCTTTTTAAAATACGAAGGCAGACTACAACCCCAAAAGTTTATACATACTGCAGTGACTCCGAAGGGAGATATAAGGAGTGCAATTTTTAAATTATTAACAGAAAGATAGCTTTAATACTGTAAACAACAACAACAAACAAAAACAGCTTCCCCAAGCAAGCCCCCAGTCTGCTCATTTACAAATATTTCCCTTGTAAGTGATCTCTTATGAATGACAGAATCAAGAAAACACATGTATTCACCAAGTTAGCAGCAGGATCTGTTAGTGAGTATGAGGATGGGTGGTACCTTGTGTCGATCCTGCGACAGCTTTGCACACAGCTGTCCATCCGCTCTGTGCGGTGGCCACAGTCATGGGAATCTAATTCTCTCCTGCTTACATGGTTTGAATGTTCTTGGGCTGGGTGATTTAATCTAGCACAGTGCTAGCAGTAGGGCATTTCAGGCCAAGTTCCAAAATTCACAAAGAAGGTCCTTAATTATTTCCAGTATGTCTTGTCTTTCTGTAAAGAGGAGTCATTTGGTGAGTGAATCGGGGGGTGTTTTGTTGGCTTTTGCCTCTCTCAAAACAGAATTTAGCTGTCATCTATTCCTGCAGCAGTAAGGCACAGTTAAGGTTTGTGGACACATTTGCACTCAAAGAAGTGACGGAGCCACGCCTTGTGGGCTCTGGTCTGTTCATCAGGGTAGTGTTTTTTGTGGCTTGTGGCCTCCTGCTGGCTACCTGCTTTCCTGGAGATCCCTCAGAGGGGAGAAGGGTGTTTACTACACGTATGGTAGTTGATTTGAGCTTTTTGCAGTAAATCAGTCACTTTGAGGATGTGCTGGATTTACTGAATGTGCTTAGCTTGTGCGTTATGTGCAGTTGGGTGGCTTTCTGCACCACGGGTCTTGACTGGAGCAGAATCTCATTTTTGATTACTTTACCTCCAAAGTTCAGGGAACTTCAGTCCTTTCAAAGGATCCAGACTAATCCACAAAGTCTAGATAGGTGCTTTACTGAAGTCTAGACTTGATATCTTTTCTGTAATGTGTATATACACATTAGCTATAGCCATGTGTGAGGCCTGGGGAGAAATACAAACTTTGAAAAACATGTGGAATGTGTAAGCGCTGTTGAAGGAGGTTAGGTGTTTAAAGTGGCCCAGATCATAGGGAATATAAGGGATAGCGGAAAGACATCCAGGCTCTTTGGAGGTTGATTTTTATGTTTTCAGAAGTCATGGAATCAGCACATGAAGGCATCTGTAGGATCAGATTAAGATTCTGTGGGGCATGATGCTGCTAATTAAACATCTGCCTCAAAGAGCAAGTGAGGAAGAAGTATCTTGAGCGTTTAAAAAAAAAAAAAACAACACTGAACTGCTGCTGTGTTTCCGAAAATAGTTAGCATCTAACATGGTTGTAACACTTGCGCTTGTGGTCTAAGGTTCTATAGAGTTTAATAAGGACAGAGGAGATATGGATTTGGAAAAATGACTCTTGCCGTATCAAGAGTGCTAGAATTCTGTTTTTCTTTAGTATCAAGTCAGATATTCTGCTCATATGAAAAAATCCTGCAGAGATAGTGTTGGCAAGGAGAGGGAGCATATAGCCCATTGAGATCTTCTCAGTTTGAGTGTGGATGAATACTCGTAGATGTCAGTCATGTGCACAAGGTTGTGTTGGTTTACCTAATTTTGGAAACTTGTAGTTTTGAAGTGTCTTCTGTACCACCCTAGCTTTAGGTTAATAAACCTGTGCTAAGATGTAGCATGGGCTTATCCTTACCCATCCCAGAGGAGTGCTGGGAGGGAGCCTGGTAAGGAGCGCATTGCCCCAGAGAGCTGCTCTGAACAGGGTTTTGGAGGAAAGCAAGGGGCTGGGGCATAGACGGAGCAGACTGTGGTTGTGTGGCATAACGTGTAGGAGCAGGGAGTGTTCGTGGCCACTGGGACCTGCACTGATTTCCCTCATCCAAATGTCTGAACTGAAAAAATGCTGTTACGGTGAAAGTGTGGTGGTCTAGTATCTCTACTCCCTCTGCTGCTTAGCTGGAGCCATTTGCTTCCCCC
>NW_020448863.1:5017150-5145372 GCF_003343035.1 Apteryx rowi
AAAGCATCTCTGACAGGCTTTTGTTATGTGGAATTAGAGGAAAGGTACATTGAGTTCCTGTTTTAAGAACAAGACAAAAAATTCATCCTCCTCAAAATGCTGATGCACAGAAAATACAACGCACTCTGTACTGTAGTTGACGAGTGCTTTGTGTAACGTACCTCCTGGGGACTGCTCTGTGCTGCAAGGGGAGAGCACCTTCCTGGCACAGCAGGAAGGCAGAAATAGCCATCCTTGGTGACTCAAGGTCCAAGTTCAAATTCTTGTTCTCCTGGGTCGTGGGCTCCTCCCTTAGTCAAGGGGCAGACCACTGGACTGTTAAGGGGTAGATGTGTAGACTGAAAATGTAGAAATCTTTTGGGAGGGCTGTGCAAAACAGACAATTTCAGCAAGTTAGTGGCTTGCATGTAAAGGGAGAGGTACAAAAATAGGGTGGAGCAACTGAAGCACGCTGAATGTCTGTGATTCCTGTCCGCTCCTGTACAGGCCATGGGGGAAAAGGTCTGCTTCAGAGAGAGGTGCGCTGAGCAGCTAATCTCTAAGAAAAGCATATGATAGCTAGATGCCTCCTGATGGGTTCAAATTCTAGCTTTGTTATAGTACACTCTTTCCTGCTGTCAAAACAAGGTTAAACTAAGGGACAATTTCTTGTACTCTTAATTTAAATTTCTGTGGGAAGTTGGTTTTGGTTCTGAGCAGAGACCTGAAAAGGCTTGTCAGTTGAATTTTAGAGCCCTCCAGTATTTCTTTTTCACTTAACTGAGGCTTGCTCAACTTGTCAAAGCACTTTTAATTTGTTGTATTTTTAAAGGAAGCATCGGAGAAGGTTCAGAAATGCATATTTATGTTTCTTGGCTAAGCTTAGACTGGCTCTGAGACCTTGCTTTCCTTATTTCAGTAGAGGAGATTTTCTTGTAATTTCTTGGCATTTTTTTCTATATATATTTTTTTTCCTTCAAAAAGAGCATATAGTTTCTTACCTTGGTCTACACCTTCCTTAGATGTGAAACCGGTAATTAACAGGTCTTAACTGAAAGTATCCTCTAGAAGGTTTTGTATCCCATCCTGCGGAGTGCTGGGCAGGACTATKGCCATCTCTGACAGTACTGGTACAGAAATGCATTTTTCAGGGTATCCTCAAGTCGTGCAATACCCTCAGGAATTTGGACCCTGCAGGGGAGCGTGTGTCTCTTCCCACTGTTTCATGCTTGGGAGGGCTGGAGCCCGTTTTGGTGGAGCCTGGTAACAGCAGCTGCAGAAGGATGTGGCCAGCTAGCAACGGGTAATGCTGCGGCCGGGGCAGTTGTGACGTGGGCCCCTGTGCCTGTTACGGACAGCGGTGAAAGTGTCTGGGTGCTGTCTAGGGCCAAGGCTGCCACCCCAGCAGGTGGTGGCACCCTACACTCTGCAGGCTTTGGTGGCACTCCTCTGCCAGCTTCTTGGGGATCTTGGGAGTGATTAATCCTTCTCCCTTCCCAGCCTTCATGCAAGTTAATGAAATGGTGCTGATGACGCAATTCTGTAGACGGATGGGTATTACATGAAAAGAGTGGTAAGAAATGTATTGTCAGTGCAAATGCTTCTGCAGCACCGTCTTGCTTGTTGTCTCTCTGTTTGTAGCATAGCTGGCTTTGCTAGAGAGTGTCCTTTCAGGGAGCAGCCATGAGAAGCAAAACACAACCTGGAGATAAGAGCGTTGTGATTTGTGTTCGGGGTGGTGCTAGTAAACTTCCCGTAACTTGGTCACAGAGATAATTCTGCAGGTTCTGGCTCCATTGTTGTGACTGGGTCTAAGGTGAATTTTAAAAAAATATTTTGGTAGAACAGGGTTTCCTTTCTGTTTTATCCAAAGGAAAAAATCTGCTACCAGCCTGATATGTTGTTCTCATTACTGAGAGAGTTTCTGAACAGGATCTCAATACACAGTTATTTGCATGTCCTTATCTGTGTGACACAGTATTTTCCAGGTCGGTATCTTTGGTTTCAGAATTGCTTATCACAATGTGTGGTCTTAAATCCACATACACAGAAGTGTTTGATCATAAAGACGTCACTATGATGAAAGGGATTTCTCTCAGGGTTATTTTGAACATCATGATGGAATTGTTCACTGAAGGCCAGCATTTTGCTTGTCTTATAAAACTAACTATTGAGCTGCTGTTAGAAAGAGGGTTTAAGTGCTGAGTTGTTCAAGTAGTCATCTGTCATGGGGCTGTAATGCACAGGGAAGGTGGTAGAGACCTGAGGAGGAACTCCCCCCCCCCCCATGAGATTTCCAAATGAACTGTTTGGAGGGAGTGGGGAACCTCTTTGAGCTCTAAGTGATGATTGCCCATATGATTGAGTGATTGAAGACTTTCCATAATAAAAGCACTTCTGCACATTCTCAGACTTAATAGCCCCACCTTCTTTCCCTTCATGTACTGCCTGTCTTCAGGCTTTACAAAATACATTCAAAGTGAGGTTGGAAGCTGGAGCCCTGTTTTGCCCTGCTTGTTGTAGCAATGTTGCAAGGATGGATTCCTGCCATGGCTCTAGAGAGGCCCTTGGAGATCACCTCCTTCAGTGCAGTGTGATGGTAGTGGCAGCTAGAGATATTTTTCCTTTTTGACCTGGTTGGGAGGCTATCTGTCTGTTGCCTCCATGTTACATAGTGTTGTTTATTTATCTTCTTATTTCTTATTTGGCAGAAGTACTAAAGCAGTACCTGGAGTTCAAGGCTACCTCATGCAAGGAGCCTTCAAGCTGCTGTTTCCATCTGAAATCCATTACAGTGTTCTTCAACTTGTTGCTCTCAGACCTTGTGATACTTAAAACTCCCCCTTCCTTTTCTGCCTCTTCAAAGAATTTTACAAATAAATCACTAGCTGTCTGGTTATGACAGCAGAAAAAAAAGGCTTTAATGTCTCCATAGCTACATAAAAAGTACTTGCAAAATGCCAGTGGAAGAGAAAATGCCCTACAATTACACCATACATTCTTTGTGTGAAGACTGGAAATTGTTTGCATTGGTTCAGTAATTGTTGCAAACTAGTCTAGTGAGAACTGTTTGTTTAGTGCAATAAATTTTTGTTCTTTTAACCCTGTGAAGCTGAAAAGGTAGTTTTAAATGGGCAACTAACTGACCTGAACTCTTGGTAGATGAATTGATTCTAAATTTACCAGCTTAATCCAGCTTGTTCTATCTCATGTTTTATGTTACATCTGAAAAGAGAGAGTTTGGGCAAATTAGCTGGGATTAAAACTACAAACTGATTAAATTATTCCTGTTTGAACAGTTCCCAGCATGTGAGCCCTTGCTGGTTGATTTGTAAGTAATCTGTAACTTGAGTTAGACTGTCAGAGCTGCTGTGATTGAGGTGAAAGTAAATAATTTCCAACTGGAAATCTTTCCTTTGATATAAATGATAAGATAATTTATTCATTCATTAGTGAAAATATCTTGGAGATATGAGCAAAAATTGGGATGAGGGTATCTTTGAATTTCTCACAATAAATGCCTGGGCCTGTTTTGTTTCTGGAAGGAGAAGCTGTTTATGCTGTCCTGCACTGTCCTGACCAGTCACTTTGCTCCTAGTGAAATACAGTACTGGTATGAAAATGCAGTTGTCAAAACATATGCGAGGACATATTTTGTGTGTATTTGTGCCTTATGCTGTTCCATTCACTTCGGGGCATTGCATAAAAATAACAGGCTGCAGAGTTGGGCCTGCTACATTTACGCAAGGCTGTCTTACCGTCAGGCATCTGTAAATGCAAAAACAGTTGAAACAAGATAATGTTTCTGTAGAGGCTTGCTTTGATATATTGATTTATTGCAGCCACCTCCTTTGGAGGGGAGGGACTGGCTGGGCAGGGAAGCTACAACACATGTGGCCATAGTTTAGGATCAGCTACCCACTCATTTAGGACAGTGTATCCAGCTGGACTGCTGATGCTGAACTGGAACTTGGCTGTGACATTGCAGTTAGTTCCTGTTCTTACGAAATGTGCTATATCATCTTTCTGTGACTGCCTGGCCTGGCTTTACTGTTGCATGCACTGAGGAACAATGTTTCCATTCCTTAGGTTTGGCTCTGTTAATGTGACTCTCGCAGCATGTGTGTTTAGGACCAAAATGGGGTGACTGTCTAGGAGTTAGTTTTTGTGTTAAAAAGAAGAAAGGTATCCAGCATGTCCTGATACCCTGCCACCTTTCCTCTGAACCTAGTTGCATTTGCTGTCCCTTTTGCCCAAAGGCATTGGGACTATTTTTGGACAGGATGTTACTTGCTATAAATGTAAAGATCAGAACCTGGTTTTCCAGTTTATTATAGCAGGGTGAGATATAACAGCATGGTGGATGAAATACCTGTTAAAGGCCGTGAAAGCCCTGCTTTTGGTGCTGGTGGGACCTGAACATTGCTTTGTCTAAGCCGCCATTGTTTCTGGAAAGAGAGAGATTAATACAGGATTGCTGTAAGAAAACAGAGACAGAAACCAAGTGATGGCCCCAGTGAGGATACCTTTGCTGTTGTCTTTGTTGGGATTAGCCGGTCTCCTGGGATGTATAAGACATGATGGGGTCTGGGTGAGTAGAAGTGTGGACTGGGCAGAGCTGCAGGGTAGGGACTGGCTAGCTGGGTTATGAGAGCTCCTTCAGAGCCAGATGTGGCAGAACAGGCTGCAGGAGTTAGAAATCAGAAGGTGGTTGATATAACAGCACAATCCAAAATACTGTCTTGTCGTATGTGACTTGTGGGAAGAAGAGCCCTGCCATGCCTTATAGTTTTCTAAAAGGATGCGAGAACTACTATACCTTTCTAAAGCTTGATATTGTAAGGAGACTGAGATTGAAGTATCCATCTGAATTACGGCTTGACTTAAAACTAACAAAAAAAMCCCCTGCAAACCTGTGAAGTTTTGGCTCAGACCTGCTCAGCTGTTTGGTTCCCCCATGCTGTCCCCTGCCACAGCGGCTGTCAGTCTTGCAAGCATGCAGTGTTGGACCCTGCGTGCTCTCCCCTGACTGCACGTCATGCAGCTGTGCTGCTTCAGAGAGCTGGGGAGAGGAAGAAGGACCTTAGCCACCAAAGGGTGTGCGACCCTCAGATGTATCAAGATGGACGTGAGCTCTGTTGGAAGTCATGCTCCATAGCTGCATCATACCCTGTTAGGTGACCGGTCACCTGCTGAGTGATGCAGCGTACACCCCTGCCTTGTGTACCGTGGCGTGCAGTCTCCTGTGGGGGCACAAGGAAAATGAGGACTGTAATTTATGCGGAATCGTTTTTTTAATCTTTCTTGTCTAACTCACACTGTAAAACTTCAGGGCAGAGACTTTGTCTTCCATATCTAAAGCCCRGTGCTTGTATCTCATTCATGTTTATACAGAAACGCTCGGGCAGCCAGAGGTTCTCCAAATTCTGATAGAAGCCATGCATGAAATGAATCCAAATTGGGTTACACGTTCCATGATAAATAGGAGATTGTAGCACAGATTCAATGTGTTGCATAGCTTAAAGCCTATGAAAAATGAAACACAAATCCTTCTCTAAAAGTTGGCTGGGTCTATATCAGTCTTGACAAAGTTTTGAGACAAGCCAGTACTCCGAGTTCACTGTGTAGGCGTTTGCAAGAGAGGAGGTTCTCTGAACTGATTTATGGGAGAGGACTATGGGTATAGGGAGTCAGAGCAGTGCTGAAGGTTAAGTAAAGTAGCTAAACAAAACATGGGCCTGCTCAGTGTGTGTTTGTGGTTATGGACTTGCACACTCCTCCCTACAAATGAGGGAGAGGTCAGTTTTTGTGCCCCACTAATAGGGGCCAAATTGCAGCTGGTTAGCCTATGTGACAGGATTTTGCATGTCTTTCTGGTATGCATGCTTCCTCCTCGTGCTTGACGATAGATTGTATGATAGGAATATGAAAACCAGGGGTGAAAAAATGTGGTTGGGTCTGTCTTGGAGCAGGCAGGAGACAGTCTGGTTCTGGTTACAGAACCTCCTATGATGATCAGGGAAAGCTGAAGATCGGTTAGTGGCCAAACAGCCAACAGAGAGCTTGGCTGTGTTGGCAAAGGCAGGAAACCTTGCTCTGGGGAAAGCTGGTTGTTGGGCTGATCCCTTTTCCCCAGCGCTGGGGAGCGGGCGAACATGTGCTGGACTTCCCAGCAGCGATGGCATTCAGGCAGCCTCAGAGGCCAGTGTTATTTCCCCTGGGTYGAGTCCACACCAGCCCATGGGGGGCGTGGGCCTTTGCTGGCTTGCCGCTTTTGGAGTGGGCAAATTTCTCYGGAGGTTTTTAGGCCCCATGAAGAACTGAAAGTGTATAAACAAATCGCATGCACTCTCGAAGGTGCATTGGGGGCAAAGAGCAGCGGGGACAAGAGATGGACCAGGGTAATTTTACAGTCTGGTTTACTCTGGGCTTAAACAGTCAGACAGCATGATGCTTTGGAAGGCTTACAGCACCATCTGCTACTAGCAGGAGCAGAGCCCTGAGGCCTGGGAGGCAAAAGGGATGGCAGCTGCGCAAGAGTCTCAAACCACAGGTCAGCGTGGGAACGCAGAAGTTTTCTGCGTAAAAGCAGGGCTTTGCAGTCATGTTCTGCCTGTAAGGAAATTGTTTTGATCATGTGGATGTAAACAAGTTTGCCTCCTCTCTGCAGATTGGCGATGGCTGAGGAAAAGCAGTTTCTGAGTGAAACGCTGATTCTTAGCTGTGATCGTGTGTGATGATAATGCTTGTATTTGAGTAAAAGAACAATTCTGTATTATATTGCTTGAATCATGCGTGTTGATTTTTTTTTTTTTCAAACAGACCACTTAGGAATAAAGGACCGAGGAAATGCTTCTGATGGGGAGGAAGGAACTTTCCAGCTCTCCGCTCCATGCACTTGTGGGTCTCTCCTCCTCTTTGCTGTATGTTCAGCATATGAGCATATTAACTACTTATGTTTAGATTTCCAGAGAAGAGGCTTCCTCTCAAGACTTCCTGTTGTAGTTCACATCTGTGATGCTGAATGCAGATCCCGACTGTCAGGCCGCGCTATATGTGATGATTCATGTTGTCCAGCTGAGGACAGAGGGGGAGAGATGTTATTTTGGCATCTGACAACGTACAGAAATAGTCCCTGAACTTGGGAGCAAAAGCAGTTGTCTCAAAAATCTTACTTGATGCATCTTTCTCTTTTTTTTCCCTTAAGGAATATTTGCTCAGAATATACTCTTTGTTTGAGTTTTTACAGAGAAGCTGGTTGTATCCGTGACTCAGATGCTGCTGCGGGTGGCCGGACAGGGCCAGACCCTGAGGTTTGTTTGTAACTCCACTGCTCGTTTCCTCCGAGGCCTGGATATGTTGCCTCTCTCATTTTCTCTGCTTTTCTGTTGTCCAGCCTTTTGTCTGTCTTTCCTCTTTTGGATCCTGTGCTCCTCAAGCACTGTGCATCTGACTGTGTAGTGCCCAGAGACCTTGCGGTGCGCCCRTGCAAACGGTGCGCGGAGCGGGAGCACTGTTCCGCGGGGAGGCACCGGGGAGCCGAGCGGCGTGCAGAGAACGGAGAGCTGGAGCTGGCACAGCAGGGTCAGGACGTCAGGGCTCTGACTGCGCTGCTCGCAGAAGCACTGCTTTTCTGTGGTTTGGGCTGCTGCCCCTGGCCGTTTTTTCTGTACGGGCATCTGTTCGTGTGCACGTAGCAGCCTTTCTTCTTTGGCTTCTTTGTTGTATTGAGTCGCCTCGGTACTCTGGCGTCGTCTTAGTTTTTCTGCATCTTTTCCCTCTTGTGCGAGTACTCTGAGGGGAATTGTACAGTGGAGTTTCTTCCAGGACCCCATGCAGCTTTTCAGGAGTAGAAACTGTGAGGTTCCCTCCTTTGCAAGACTGGGGCCTCCGGCAGTTCAGAGCTGGCTTCATTTTAGAAAAACAGAATAAAGCAGATCAGTATTAACTTGCCTTCACAGAGTTGATCCTGGCTGCAGCTCAGCTGGATTATGTTAGCTGGTACCCAGAGACTTCTAGATTTTTAAGATTGTGAAGCAACTTAGCCTGTGAACAGAATGAGCAGTTGCCTGGCTGTGCTCATGTAATTGTTTGCTGTTCATTGACTTCATAGCTAGAATAGTAAATGGTGGTGTTAAATTTCTGGACAAGGCTTTGGACAAGATCTTTCCTCAAAACACTTGATAAACCACCCACTACAACGCAGAATGCTGGTTTGTCCTTTTACAAATTGAATTGTTGGAGAGCTCTTATGATTATTAAAAGATGCTTTGTGTTAATTTAATTTTCTTTAAAAGACACAAGCTAGGTGACTCAAGCAATGCAGACACTTAATCCAGGTAGGAGCAAAATTTCCTTATGTATGCAAATGGAATACTTTAAATATACTTAAAAGTTTCCAAAAGCATCATGTGCAGGGAGGAAGTATAAAAATAAAAATAATAATAAAAAAAAAACAACTTGTGTGGGTTTTTTTGTTTTGTTTTTAAGAGAGCCTTTAGATGCTGGGGAATTGAACAATGGGAAACAGTCAAAGCAAGAATGGAGAGTGTCAGCTTAGTATCTCACCAGGGTGTTGGAGGAGGGAGGTTCTTTAAGTCTTTTAAATGAATTTAAAACGGTGTTCCAGACAACTTGTGAGCAGTAAAGGTTCAGTGGTGTTTTTGTGATTATAAGGGCTGTTATCTGGCAAAATTCAGGCAAAATGCCTGCTTGCTCTTGACAAGTGTAATATTACCTCCCATTCCTATTCCCCAGGAGGAGCAGCAGCTCCATCCCCCTTTCCTCTTGCTAACACCTTTCAGGACTCAGTTAAACTCTTAGCCTTCTTGCCAGCTTATATTAAGCTTGATGCTGGCTCCTGCTGATATAGACGTGACGAAGGGCTTATGTGCCTGACATACTGAAGAGTGCGCTTGCCACCCCTCTCTCTGTTGACAGGCCTAAGAGAAGAGTTTGTGGGGCGGGGTGGTCTCCAGCTTTATATCTCAGTAGAGCTGACTGCTCTCAAATTAGTCTAGCTCAAGCGAGCTTGGGCATGCTTTGAAAGAGCTGCTCTGGGTAGCTCTATCTGCACTTGCAGCACACCTAGGGGTTTGAATGCTATTAAAAAAAAAAAAAAGGTTTGGTTGCTTTCTGAATCTGTGGGGTGCGAGGCTGTTGTTTCTGTGCTGTCTGTGCGCATGGCTGGGGTGGAAAACCTGGAGGAGTTAGGGCTACCTGAGTGTTGCCTGCTTACACTAGTACTTAGGTGTTACAAAAATGTGCTTGATCAAACTTTAGCCTCTGTCTCCCGCCAACTCAAGTTAAAAGCACCATGCTCTAATTAAAGATTTATTGCATGCAGATAGGAGGTCAAGTTAGGGGCAGCACTTGAGTTAATTTTTCAATCTAGACAAGCTCTCTGCTAGTTAGTCCGTTTATCTAAATCCTGCAGCAGTTTAGCATTTTTATTCTGTCCTATATCCTCCCCTCCTGCTGCATGCTGTTCAAACAGTCTGTCTTGTTTCAGAAGTGGCTGCCTAGTAATAATACATCAAGCGACGTTCCTCAGGCTGTGTGTGTATTGTAAAATGCACTGTGTGTATAGTTTCCTGCATCATGGCCAAGTGCTTCTATAGAAGAGCGTGCTAATGCAGTATAGTTTATCAGGAACTGAATTTACTACATAGTAATATCACTGCCAGAGATATCCAGCATTACTGTTTGAGGCTGTGAGTGAGGATGGGCATGCGTATGTGTATAGTGTTAGCTATATGTTGTGATAGTGCTTTTCTCTCCCTCTTGTTGCTGCCCCAGACTCTGCTATGAAGCAACAGTGCATCTGTGTTACCATATAAAGCTTTGAGCATATGCTGTTTTGGAGACAGACTATTCTGTAGATCAACATCTTTTCACTCCTGTGCCATCAGAAAGGACTTTCTCGCAGTATCTTTCAGTATATCTGTAAGCCCCAGTGTTGTACATCTCAGAGTTCAGTGCTCTGCTCACACAGTGTGGGTGTAATAAAGTATTCCAGCTTGATGACCTTCTTAGGTTTTTTTTCAAACTTAATGTTACAGGTCAGAGGAAGTACAACTGCATTGCTTGGTGCTTCCTAAAGTATTTGAAAAGAACTCTTGGGAATGCAGGCTCTCAATGCTCTTTTTCTTTGTTTTCTGTCCTGTCTACAAAAAATCTTGGCTTCTTGTTCACTCTTTTTTTCCCCTTGTAACAAAGACTAGGAAAACAATGGTTTCTTTTTTTTGAATTGAGTTTGCTGTAGTATCTTGTAGGACAAATAAATCTCCTTTTGCTTTTTCCTGGCATAAAAATACCTTTCATTTGAGGGAAACCATAAATCTGAAGTAAAGTAAATTATAGTTCGATTTTTATTAGGAAGGGAAATAATGATGTAATGACATGGCTACTGGGAGGACCAGTGAGACAGATTGTACTGACTTGAGGCCTTTTATTTGTCGTTTTCCTGGCTGTGCTTTCCAAAAGGTCCTATGCTTTGCCAAATTACAGTTCTCAGCTGTTGTAGCTGTAGCACTGGATGGAGCTTTAAGTTTGTGTTTATGTAGATGCTCATCCAGATGATCAGCTCCATCAAGTTTGTGCCTAGCAAAGCCGAAGAGATGACTGGCAAGGGGGTGTAGTAGAGCTCCCTGTTTCTGTGTCCAGCTCTGAGCAATTTTAACCTGTGTGAGCTGGCAGCAGCCCCCAGGGACTGTTTGCCAGCCCRACACGCTCCAGCTTTTCTTCCTCCCCTCTCTGGGCAGGTTTGTGCACAAGGAGCTGTGGGACTGCAGTGCAGGAGCACAACGAAAGCAGCAGGGCAGAAGGGAGAGCCTTGACCTTGCTCCATGTCAGAGGCTGTCAGATGGTCAGTGAACACCTCTATGCTCTCCAGCATTTCCACCATTCTTGGAAAGACTTTCCCACCCTGCCCTGCCCCTTCTTACCTTCTCAAGGCTGATTACCACTGCTTGGGGGAGCTGGTGGCTCCAGCTACTGATTCAGCGGGTATATGTATGTCTGGCTCCTTCTCCCTCAGGGTTCATGACTAGACTATGTCTTCACAACTTTCACCATAAGGGATCTGTGACCGACATGAAAGGATTTAGAAAAGATTGGGAATTGGTTAGCCCTACCCAGGCACCTCCTCTTTCTACTTTCATGATGTGCAAGTATTAATGTCAGAACTTGGCTCTCCAGGACTAATTCAACGTTGGCTTAAGCTAATGGATATTCAGGCATTGCTCCATTAAGTCAGTGCTGTAATTATGTAAAAACAGCCCTCTGAATCAAAACTAGATCCTTTGTGTTTAGACAGAGAAAATGTTTGGTTATTGGCCTGGGTTAGCAGACTGTCCTATTGATCTCGTTTGACACCCTCTCACTTTCTTGACTTTGCAGCATTGTGGAGTCTTGCCTTACTTTGCCTCTCCTTGATTTGCATGGTTGCCCAATTGGAAATCCCGGCTCCAACCCTCCGACTGCTGCAAATCTGCTAGAATACATTCCTGTAAAACTCTTTACTTAAGTGAAGAACTGAGGAGACTTGTAGTGACTTTGAAGAGATGCTGAGGATGGATTTTGCTAAATTCAGCCTTCTAAAACATTTCCTGTACCTCACTTAGTTCATTGTTTTTCTTTTTTCTTTTTCTTTTATTTTTCCTGTAATAACAAAGCTTATTTTTAATTGTCTCAGCATCCTTCTATGGAGGCTCTAAGATTGTGTTTGTTTATTAGAGCTGACTTCACAGTGTCAGATTTGCATAGTCTTAACAGCGTTGTAATGTGCAGTTTTAATTAAAAGTAGTAGAGCTTTTGGACAGTAGGTCAAATCCTTAATGTTTGACATAGAACAATTATATTTCTCTGTACCTAGCTAGTAATAACACAAAACTCACTGCGGTATGGAAAGACTGTTTGGAAACACAGAAGCATAGAGGTATGTAGAAGAACTTCTTTGCAAATACTGACTTTCTGAATTGAGTTCTACTCTTTTGAAACCAATTTTCTTCTGCCTTTTGCCTGAATAGTATTATTCTGTGCTGCTCAGAGTTTGTTACTGCTACCTGTAGTAGTCCCTACCTGTTCCTACCCTACTGCTACCTCTTCCTTTGCTTGGGGTGGGTGGTTTTAAACAGCTAAAGCTGAGCTTTGCATGTAATGAGGTGCTGAAAGCAAATGATTCAATTTCTCTGCCTTGGTGAGTGTCTACAGAAATTTTGAGGGCTCTGTACAAGGACTGGGGCTCAACTAGACTCAAAAAAAAAAAAAAATCTTTTGTGAGCACTTTTGAACTACAGGGAGGGCTGGGTACAAATCTGTGTTCCATATTTTAGACTCACTTGTAGGAAATGGTAGTCACTGTRTGATAGTGACTGTCTCCGTGGTGGTGATCTCAGTATCCAGAGTGAGAAAGATCCACATACATGTTCATTAACAAATTGCAGAAGCTGTGGTGAAATTGGCCTTTGAAGAGTGATAAAGCTTGTGTTGTACACACAGGACTGCATTCTTAGTACAGAGAAATGGTTGTGGGGTTAGGCTGTTGTTTCTTGCCTTCACTGAGGGAAATTTGAAACAATGCGGTAAAGAGATGTGCTCAGACCCCCTGAATGAATTGGCAGCAGAGCCCTGACCCTGAAGCCAGAGGTCTGCGGTTTGCCAACCCCACTGCAGGGTAATTACCAGAGACTATTGCTGTGACTCCCGAGATGGACCGAACTGGAGGAGACAGAGCTTGGCATAGCTGTTCTCCTGCACATGGTGTAGGTCTGTAGGAGTGTCATGCTGTCCTTCCTTGTGCTCGTTTCGCGCAGACGTGACTACTTCTGAGTGTCAGTTGAACTCAATATACCCTGCTCTGAGTGGAGAGCTGGATTCATCGGTACTTTTCAAGTTTTGATGAAGTTTATGGGTTCTTCTGGCAAGAAATGCCAAGTCAATTCAGGGATTTAAAGCTTCCTAAACTACTCATCTTTTCCACACAAAACTTCTTAAAATACTGTGTTTTTATGAGACGTTCTTTTGTAATGACCCAACATATCTGGCTTCTTAACATCTAAAAGAAACTGTTGGAAAGTATAACCATGGAATAAACTGCAAATGAAATAACTTCTTACAACTTTGTCTCATTTGTATTACCAGGGGAAGAGGAGAGTGATTACTTTTTGGCAAATTAGACTAAATAAAGGAAATCTATATAAAGACTATAATAAATGTCCCAATGAGTAAGAATCGGTGATGCAGGCAGGAAGGGGAAATGCATTTTGGCAAGCTGCATTGCTGTTGTGTGTGTGAGAATTACTGTGGTTTAATGGGCCTGGTAGGATCTGTGGTAAATTTTACCTAACTAATTTCATCTTACAGCAGGTGAGCTCTCTGCCTGCAGGTTCCCTGCTTGTGTAAAGAAGGGGAAAAAAAATCCTGGATGGAGAAAGGATGTGGTCTTGCATGTTCGCAGCTATGTGCTTGAGATGTGTTTCTCTGCTGCAAACAACTAGCTGGCTTTTCAGCGTGGCACGCTGTTCAGCGCTGCACACTCAACTCATGTGAACTCTTCCTGGTCTGTCTGGTGCCCCTTCTTGGTACTTCAAATCTCATGCTCATTTGGTTCATCCAGATAACTCTCATTGCCTTTGTGGTGTCCTGTCTGGTGCTCATCTCGACTTGCTTCCTCTTTTAAAACCAGTGTTCTGCAAGTTTGACATCTGCTAAGGCTCATCCTAACTGGGGTTAAGGATGTGCTATACATAAGGGGTTATCTGGACTAGTTACACAAAAGCAAAACTATTGCTTGTCTTCTCCTGGACTTTGCAATGAGGCGATTTTCTCGTACTGATGGCTGTTACAGTAAAATGTTTTCCCTGTGCCAGGCCCCCAGGATGCTGATGTTTCAGTGATGGACTTGTTAACTCTGTTTACTGTGCACAAGGTAGTAAACAAGGAAGAAATGAGACAAAATTGTGTTGGAGCTCAGTAGCTGAAGGTTTTTTGGGTGGAATCAAAGTAAAATGGCCTTCACCTCTTTCTGAGGCTGTGTCCCTGTTGCTAATGAAGATCTTAACAACTGACTGTTTATGATGATCACAAAAGCACTTAAGGTAGCCACTGGAAGGTACTGGGCTACAAATTCAGAACAATTTGTGTATTCTTATATCTTCCTTTATACTGTACCCGATTAAAACCAATGTTTTGGCAAGTGAAATTTTGCCCTGCAGTTAAAGCAGTGGCTATATTTTTATTATCTGACGTGGGAGGGACTATTTTGTTTTGTTTTTCTTCTTTTTCACAAATTTGTAGGATGAAGGGAACTGAGGTAGAAACACGCTCTCGCCTGCAAGTCCTTCTGTACCTCAAAAAATAAGGACTGGCACTATCATTGAAGCAATCTCTTGTTGTCTGTGGAGAGTGTTCTGCCAAAATGAATTGCTCTGTGCTGTAATAGAGGTGGTTGGACTGTAGAAGGTGAGGGATATGATTACTTTCTCTGAGATAATCCTGTCTGCTTCTCCCATCTCCACTGCTTCCACTGCCTGCTCTGTAGGAGTGATGCATATTCTTAGGTACAACTCGAGGAAATGGACTCTGCAGTTTTTGAGTGAAAGGATTAGAGTTAGCAGCAGCTGCTCTGCACAGGGGATGGGGACTCCCTGTGCTCTGCTACCTCTCCTTCTGTGCAAGAGCCGATCAGCATACCATCCTGAAAATGGTCCTTTCCAATACAATCCCCAGTTTAAATGGTGGAAAACTATCAAGTGACATTGAAGTTTTTTGGTATGACCAGAATTTTATACATGAATTGAAAGTCCATTTTCTTAAATTACTGGATTCTAGGAACATCCTTATGTAGGATGTTCAGTAAAGACATCCTTGTGTAGGATATATGTGGCTTCTAATATTAACTGTCCCCAATGGGAAAGGTGGTTATTAAGGTGATTTCTAAATGAAGATGCAATGCAACACGTACTTAATGCTGAACTTGTTTGACCCTAGCATCTTGTAAGTGATTCTTTCACGTCAAACTTTCATTTTGGATTCTAAGTAAAGTTTTTGATTTTTTTTTTCCTTTAATTAAAAAAAAAAAAGCCAAACACCCCTCCCACACTAAATATGATGTATATGTTGTTGTACTAAACAAGCTTCTGACTGGCTGCTATCTTGGTTAGGGCTGCTTATACTTCCATTGGTGTGAAAACAGGGTAGGTAAAGTGGGAGAATTAAGTGGACCAAGTTTAGTTGAAAGCTCACAGAGGCACACGCTGCTTTCTGGGGTCAGATTACTCAACCCGCTCCATTTCAAGCTCAGCTACAATGCATTCATCGGTGGTGGTTCATTGCACTTCTTGTACTGGGGCCCATTGTATTTAAGTACCTTTACTTTTCTGCTTAAGCTCTGCCTTGTTCCCACTTGCTGGTTTCATAGCTTTATTCCAAAAACCTGGCAGTCTTTCTGCTTACATGCTGCAGTGCTTGGCGCAGAGCCCTGGCCTTTGGATGCCAGTGTCCTGCTAATTATGAAAGGAGCCAGACCATCACCGCTGGAGAAAGACGGTCTAATCACGGGATGGATACGGTGCTGCTGACAGGCACAGTGTCTTCACTGTGCTGTCATAAGGACGTGTGTTACTCTTGACCTGGGGTGTTGCTGTAGTGGTCGAGCTGTTTGGGCTTTTGTGCCCATTTGGCCCATTTCCCCACCAAGCTGCCAGCTGTAGTCACGCAGGGTTTCTGTGTGCGTGCTGGGTGAAATGCCCACAGACAAGGGGGCTGCAACCACAAACATGGTTTGCATGTTAAGGCCATGGAGTCGGTTGCGGGTACCCAGTGCTAGTAACTTTTTAAATTGCCATGTAATTGTGCTGAACTTAAAGTGATGGCCTAGAGGGGAAAAAAGGTTTTGTATCTCATTGCTTGTCCCCCAAGTCTTTTGCTCTGCCTGCATCTTTTCTGCCTGTTGAAAATGTGTGCTGTTTCTTGATTTTGCTACTATGGGATTTGAAAATCTGCTCCTGAAAGTATTCGTATTCTTTGTGATCTAATCATAGGCAACATTTCCTCCAGACATGAAAATTAAATGGTGCAGCTCCCCCCTGCCAGTTGGTACAGACACTGCTTCCTTAGTATTTTCCCTGAGAGCAAAACTGTTGTTCTGTTGTTGCAAGACACTGGCCTCATTAGAGGTAAAGAGACTGAAAGCTAATGAAGTTTTTTCTCCAAGGATAAAGCACTGCAATTGTCTGCGAAAGTAGGTGGTGGCAGCGTCCTTCCTTGCTGCTTAAATAAAATGCTGTAAGAAGTTGGTTATGAAGAAGTTTCTTGAATGAAATCAAACCAGACCAAAAAGGTTTGGGGGGGGGGGGAGTGGGTGGAGGCATTTGCATTCTGCTTTCGTGGTGCGGAAACATTTGTTTCTGAGAACGAGTGCAAATAACCCTCCTGCTGTCTACGCCTTAGTGGCCAAGCGCAGAGAGGCAGCGGGGCCAGCCTGGTTTGCCCTGGGTGGGTGTGGGAAACGCCCAGGGTTGGTGCTGCCCTGGCCGGGGATGGGCGTCCACCTCGGCTCTGCAAGGTGCTCCCCTCGCCTCTCCCGGCTGCTCGGCACCTCTCGGCGTAGTCCTCATCTGTTTCTGGCCCTCAGCCTTCCCCTTGTTCTAAAATCAGGATAATTTGGTAGTACATTTCTGTTCCCCATAGCTGTCCAGGGCTCTGATCACTGGGTTATGATACTTTGAGCTTCTCGGACAAAAAAATTGCAGGAGAGGAAAGGGACATCCTCTTGCTTCTAGGTATGGAGATGACAGATGACAGACAGCTGCCACCAGCTGTTCCTCAAGTGGCAGAGTTGAGGAACCTAGTTCTTGAGGACTTGAGGCGTGTGGCCTTTTGTACTGCCGTCACCCGAAATCCTTCTCTTTGGACCTTGTCGTTCTTGCTATCCCTCCTGCCCCTCATGACATGTCTCTCATTTCTCTTCCCTCCCTTGTAACTTGATCCATTGTTTCTCTCCAATGTTTCTAACTTGCCTGGACTGGAGACCCCCCGCCCGACCTCTGCTGGGTTTCCAAACGAAGCCAGGAGTTGCTGAGTTCTTGCTGCAAATTTTTAACTTCTTGGGAGGCTAAGTTGGATGTCTGTCTTCTATCTAGACACTAATTTCTCCCAAAGATGTAAGAGTGTATCACCTATTCAGATCTCTTTCCTTTCTGCCAAATGTGGTCAAAATTGACTAGTGAATCAAAAATTTGATAGGGTGAGGACTGACAAACAACACTACCGCATAAGCTTAATTTCCTTTAGAATCCAGGCCAAAAACATGTGGTGAGGTGTTTAGTGTGTAATCATGTGCTTTAAAACTGTGCGGAACAATGCGATTAGTAGAAATGGTATTTTCGGGATTATTTGCAGCACATATGAAAACATAACATCTGAATCCTATTGTGCATGTATATTAGCATGTAACAAGCTTAAAAGGGCTGAAACAACTGAGTGTATGGAGAAATATCAAAATAAATATATAAAGCTTTTATTTGTGAAGCTGGGAAAGCATCTGGTTATGCTGATCTTAATTTCCAGGGTTTTTTCCTCAAATCCTTTGGCTACCTCTTCTTAATAACAAAAAAAATTATGTGTTTTGTTCTTTTTCCTGATAAGTGCTTTTAGTTTTTGGTGTTTGTATAGCGGAGATTTCACCTCACTTTTCAACTCTGGAAACACAGAGTTTGGGTGCATGTGCCTCATCAACAGGTTTTGTAAGTTAGTGTTGTTGGAACGAGTTGTGTTCCTTCTAGAAATGGCAAAGTATTGCTGTGGCCAGACTTGAAAGTGAAGGATACCCATAACAGTTTAGGATAATTGAAGGACAGTCATCCTGGAAAGTGTTATGGCAAACCTTATGCAAAAACCCAATCTCTTTTTATTCAGGAATATTTTGTGTATATTTCTAGTATTGAGYGGGAAGACAGAAGCCATTGGCAAGAACAGTCAAAATAAGAAGATGGTAACACTAATACAGCAGGGCCTTTTGCCATTTGATAGAGTATACCGCGATTTAAGCAATCCTGTAAACCTTCAACAGAGTGACATGTGGAGGCTTTCTTGGCTCTTTAGCACGCATAGAGGAATAAGCTCAAACTGATGCCTGTGAGAGAGAGAGAAAAGACTTTGATAATCTCTTCCTGTTAGTTTAGTGGTCGCAGCGATGTGTCSCATTGCAATCATCTGACCCTAAAAAAGCAATCTTCTCTAAGAAAACTCCTGTTACCTCTTGGCTTCCAGTACCAGGGCTGCCTGAGATCCCAACAGGTTGCTGGTGTTTCCGCAAGGACAGAAATGACTTCTGAAGATCGCCATTTGCTCTGCATGCCCTCACCTGCCTCGTGATTAACAAGATCAACGGATTTAATCACCTTCCTGTCAGCAGACATGAAGAAGCAGAAAAGAGGCAGAATACTGACAAAACCGTATTTTTTGGTATCTTCTTTGCGTTAGTAGAGAACGTCTTTCTGCATACGGAAGGGATGAATTCTCTCATATCTGTTTGCACGGACTTCTTGCCACGCTACTTAGACAGCACAGAGGGACTGCGGGCATGAGAGCTTTAATTAACTTCATAAAATAATCTTCCATGTCTTCCAGTTATTTCTACATCTTCCATCAGTTGACTCACATATTTTTACAGGAGATAAACTGCATCTACAAACTTTGGTTTGTAGAATTAAAACAATGAGTTAGCTGAAAGAAATAACACAATCTCCAATTCCAAGAGTGGCTCAGTCAGTGATTAATATAAAATTAGTCATAGTCTTAAAATTTTTCCTTGCACAGATCATGTCTTGTTTCACTTAAGCTCTGATCAGCTAGCGATTTGAAAGATTTTATTTAAACCTTCTGCAGTTGTAATTTCATCCTTGCTACTGTTTTTACAAAGTACTTTATTAAATGATCTGTCTGGTATAATCTTCCGAGTCAGAGAAGAATAATAAATAATTCTTAATATGCTACTGGAAAGTGTTTGTTTGCTGTGGCAATTGGCTATGTTATTCTGTATGCTCCACTGCAAGCATGCTGATTCGGTGACACATGTTTGTGTGTTGTTCAAACTTACCCTTTTGTGGTAGAAGTTGTTGCTGTATGCAATACCCGCCGTTTGGGTTGCTGGGGTCAGTCATGTGGTTAGTTTTGTTCAGGTGTCTTTRGTTTTCATTCTGTGTTTCTGTGAGTGCTGAGACCCAAAAATTTGATATATTTATTTTTTATTTTATTTTTTATTTTTATTTTTTTGATGGCAGTCAAGGATAGTGCTTGCAGAATGGACAAGTGCTGTTCTGGGTTTCACCTGTGAGTGCAGTAATATCCCAGACCATATTGGTTTGATAATGTGGATGCTGTGAGGTTTTTCTGTGTGGCAAAAGATATGCAATACTCTAGAAACAAAAAATAAAGATAAGGGCTAAAACATACATTCTACATGTTTGTTTAAATATGATTAGGCTGTTTCATTGGCAATATGAGATCCTTTACATGGTCTGCAGCAGCTGAAAAGTTGTATGCCGGGACAGGATGGTTTCCATGTGAAAGAGGTTGGGTGTTTATGGGTGATAGTTGGTGTGGATAGGTGATACGTATGGATGTGGTGAAATTCAAGCTATAACCCTGGTAACTTCAATTCAGTCTCAAACCAGCCTTTGCCTAATGGCCTTTTACAAAARGTTGTACTGTTAGTGTACAAATAGGCATGCATCAAAAACCCTTTCCATGGAAAATCTTTAGGTCCCCAAAACATTTGAACTACTGTTTCTTCAATGCTTTGCTGCTTGGCTTTAAATTCCACTCCCACCTTTCTGAGGCAAGATAACTGGATGCAATCAGCTTGGATTGGCAACTTCCTTATAAATGTATATATTATTAATTTGCCTTCATAAATTTTGAATCAAGTGCAGCAAGCTATTGATTCATTCTTTTATGTAAAGCAAAAGACACAAGTGGAAAGGAAAGACTGTTTATTAAAACAGATGAAAGTTCGCAGGCATCAACCTCTTCTCCTGGCAAGCAAGCTGCAGAAAGAGCTGCCTTTCAGGAGAGCTCCAAATGATGCCATTGCTTTGAGAAAGCAGAAACTTTTGCAAGCAAGCTCTGGAAGGAGCAGAGTTTGGGAGGTGCACGTGGCTGCTTGGAGCTGGGAGGTGGTGCCTCTTGTCCGATGTCTCCTGAAGAAGCAACTCTGCTGGCTTCAAACTATTAATACAATTTGCCATCCATTGTACGCTCCCGTAGCACAGCTGGCAGCATAGCTTGTYTGAATGTTTCGGATTATTTTTGCAAATGCTGTTTGGCAAAACTTTGGCCACCTCATTTTATGCTGTCCCCTGCCACAGGCCGAGCTAACCTGCCCAGCTTTGCTGTCTGATTGATCCCATCCTAAACAGCCACGTCTGCTCTGGTGATGTCCTTGTTTTTATGCAAGTTCTGGGTGCTGAAGTGGCTGGATAACCTACCCAGGGCATCAGCCTGGCTGCATCCTCGAGGTGTGAGTCACCCAAGTGACCAGCAAATACACGGTCTTGTAATCTTGAGCAGAATTGGCCCTTGCAGTTAAATCAGCCACTTTCCTGCTCTGTGTGTAGGATCCTGAGCTCGTGAAGTGCTTTGGGCTGTGTGGTGGCAGTGGGAGATGCTGAAATACAAGGTTTTTGGGGAGTTTCATTGCCTGTGGAATGTACCGCCCTGTTTTCTTCAAAAAATGTAGGAAGAATATCATTGTAGCTTTTTAATTTAAACGCAGACATGCAGACATCAAGCAAGTGTGTGGGAAGGAGGAGTAATTTGAATTGTGCTGTGACTATTTGAGTCCCATGTTATATAGATGTTTTTAGTAGAAGGGAGGGGAAGTCTTTCACATCTTGTAACTCAGACCTTTTCTTGACCAGAAATGATTAGGCAAAGCTGATCTTTATCTAGTAAAGAACAGACATAAGCCACATTATTTCGTTGCAGCACTCATTTGCATTCTTCCAAAAATGTTTCTGAAACAAAGGTTTTAGCAGGTACAAAGAAAAGAGATAGAGCTGCTGCTTTACTGTTAAGCTGCAGCCCTAAATACAGTCAACATGTGAATCTTTCAGATCTTGAGGCATGGGATTGTGTCCCTTTTAAATTCATACAGTGTGTAATTGTATGCAATTGTGCTTCCTTAATTTGAAAAAGAAATGAGTGGCTGTTGTGCAGAGCTTTTGATTGGCAAGGTAAAGTATTATTGCTGAGCTAAGACATATAAGATTGCAGAATTAGGGCTTGGGTTTTCTTCCTGGTTAAGAGATTACATCTGGAAGGGACAGAAGACTTCATGTCTTGCACCTCTCTTCTGTTTGCTCTTTAATTTTGTTTGCCTTGCAGTACTGTTTCTTCCTGGGTATATTGAGAGGGTTCCTCCAGCACAACTATATTTTGCATTCTTCTTTGCAGGAAAGCAAAAACTCATTTAACTTTTATCTTGCTGTCTTGCATAGTCCTGCATTTCTTAAGTGATCAGTCCTAAAAATTGGCTTTCGGTTATGAGTGTGGTTTTCTGGGAGGTTGTTTTTTGATACTGAAACTGAACTTGCATTGAATTCGGCATCTGTGGAGAGCTTTGCGCTTATGATTAAGGTTAGAGATCTCCTGTTGCCTCGATGTTCACCTGCGTGCCCTCTGATTGGCGTTTCGTGCAGGGATGGCGTGCTTGTTGCACGTGATGCAAGAGCAGCTCTTCCCTTGGTTGCYCTTCTTGGATAATAATTTAGCCTTCCAGCTAACCCAGAAAAACTCCACCCTTTTCCAGAAGTCCAGCAAGTCCCGGTCTTCATCCAGGGTCCCTGAGCTCCAGACTTGCTTGGGAGTCTGTCAGCCTTCCTGAGACTGTAATGCAAGTGGGAAGGTAAAACCCCCTGGGTCGCTGCGTCTTGTGCCCTGTTCAGTCAGGGAAAATGCAGAGGTGAACATCACAGCCAGCCCTGTAGGGAGAGCATTCAAAGCGCTGAGTTTGACGCTTACTTTTGAAAACAGTCTTGCAAAAGTAGAGGGGGAGTAAGAGAGGTTTCCTTAGCTGTAGGGTTAGAGGGAGCCTGAGATTTCTAGGCAGGCTCATTAGTAAAAATTAAATTGAGTTTGAGGAAGGAAGAAAAAGATTATGTGGGCGATTCCCCTAGCAGCCTTTGAAACAAACTGTGTGAAGTGCCGCCTTGAATCTTCTGGGAACAGCTCACAGCATAGTATATAAAGTTAGTTCACTTTTAGTTATTTCACTTAGTTCACTTTTGAGAAATGCATGCATTTTTTCCCTTTTTCATTAAGTAGTGAGTGACCGTACTGTTTGCTAGAGGTGTGGGCTTTGGATGTGTAACTCTGAGTCTGCTGAAGAGGAAATGACTAAAACTCTGTCAAACCACAGTAACAAAGAACATCTTTGATTTACCCAAATAGTCATGGTAAAGAAACTCAGGAGTAGCTGTTGGTGCCTGTAAACGAATGCTGCGGGCACTCCCCTGTGGGAAGGACAAATCAATCAGTCCTGCACTCTCAGGGAGTTTAACTTCACCTTCTTTAAAGATAGAGCTAATAAAGGGAGATAGACTTGGCAGAACCAGGACAGAGCTTCCTTCTGAAAAGTTGCTGGGACTTTCCTGTGCTGGAGATCCTTTCTGTGGTGGAGAAGATGACGAAGAAATTGGGACCAGTCTGCCTCTGCAGCTGGCGTCCAGAGCAGCAGGCCAGCTGTGCCAGCGGGCACGCAGTGGGGTGCAGCATCGAAATACCGCCGCTGCTGCACTGCCCATCTCCTTCCTCTCTGCCTGACGACTGCTGCCTCCAGCTCCTCCCAGCCCAGGCAGTGGGAATCCCAAAGATCTGACTAGTTTGTGAGCCTTGTGTGCCTCAGCTGGAGTTTAGTGTTTGGGATGAAGAGGAGAAACTCCATCTAATTATAGGTTTTCCATTTGAGCCCTTGGTAGTACTTTAAGCACACTTAAAATAACACTGCTAAGTAACATTTTTTCCCCTGGTTTTATACATGACATTCTGCAGTACCCTTTATAGAAGCCTCAAATACTTTTATTTTTTTCTTTCCCCTCTCGCCTACCAGATTTTGTCTCTTTTCCATCTGACAGATGTTTTTTTCCTGTGTGGCGCAGGGCTCAGTACATAATTATTCTGTTGCAATAGCCTGAAGCCCCAGTCTTGTGAAGGAGTCTGCTTGCACAGACTCATATGCCCCTGTCCTTTGTGCTCTATGTATTTTTTTTGCTGGGATTTTTTTCCAGTCTAGTTTAAAAAACTGTTCTGAGAAGCAATGATCACCTAATCATTTGTGTGCCTGAGACTTTAGTATACCGCTTTAGTACCCAGGCTTGAAATTGCATCTTTTTTTGGACCCGTCTTGTAGGTATGCTTATGTGGGCTGAATTCCCTCCACTTTCATTGTGTTTCTACCTGCTGAATATTTGCGGTCTGTCTTTTTTTGCCCCAAGTCGACAACTAGTTAGTTGTGTTGGTCCTTAATTTTTTTAAGGTGATTCTTGCAATCTGATCATGTCGCTTGCTCGTCCTGAACTTCCGTCAATTTGGCAATATTCTTTCTTGCTTGCTGTTGGCATCACTTTTGTGATGCAGTATCTCAGTATCCCAGCACAGTATCCTGGGTGTGGGTACACTGGAGTCATAACTAGAAGAATTCCTTAGTACGGTAGCTTTTCAGCAGCATTCCAAGTTGTTTCAATCCTAGCAGCCATACTTCACTGAGAACTTGTATTGAAATTACTGATTCTTATGTCTCTCTTAGTGGGAGCTCGTGTAATTGCTTAGGTATGGAATTTGTGTTTTTTATCGGAAAAGAGTTTTGTTCCCCAAACTTTGCTTTGCGTTTCAAATTCGAAGGTTCCCTGACACCTTCTCACAGAACAGGTCAAGCTTGCTGGACCAGATAGGTTTTATTTTGATCATGATCTGTAGAGGGGAGCATCCTCCCTGATGATGAAGAGCAGTAGGGTCTGTTCAGCGCTGTGCAATGCACTGACTTCCACTGGCTTTACTTAAAACTCCGACCCCTAGGCCTACAACTCTGTGGGGTGCTTGTCTGGGATCTTTGGAGGTTACCAGAATGAGAAGGAAGCTTTTGGAAGGCACTATACACCTTCATTTTGTGTTATATGCTCATGATCACCTGGGAAGGTGGAGGGGCAGGCACAGGCCAGACATGTAATGTAGAAATACTGAGAGCTGATGTTACTGGGAATTATTAGGAATAACCAAACTCATTTCCCATTCATACTTTGGTTCTCATCCTTTAATCTCTTCGCACTGGAGTTTTTGTTAATGCTGCTATGTACATCATTCATCTTGCTTCCTTATCCCATGTCATTTTATAGTCAACTTTTGTAAGATCTCACTGTTAGGTCGCCTCTAACTTTGTGGTGATTCATTAAATTACTTCTCTATTTCTCCCTTTTTAGTGTCAGTACTTTATATGGGTTGGTGGTACTGGCTCAAGAGTGACGGCGGTGATCAGCATTAAGTCTGCTCCGCTGGGTGAGTAATCTAATCCACTGAATTGTTCCTCACTATTGATGTCTTTTATATCTATGTACCTGCTCTCTTTCTGCTTGATACCTTACACAACAGCTCCTTTAGGCTTTTATTTCCAAAGTTGTTAAAATTAGGCTGCTTACAACTTCCAGGAAGATTTGTAGATGAATATTGTACTGTTTCTGTTTGCCTAAATATCCATTTATTTGCTATCTTTTAAACAATAGCCATTGCTTATGCTGGTCAAACTACTATTTAGATTCAGGGAGGCTTTCCACATTTTAAAGCCAGTGGCTCGAACTTAACATATGGACTGTGGCATAGTAGCAAATATTTTGATTGTTCAAGAAATAATCTGAAATGACCACTTGGAGCAGTTCTGTTGCATGGCATGGGCACAACAGCCAATGCAAATGCTTCAGTATGAAGCCCACAGGAACTACTGTGCCTGCACGATGCAGCCGCACTGTGCATGTACGGTGAATTGGACTCAGCAGTTCGACAGCAATGTGCAGAGAAACTGCCCAGGACTTTTGGATTACTGGGGCAAGTTTATGCGGAAGAGCATTTGACAAAATAGACTATTTGTTGTGTTAGCCCTTGGAAATGGCCCACTTAGGTGACTTCATTTTTGCATTTGCGTTTGGTCTAGACTGATGTGATCCAAGTAGCCTAGTGCATGTCAGAGCTAACTGGATATCACAGTATAATCTATCATGCGAAAGACTTGAGGTTCCTGAATTCCAGCTGGCYCTTTATTTAGGGAGCTAGTTTGAGTTGCTGTGTTTGCGTGTCAGCCATGCGCCCCGCAACTGGAATGTGCCTGGGGCTTCCTTGGTATTTTCACCCCCGTGACAACACAGCTGACTTCCCAGCTGGTTGCTAGGTCTCCCCTTTTAACTCATGCTGTTGCTTTGTTTCATATTTTGTACAAATGCTTTCCAAGACCAGCGTCTACTAGTCTGCTGTGACATTCACCGTTGGCTCACAGCCCTTCAGATACTCTCATCTCTGAACCTCTCTCCCTTGCCTTATCACCAGATAAGGTGTAAGCATGTACAGATAAGATAAGCATGTATGCTTGTTTGCTTGTTTTTTCTTTGAGTTGTGTGTTATCCAACCAGAGAAGCAAGCATACTTTATTTCTTGTGGCACATCTACATAAGGCTAAATAATAGGCCTGGTCATTTCCTTGTTCACCTGGTCCTGTCCAAGGCCCCTAAAAGTCTACCTGTGGTATCTGCCAGCTCCTGTCCCACATTGTATTTGGCTTTCTCTTGATGGCTATCTTGGTGCTATAACTGCTTCGTAAGGCTGTCTCCCCACTCAGCTGGGACGGTGCTGCCTTTGTGCCATTGCTCTGTGTGACTGATGGACTGGATCCTGTCCCTGCTCACCTGTGTGCTGCGTATAGTTAGCTGGTTGCCTGCTTGCCCTGATCTTCTCTTAACCACCCTTGGAGCCAGCTGAGACCAGCAGTGGTGGCTGCTGTTCTTCATAACGTTTTAACAGCCTGTGATCCAAGGACATGCTCGCCTTCTGCCCAAAAGTTTGCTAGGAGAATCGTTCAGCTTTGGAGAGCACCGCAAGCATCTACTCCTTTTTTTGTTCGAGTCCAGCTGCCGGTGGCTCTGGGCTTTTCTGGCTTTGGTCACTGCTGCTCTTCTGTACTGTATTGCATCCCTGGCTGCAGTGCAGGACTGCAGGACATAAGGGCTGGTGTCCATTTGAAATATTTCCCTTCTTTCCCCCCCCGTCCCCCTCCTCGCAACCTTTGAAATGCCTGTTCTTGGTTCTCTGACCCTTCCCATGCTAAATCACTGTGTGGTGGCTCTCTCTGGGATTCGCAGGCTGCCTTGGGTCTCACGCAGGATCTGGGTGTTGCTCCCGGTTTGTCAGGAACCCTAAACTCCAGCGCTAACAGCTTTTATTTCCTGGGTGTTTAATCAGTGGCCAGCTGGCTCCAGGAGTGGTTATCACCTATTGTCTCCCATCCTGGTCATGTTACTTCAGTTTTACTGCCGCTTATCAGCATTGCTGGTATTACGCTGCAGCTGGCCCGGCCCTCCTGCTGGTTTTGAATCAGTCATGACTGTAAAAACATCCTTAGAAGTCTGACGCTGGCTGGCAGCCACTTTCTGCTCGATGCGTGTTYGGAGATTGCCAGTCGGCTGGCATCACCATGCACATGTCTCTCATTCACTGGAAGCCTCCGCATCTTCAGTTTCCAGAGGCGGTGCTGTTCCCCCTTTTTCCTCTCCACAGGTAGCAAAATTATTGGGACCTAAGTCCGTTTTATTTTCCCTGTCGCTTGTGCTGCCCCTCTTGGGGAGGGGTGTGTGTCTGGGTCTAGCCCAGACTGTAATAGCTGGTGCTCAGTCCTGCTCTCTGCATGCCTGTAGCCCGAATACCAATGTATTTCTGGTATTCGGAGGCATTCTGTCTTAGATCTGTTTCTCTCAGCAATCTGTCCAGAAAGCTGGMACTGATTTCTCTTGCTGCTACTTGTTTTCACCATTAAATAAATAAATAAAAGCCTCTTCTAACAAGATGGCAAGAAATCTTGGTTTCTGACTCAGTGTTGACAGAAAGAGTGGACTATATTACAAGCTACTGTCTGCTTCTCCCAACAAGATAGATGAACATGGAATTTCTTACTGAATTGCTCCAATTTCAGCCTGGATATGTGAGCTCTGTTCTCGCCACATAAACTATGCAGATGTGCCTTGACTGAAGTTTCAGTGTTGCTGTCTGTTGCCTCTGTCAAGGCTTAAAACCATGGATTTCCATCCTGTTGTTCCCTAGCAAGCATCTTGTTAAACACGATGCTGACAGTCCGTATTGTGGCCCGCATTAAGGAAGTGTGTATAAATAATCTGGAAAAGCTAAATAACGCTTCTAAAATAAGCCTTAGCAGATACAAGTGCTTTTTTGAGGTGCCATTAACCACACTGAATTCCAGCTGCTTAAGTATCTCTTCTCCTTGCTCCAGCACTTCTTGGGACTGTTTTAACACTGCACTTGGCAGATTGTCTTCATGTCTGAAACGGAGACAGAGCGTGCACGTGCATTAGCAAAACACCACACGTCTAGTCCACACTATTATGTTACCCATATGCAAAAGGCAAAACTTAGTCTTTTTTTATCAGTGTCACATTTAATATGGGAAGAAAAGAAATACAAGGCTACTTGTGCATACTTCTCATGATTGCATTTATTAGCACTTAGATAACTTGTCTGCCAGAGTCCAGCCCAGACTGAGCTTTTCTTGGGCTTTTGATAGTTGTGCTAAAGTCAGATATGCTCAAAATAGTAATTCTGTGAACTGCTGAAATATGAATATTGTATTCCAACATTAAAAATCTTATACTGCAGATATGTTGTCTGAACGGATGTGATATTGAAAGAAAAAAAATAAAGCATGTTAATAGCATACATGTACATCCCTACATATGCAGTGTGTTCAGACTCCTCATACAGGAGCATCACTTTCACAAGCAATTGCAATGGCATTAAACGACTGAGCGTGGAAATCCTGTTCTGCCTTTTGGACCAGCATTGGGGAGGAGGGAGGCAGGGTGGTCTCTTCCCCTCGCTCCTTGCTCCTGTAGGGTCTGGTCCAGTAGCCAGAGCAGAGTCCCTGGTGGAGGAAGGACCACCTGTGGCGAGGGCTGAGCTCCTGGGAAGCACCCACGGTGCCAGGGCTCCTGTACCCTGCAGGTGAGGGGAAATCAGACTGGTCGGAGAAGGTCAGTTTTGACTTGGCTCCTTGCTAGGTTTGGCAAGGGTTAATTAAGACCACAGATCTGTTGGTTTCAGATTGGGAATGAACGTAACGGAATGAACGTAACCTCAGGCTTGTGGGGATGGGGAAGGAGTGCGACACCACTGGCAGGTGGTATCCGCGGTGGTGGGGAAGGAGGCGGGATATTTAAGATTTTGTTTTATTTTTTCCCCTCTTTCTTTTGAGAGGGGAATATTGCTGCTTGCAGAGAACAGTATGTTTTTTTTCTCCTTTGACTCAGACACTTAGTGATGTGATTTGGGTAACATTAATGCGACTTAACAGCCTGTTCACCCAGAATACTGATGGTAGCTCTCTAATATATCTATGGCTAAGGAGAGAAAGGGAGTTGTATTTATCCATAAATATTTAGTGTACTGCCCTGTTTATCTAGCATGTGACCTCTCTTGCACAGTGCATTCCCTCCTCGCTGCCTTATCCGGTCCTTTTTATTTAATTGACTTTTCCAGTACTGGCAGTTGCTTCATATTCAGAAAATTTAAATTCATCCCCCACAAAGCTTTCACATCTAATTTCATTTTTGCCCTTGCTTCTTTGAGAGATTCTTTTTGCTCTCTTAAAGACCGAGAGTATATATTTTCCCTGTTTATTTAGACAAGCTTATTTTGTCAGCAGAAACCTAGTCAAAGGATATTTTTCTTCTCATGAATTTATAATCCTGTGAGGTTTATGTATTGGGAATAATCTTTCTGAACTGGAAAAAGATTGTCCAATCTGTCTTAAAATGTCCTACTTTCTGAATATTGCATCTCATTAGAAACATGGTTGCCTGATTGCATGCTTTTTTGCTTCCCTTAAGAAGCTTGGGGAAAAAATATATCATATCATCATCTCGTAATAATAGTTGGCACTTTSTTTGTATCTTCAAAGAGCTGTACAACTATGAACTGAATAATTTCTATGACGTTGGGTAGTGGTTTCTGATTATTTGCCCCATTTTACAGATGGAGAAAATGAGCAAGAGAAGTCAAGTGACCTTAGGCTGTGAGAAGAGAAACAAAATCAGAACTTGAAATCCCGGCTTTGCTGTCTTGTACTAGCACAGCACCACACCTCGTCCTTGTTTAAAGTAAGGAGAGAGAGGAGAGAAAAAAAAAAAAAAAGTTTGATTCCCATCAGCAACAAAAGGAAAGAGAGATGTTGGGGAAAGATGTTTATCTTTAATGATCTTGCCCAACCTTGTTAACTATTTACTGTTGTTGCTGTAAGTTGGGCAGGGATGGTCTGCAGGCCAAGGAGCTGGGACTCTGCTTACCCGTCTTGCTGCTGTATCTGTTTACAGTAGGGCCACCTTGTTTTGATGTGATCTTGGGAATCTAGGTGTGTGGTGAGAGCCTCCCGGTGAGGGCTGGTGTTTCCAGGGGGAGAGACCTGGCCAGGTGGTGGAACAGTGTCCTGGCACTTCCCTGACTGCAGGTGTGCATACATATATATATATATTGGCTATTGCATCTCAGTGTGTGGTTGCAGGGAGGTATATGAGGAGTTGCCTGGAGCTTCTAAAGCTAAAGCAGCAGATGATTTACTAGGGTGACTGAGGAGGGGAGGGCTCATTCATTGCTGGCTGGTGACTTGTCTGTTCCTTCGCTCCTAATCCCCCCCTCCGACCAGCAGCAGTGGAAGCCTTTTCTGTTGTATTTGGAAATTTTTTTTGTCTTGTTTTCCAGCTGAGACTGAAATGGAAAAGTTAGGCATGATAAATGGGTGCTGTGTTGACATGTGGCATGCATAGAAAATAATTCTCTTTCTTGTTTCACCCATTGCGCTCTACAGTGTTTTTTTTGCTTTTGGCTTTTGTTTTTTTTCTCTGAGTGGTGTCTGAGATAACTTCATTTGCAGAAATAATTTTATATAACTGCACTGGGCTATAGGGCATGCTGTGGACTTACTGCTGCTTAATTAACTGATCGGCCCCCAGAACGTGCTGCATGCCTGTATAGGAAGGGTGATTGCAGTTAAGTAGTCCCTTGTGGAATTATGAACTCTGTTACAGAACAGCTGTGCAAATCATGATAACAATATTGCTGACTATTGGTTTAAATTTAGTTAAAACTTCTGCTTTCTTCAGGAATTTTGGCCTTTTACAAAGTCTATGACATTTTGGAGAGCAGGGCTACATTAGAACAGTTTAGCCCTCTTGGGGAGGATAGCTAATCTGCTCTGCAAAAAGTAGCTTGATGCAGAGTAGTGGAAATTACAGGAAGAATTTCTTTATCTTTCTTTTGAAAATTCCTTGGCTGCTTCTCCACAGATTCGCAGAAGTTCCCCGGCTGCCTTCTGTCAGGCTTCAGATCCCACATTTGATAAGCTCTTTCTGATGAGAGTCCTTCATGACTTGCAAGAACAACTTTATACCAGGCATGCCCTGGTAGTAGAGGCAGTGGGGAGGGCAGCTGTCTTCAGTCATGCACCCTTTCTGGGGATGCAAAATTTTACCTAGCCTTTTGGGGGCTCAAGACTTAACTCTAACAATGTATTTGATTTTCTGTTTCTCGTCAGTGAGCCTTCACCTGATATCTTAGATCAGAGCTTTGATGGACAGCAGCACCAAGGTATAATAGCAATTCCCAGTATTCTTTTTTCTTCTCTTTTGCTGGGAGAGATACTTGAGTCTTTTTTCAACCACTGGCTGTACCATGTTTTAGGCTTCTGAAATCATGTATATGGTAAAGTGTGATTGCAGCATCTCTCCTAAAGGCTTTCTTGACTAGTCACATAGGCATATCACAGCTCCAAATCTAGCCCTTAGTCTTCTGTAGCTATACCTCTTTTGTATGCGCTTCCTTCCTCCCTTCCAATGCTTAACAGAGCTGTCCTGCTCAGCTCTCCAGTGCTATGGCATGTTCAGAGGGTTGCCATTTCAGCCAGTGGTTGTCCTGATACCTAAATTGCTGATTATTTGTCAGGTGATTTTTATTTTTATTTTCTTGAGGAACCAAATGTATCTTATCCCCAGTCTGAATGGTCACTTTGCTTGGAGAGCCCCCAGAGCTGGGCTGGAATCTGAATTTTGCAGACTCTAACTACACTTTGATTTTGGTTGCTTAAAGCAAACTTCAGCAGCCCAGTGTGTGTGGCGATTCATACGTTCACCTTAGGCTGAATTTTTTTTTTTTTTTTTTTTTTAAAGGTATTGCAGCCAGAGATGGTAGGTGCTTACAAGAATGTGTTTAGGACAAGTTGTTTGGATCATGCTGATATGCATACAGAAGAAAATTTTTTGGATGCATTAGTTATCTCTGTGTATTAATTAGGCATTTGACATTAAAAGAGAGAGCTACCTTACTATCCAGATACTTCTTCCTTCTCCATTTCCCCCAGAGATGGATTCACCAAAACTTGGATTACTGCTTAACTTTGAGAAGAATTGCATTTCCTTCTGTTAGTAGGTAGAGCCTTGAGAGTTCGTGTTCTGAGACTGTTGCTGCTGAGCACAGTCCCGCGTGGYGTCAGCTCCTGGGGGTCCCATCGCTCCAAGGTCAAACGGGCAGCCCCTGTTGCAGAAGTTGCAGGGCTGAAGAGGACTTTCCTGTGGTCTTGTGGTTTCTGGCTGCAGTTTTGCCAGGCACGAGAACTGAGGGCAGGAGGATTTTTCGTGCTTCCTCCAAGCTGTTCCCAAGCAGCAAAGAGAAGGAAGAAGCTGCCAGATATCACAGGCTGATCACAGCTCAGAAATAACACAGACACTCAAGGGAGTAGAAGCGGATCAGGAGAGTGAAAATGGGGATGGGAGAAGAGGCATCGGTTTGAACAGAAGGAAAGAAGTGGTGGGAGATAACAGCCAGAAGGCTGCTTGACGGAAGAGGGAGAAAAACAAGGCCTGAGGGAAAGAGGAGGTAGGTTGTGGGAGTGGGTACTTGAGCTAGTACAGCTCCATCTGATAAGCTTATTTACTGCCCCTTCCCAGTTTTATTTGTATAACTTAAGAAATTCTGTTCTGAAATAATACAAGAGAACTTGGAGTATTTCTCAACTTTGAAGAGCTTAAATTTGCAACTTCCGTGTTAAATCAGCCTGTACAACTGCCTGCATCTCCACACCCTCATGTGCAAGCCTTGTAGGATAGCTTTGCTTCTTGTTACCTCTTTTTCACAGTGTTACTAGGAAAAGGCTGTCTAATGTAACATAACCGCAGGATTCAGGGTAGGTTTGGGAAACGGCTAGAATTACTCTGACAGATGTGATCTTTTGATTGCAAAATTCAGCAGTGACGTTTATGAGAAATCGCATGAGCCACCGTTGGAGGGTGGCACGTTGCATCATCGTGTGCGCAGGCGCTGGGTGCGCGCTGCCCTTCCCGTGGCAGTGGTTGGTTCATCCCCGGGCTGGGAGGCACTGGCCCAGCTGTGCAGACGGCTGTTGCCTAAAAGTGGACTTGGGAGGCTTTTTTTTGCCTGGGACGTCAAAGTGCTGTCAAAAAGGCCTTGGGAAGTTTAAGATCTTGATGGAAAAAGCAGCTGTTGTCATCTGCTGAGCTCTCCTTACAACAAACTTGCTGGTTCTCCTCTCTCCCTTTCTTCTGCTGTGGAAAGGCTGAGTTTACACTGACCGGGTGTGACGAGTAATATCTAGGGAGCCTGGCTGCTTTTAGTTTCGTGATTAAAACTGTAAGCCACGCCTTTGAGTTTAATAAGGTAGTAGCTTCCAGGTTTGGATAGCTGGAAAATGTCAAGGTGTAAGTAAAAAGGGGTGAAAGATGACAACTGCTTTAAACAGCAAGACTACTCCAGCAATCTGTTGAAAGAGGATTTGCAGTTCAGAACAGGAACTTGCTAAGAAACARTGTTCCTCTGACTGTGTAATTCATTGCCGACATTGACAGCAATGGCAATGTAAATCATGCTGGTTAAAAGTAGAGATTGGTCTAAGTAGGATCTCTGTGTTGTGTTTTTCTTTTTTTTTTTTTTTCCTCTCCTCATTTTTTGAAGGGAGGCTTTAGATCCATGTTGCATAAAATTGCCATTTGTCTCAAGCCTGCTTACCTCCTAGTAAGCACATACACGTATGCTGATTTGATGCAAACTCCCAGATGTTCTCTTATCTCAAAACCAAAGATTCACCTGAAATTGCTCTTTCAAAATTTGGAAGCTTTGGGGATAAAGCTGCCTGTCTGCAAGCATTTTCAAGAACATGTCACACTGATATTAAAATAATTGTCTTTGAACTGAAGGGAGGGTCATGTGTCTTACATCAGAAATTCCTCTTAGTACTTTCTAATCCGGTATATAAATGTCATGGCTTACATCCACAGGGTGTTTATATTGAATTTTTAGCTGTATCAGTATGTCTTACTCTTCAGAATAAATGCCATATAATCTGGTTATAAGCAATATTCTTAAAACAATATTCTTAATTAAGATACCAAAAATAAGACATAGACAAATCTGAGTTACTGTAAGAAAGCAGGAAAGCAAAACAGCCCTGCCTCATGAGAGGAAATCCAATGCTACTGAATCATATAGCACTTAATATAATGGTAAGGCCAAAGAGTTCAGTCCGCTTCGTTAGAATAGCACAACAGTTGTCATATTTCCTTTCCTTTTTGTTGCTTTCTAAAGGCCTAATTCTCCTCTGTCTTGCCTCTGGCTATACCTGTACTAAGGTGTGTAAAGAGGGGGAGGGCTGGGAAACAAGCTTTCAATTTTTTTTTCCTTCCCTCAATGGATCAATGCACTCTGATTCGAGGAATATAAAGCGGTAGGAATTGAGGCTTATCCCCGAAAAAATCACTGGTTTGAGGGAAACTAAGTTATTCCTGAGAGACCTGCAGTGAGCTGCAGTTTGGGAGCTGTGACAGATGGGCATCATCCAAGAGCTCAGATGTCTGAAACACCTTTTTCACTTTAACCAAACCAACAACCCTACCACCTGGAGGAGGTACCCAAGCCATTGGGATTTTTACCACAAAACGTTTTCCTTTCTGATGTCCTTATCAACTGATTACTTTAAAAAACAACAATGAAACTATTAATCATATAAGGCTCAATAGCTGATAAGAATCGGTAGCTAATAAACTAATATTCTGAACAGTCCCTGCAGACTGATGGCTGAGAGGCCAGCTTTTTGCTCCTTACCATTAGTGGCAATGGCTGTTAATCTTTAGCTAAACTGCTGTCTCTGCGGCAGGCAAGTGGGTGAGCTTCCTCCAAGACTCTCAGTATTTGTCGCTTCTTGTGGGGGCTTTTCCATGCTGGTTCCCTTTGGCAAACTCAGCCTGCTCTTCCACCTTACAATCTCTCTCATATGACAAAGCAGCCCTAATCTGCCCTAATTTACTGGTTAATTTTTGTTTTCCTTTCTGTATGGAGTCAAACTAGATGGTCACAATGGTCCTACATAACCTTAAATAAATTTTACCTAGAAATATTGCAGTAAAGTAGGGACAGCAAAACTTGAAAGATAACAAAACCGATGAACCAACCCCAGCTACTTCTGTATGTAGTGGTGGTGTCACGCTTAACCAGAGCATTTGGAGCAAGATCGACATTGAAATGCAACATGTCGTTGTTGCAAACTTGACTTGTTTTGCAGCTGCAGCATTTCCCTCGAGTCTGAACCCACACACCCCGTAGCTGGGCTCTGATAGTGCTTTTAAGTGGAAAAGGGAGGTAGCCTGTAGCTGTAACTGTCAGTATGCTTGTGGGGACCTGCTAGTGTTCGGTTTATGGCAAAGGTCTTGTCTGGTGCCTAATACACTGAAGTCCGTTCAGCTGAGAAAAGTATTTTACTATGGTCCTTAGAATGGAATTGTGATATTACTGAAAGCTCCCACAGATTGTGCAAAGTTGGGAAGATCTGGATTTTGGGGTCCTACTTTGGTCCATTAGTCAAACAGACGCCTAATGTTACGCATGTAACAAGTACCATTGACTTCAGTAGGATTAGGTGCATGTTTATTGTCAAGTGCAAGCTTATGCAACTCACTGATCTCAGTCTGGGTGGGTCTCGCTGAAAACACTCCATGCCAACAGAGAGACCGCCTCTAGTTTAGGCTGTGGTTCAGCCAGGCAGTCAATCCAATTTAAGGCGGCTGGTTTAGAAATGCCCTGGAATGCTGAGCTGGTGTAAAGCCACTCTGCTGATAAGGAGCTGTTCATAATGTTTTGAAAGTTTAATGCTGTTCTGGGATTGGGTGACCGCTGCTGGCTGTGCTGAGAAGGCTCAGTGCCAGGGGCGTTTTGGCCATTTTGCCTGCGTGGCTTGCTATTGAGTGGTCAGGACTTGGTTTGCCCTTGGTGTGGTGCTTCCTGAGGTCCACCAGATGATGGCAGTGGTAAAGCAGCCATGGTGCCTCTGCCAGGGCCACCACTCTGGGCAACGAACAACCATTTCGTGTTGATGTGAGGGCAGAGAAAAGGGTTGTGCGTCTCATCAGCTGCCACAGTGCTGCTGGGAAAACCCAAACAAAACTCACGGCTCCTCTGGGGCCCTTTTATCTGCTCTCAGCTCACAGAACAGGATGAAAATCTCTCAAATAGGAGATGCCACTCTCTGGGCAGCCTTGTCAGCTGTCAGCATTTAAGCCCCAAAATAATCTAGCAACTCAGCAAAGGCTATCTGGGATTGCCAACTTCTAAATGGTTTTAAGAGCCTCTTTGTGGGTTAGGTGCCTTTCTGTCCAGGACTTGGCACAGATTTCCATTAGTGCTGCCTTTGCTTTCCTCTCTCTGCTTCTTATCCTTAGTACCACAGTTTGCTACTGTTTGTTGCTTTCCTGGCAGATTTGGGCACTGCACAGAGGTTAACAACTTTGCATCCAATGATTATCTAGAGTGGCTAGCTATGCCCACACTTGCATGGTTTGTACCTTCTGCCAGTACAGCCTGTGTTGTCTATCTGGTGCATGTTGTGTGAAGAAAGGGGTCTTTATTTAGGGATCCTGTATGCAGCTCTCTTCATATTCACAAGACCACTGCCAGGTTCCAACCTGTGCTGCAGTGCCCTGGGCATAGAAGTAGAAGAACTGATGTGCTTGGGCACAGACCAGCATGAATATGGTATCATGTGCTCTGGAGAGTCCCCACAAGTGTTCAGTCCTGGTCTGGATGATAGATGTGATGCCAAGATGTTCCTTGGTGCCAGGATCTAGCATTAAGGTTATGGTTCTCTGTTCAGTAGGGTGTTGTCAGACAGTAATTTTCCCCTCTTAATAAAAAGGAGGGGCAGCACCGTGTTTGGAGTAGATTTGCACTGCTGAACTTTCTGCTGGACTAGCTGCCTGTTGGGAGAATGGGCAAGAGAAGCCCCACTAACATTGCTACATCAGAAGAAGAAACCATTAGCGTAGATGGTTATGACAGCAAGAAACCATGTACATACATAACAAGCAGTAGTAATGGAGTCAGCTGTCTCTTTTAATGTTCTTGCTATCTGATTGGTTGTCAATGTCTGTTAATTTCTGCTACCACAAAACATGTAGACAGTTCTGAGGCTTGCATTATTAAAAGTACGTGTTGTATATAATTTACAATATATTATGACAGCTGTAGTGAATGCCATGATCCACACCATGGAGTACTGAGATGTTGCTGAGTTATTATCTCCTTTATTATCTAGAACAAGTTTGGAGCCTTGCTTGCATTACAATAGGAGGGGAAACGTGTGTAGTCATGTTACTGCCATTAGGCATTTGCATATAGCTCTTTAGAGCTCTGCACAATACATGGTGGCTGGCCTGCAGCCACACCAGCTTTTTGGGATCCTGTCAGATCTTGCAAGCAAAGTAGCATCAAGCTGGGTCACAGTCCTTGGACGAGAAACCTCCAAGGTACAGACTGTTGCTGCAGAGACACCAGAGACAACTTTGTGGTGCCGTGTGTATTTTGGTATGTATGTGTGCTGGGTGTGTTTCTCTCTCTCTCTCTTTTTTTTTTTTTATTGTTAATTTAGATTTTCATGCTGTATTAGCTTCTAGCGTTGGTGGAAAATGACACCTGATGTTCTTCTCCCCAGTACTCTGCTCCGTTCTAAATGATTTGAGGATGAATTGCTTGAGATATGCGGACAGGTATAGCACTGATTATTTACAAGTTAACAGTTGCCAGGCACAAGCTGAATATCCATCCATGCTAAGTATGAACCTTAGTAACAGTGATCTTTACTTACATGTGTGCATGCCCCCCCCCCCTCCAAATCTCAAATATTTCAACTGGCAATTCAGTGTAGAGCTGTGCTTGAAATTACCAGATGCTATTTCCACATGAAGCACCAACTCTCTCCCTATTTGCAAAAAGTTCCCTTTTGTGGGCCAGTTCCCTCATTAAAAACAAACAAACAAACAAAAAACTTCTAGGGTATGTTTACACAGGTAGAAGAACATGTGCTTTACTCAGGTGGGCTAACCCATTAAAATAGCAGTGAAGACAAGGTAACAGGAATCTCAGGTTAACAACTTTTAATCTAAGCCCTTTGGGCAACTGTGGTTTAGTTAAGCTGTTTCTTCTGATTTAATACCTAATTTATTTCATCTTTATGCCCGACTTCAGTCAGGTTCTCTATCTTGAATTGGCCAGCAGGAGTTAGGAAAATATTTTACTTTTCAGTGTAGACCTGTCTCTGTGTTGGTGGACTGCTGTGTAGGTTTTCAGAATTATTATTCTCACCTAAGCCGGAAGTTTCCTGCCTTGGTCTACTACTACTGTAGTATCAGGAAACTTAGTTTTCGGCCAGACTCTCATTGTGCTAGGTAACTTGTGCATACAGAGCAGACAGTCTTGGCCCTGAGCGGCTTCCAACGTGCTCCCAGAAACACTCAGTATAGTCCGAGGAGTATCTGTGGCATGGGAACTCACTTATAACTGTGTGAAAWTTTTTTCTGTAGCTAGAAGGAGTATCACAGCTGTCTGGCCATGGTTTCTTAGTATTGGTTACAGACTTGAAGTAGTCTTCTGTTCCAGGATCTGTCATTCCCTTCTCCTTTCCCCTTTGCAGGCTCCCAGGGCAGGACCTGTGGTGCTGGAGTGCTGCTCTGTGAGTACAGGTCCTCTCTCTGGCTGCTCACTGTAGTGTCAATGTTAAGTGTTTCCTCCCAAGTTGCCTCGGCAGGAAAGGTTGCAGTGCCCTCAGGTAGGAGAAGAGAAAGCACTGCCACTCCTAGTTATGAAAGAGCTGGCAATTTGCTACAAGCAGTCTTGCACTTTGTTGGATCAGATTGAACATACACAAGTCCTTGGGCCCTGACAGGATGCACCTGCAAGTGCTGAGGGAACTGACTGTCATTGCAAAGCCACTCTTGATTATCTTGGAAAGGTCATGGTGATCAGGAGAGGTTTCTGAGGACTGGAAGAGAGCAAATGTCACTCCTGTCTTTAAGAAGGACAAGAAAGAAGATCCAGGGAACTACAGGCCAGTCAGCCTCCCCTGATTCCTAGGAAGGTGATGGAGCAACTGATCCTGGATACTGTTTCCAGACATGTGAAGGACAGAAAAGTGTTTGGGAGTAGTCAGCATGGATTTATGAAGGGGAAATCATGCTTAACCAACCTTATAGCCTTCTGTGATGAGATGACTGACTTGGTTGATGAGGGGAGAGCAGTGGATGTTGTCTACCTTGATTTCAGTAAGGCTTTTGACGCTGTCTCCCGTAACATCCTCATAGACAATCTGATGAAGTATGGGCTAGATAAATGGTCAGTGAGGTGGACTGAAAACTGGCTGAACTGTCGAGCTCAGAGGGTTGTGATCAGCAGCACGAAGTCCAGTTGGAGGCCAGTCACTAGTGGGGTTCCCCAGGGATCAGTACAGGGTCCAAACTGTTTAACATCTTCATTAACATCCCGTCATAACATCCCATTAACATCTTATCATAAYATCATTTAACGTCCCATCTGGATGATGGGACCAAGTGCACCACCAGTAAGTTTGCAGACAATACAACACTGGGAGGAGTGGCTGATACACCAGACTGTTGCACTGCCACTCAGAAGGATCTTGACAGGCTGGAGAAATGGTCAGAGAGGAACCTCATGAAGTTCAACAAAGGGAAGTGAAGAGTCCTGCACATGGAAAGGAGTAACCCCATGCACCTGTGCATGCTGGGGGCTGAGCAGCTGAAGAGGATCTTTGCAGAGAAGGACCTGGGGTCCTGGTGGACAAGTTGACCATGAGCCAGCAATGTGCCTTTGTGGCAAAGAAGGCCAACAACCTCCTGGGCTGCATTGGGAAGAGTGTTAGCAGCAGGTCGAGGGAGGTTGAGGTCCTTCTCCTCAGCTCAGCCCTGATGAGGCCACATCTGGAGTGCTGGGTCCATGTCTAGGCTCCCCAGTACAAGAGAGACATGGAGCTACTGGAGCAAGTCCATCAAAGGGCCACAAAGATGATTAAGGGCCTGGAGCTTCTCTCATAGAGGGGAAAGGCTGAGAGAGCTGGGCCTGTTTAGCCCAGAGAAGAGCAGGCTCCAGCATGATCTTACCAGTATGTATAAATATCTGAAGGGAGGGTGTCAAGAGGCTGGGGCCAGACTGTCTATACTGGTGCCCAGTGACAGGACAAGAGGCAATGGACACAAACTGAAATACAGGAAATTCCACTTGAACATAAGAAAACACTTCCTTACTGGGGGGTTGGTCAAAYGCTGCAGCAGGTTGCCCAAAGAGATTGTGGAGTCTCTACCTTTGGTTAACTTGGTAAACCAAGAATAACTGATTCCTTGGTTTAAAAAAATGGAATATCATTTAAGTAGTTGTCTTGTTCATGTTATTTTTCTAAGTCTTTTTTTTTTTTTTTAGATAAAATAATTCAATGCAGGCAATTAAAACCCTGCTTTTTCAAGGTTTTTAATTGGTTGACATTACATTTTGCAATCTGTAAAATACTGCACATCTTTTCTCACTACTTCATCTTCTATAGCACCACGCTTTCTTTTTTAAAGACAATTTACACAGAATACTAGGAAAAACCCAACAAATCGGAGCACAGAATGACTATTTAGTATTCTTGACATTTCTTGGAGAGTCACTTAAGATTATCTCCTTAAAATGGCACATTTTGCCTGCAGGTCAAGTGGAGGACCAATAACTGATATTTCATTAAAATACTGTTTGCAGACTGAATGTATTTATGATCTATGAGACCTTTGCAGGAAACAAAAGCTTGCTATTTGGAACTGTCAAAAATTAAAAAAAAAAAAAAGTGGGGGCAGGGACCCCAAAATGCCAACTACATGATTCAGTGACCTACAAATTCAGAATTCTGATTGTTACCATACTGAGATACCTGTTCCTGTCCATTTTTTTCCTTTTCAGAATGTACCTGTGAACTCTTAATATTAAATGTTGAACCAGCATTTTGTAAGCTGGAGTAGTGATTGCCCTTCTTATTCATTGTTAAATGTATGGCCAAATGAACTCTCTTCCAAAAATTTATAGAGAATTGCTTAAAAATGAGGAAACCACAGCTTTCTCAAGGATCTGTGATGTGGACAATGCCTTTCTTATTTTTTTTATTGAGTTGGGACCTCTTCAGGATATTTTYCCCTTCTCTCTCCTCCCAACATTGAGGAGTTGGGCTTCTGTCAAAGACTCTGTAACTTGGCTTGAAAAACGGAGTTCAAAGAATTGGGAGCTCAAAAGATAATTTGCTGGGTAAGGTCTATAAAAGCAGGAATACTTTTGTGTAGAACACTTTATAGTTCCATTTCAAAAAGTACTACTTTGGCGGTGCTAATGAACTTGTATTCAAGCCAACAAGCTAATATTACCCATTTGTTTTTCCCACTCAGATTATATTGCAATAAATCTTATGCTTAAAAAGTGAGAAAAAAATCCTTCCTTTAAATTTTTAATCTTCAATAACCTTTTTTAGGTAAGGCATGTTGCAGTGGGGGGAATATATTCTTAATGGCATATAATGTAATGGAAATGTATTCTTAAAGTTTTAACAGCAGTGATTTTGCTCTTTGTTACATGTGAGGAGCTTGTACTTGTGTGGTGGATTTCCATAAATTTCAGCAGGACTTCCTGTTGGACTTGGAGTTTACATGCACGCAGGATTGATCTTCAGCGATCAAGTAAAACTGTACACCTGCATAAAGCATTTAAAGTGTATGATGAATTGCAGGAGCACGAAGCTTAAGCAAACTTGCGTGCACAGCTGCAGTGGGTTGTCTTAAAAGTTTGTCCTAGCAAATTCCATTTGTTACTGCATTTAAGCCATTAAAGCTTTCCTGTGGTCTTACTTTTTGGACTTCATGTTAGAAACTTGCCAAAACCAGCGTTATTTTAGTAACACAGTATTTCCAGGGTATTTCAGTACTTGTAAAACTGTAGAATAGATGAAGGCATAGCAACAGTAAGTATGTTCATGCTGATGCATAATTGCTTGCAAAAGTGTTAGCAGTTATCAACAAAACCTGAACTTATACCAAGTAAAATATCATGGTAGTTATATCTTACTAGCAAAACTGTGAAGTGGATGAATCCATCTGCTTCAAGCAACGGAGTTTGGTGCTCTAAGGAGAGTAATTGCCATAGGGCTTCCATAGTGTTGGAGGAGGGTGGGTAAAGAGGCAGACCTCTTCTGTGAGCGATTCAGCCCACCTATGATTTAGAGCTGTCCTGTTTCTATCCAGTGACTGAGGAGGCAGCCTCACGTACCCGTTTAAATGCCTATGCTATAGCTCTTAACCATATAGCAACAAGTAAATGATGAACTGTCCCTGAGAAGAGCCATACTGTGATGGGACCCCTGCATGCAGACATAGGATGATTTATATTCTGAAATAAGCAAAATTTCTTTTTCTGGGCTGGAACTGTGGTTCTGTTGTATACATGCAGTAAACATTTTTTGCCAGTTTTGGATTTACTTCTCCTGGAAGCCCAGACTAGACTATGTAAATGCTTCCTTTCMATTCAGCAGGGCAAGACCTCTAAGGGACGATCTTGTCTTAACTTTAGCTGTGGAAACAGAATCCACAGTGCTTCAGACCTAAATAGAAACACCCCTGAAAACAGTCCCTGTAGTGATGGCTTGGTAGGGACGTGAAAAAATAGTCATCCCCAACAAAAGGAAACGTAGGGGCAAAAGTTCTAAAATAAATGGTTATTTTTATGGATCTATTATATATGAAACAAGAATCAATCTTTTAAAACTGCTTTAGTGCTGGAGAACAGGCCAGACTTACCTCTGTGTAACTCCCAGGCCTCCATATATACCGCAAAGGGGTTTGACCCCACATGTTCGTGTGGTTGCTGAGGAAGCTGCTAGTGCTTATGGTGATAATGAGAGAGTCATGATTTGTTTACTTTTGGGGCTTTTTAACATAGTAATAGATAGTGAGGACAACTTCTAGGACTGTCTTTTTTCAGCCAGTCCAGTGAGGTCCTTGGCCGAGGCACAAAATTCAGGTTTTATTTTGCTATGTATTGCCAGCCACCCCCATCTCCTTTCACTGGCCGCTTTGGCAGTGTTTTGAGAGTCCTGCTGAATTCTCCCCCTTGCCTCTGAAGAAACCATTGAAGATGATCAGCTCGCCCTGGTGAAACTTCGTAAGGACTTTGATAACACAGGTGGACCTTTGCTCCCAGCACAGCCTCCTCCCTCCCGTGGCCTTCGTGGACTGGGCACGTCCATTGATTAAAAACTCCTGCTTGACGTCAGCAAGACTATTTGCATCCTGCAGGTTAAATCTTTGCTGCTCGCTGGGACCAGGATCTGCAGCCCCAAGTGGAACTGTTTCCATTTGACCTTTGATATATGAGGAAAATCTTGGCCAGCTGGTATAGTGAGAACCTGCATATAGTTACTGTACATCTTTCTACAAGACTGAGTCCTGTCCCCCCCCCCCCCAAAGAAAAAGGTTAGGAAAGTGAAACGCTTTTAATGTCTGCTTCTTTTAGCATCAGATGTATAATTTGATGTGTATGCAAGTAGGAAAACTTTGAAGTGTCGTTGAAATACAAAGGGAAAGTTCTTCAAAGAAATATAACATTAAAGGTGTATCTGATCCCTCAAGGTTTTTGAAGTTTTGTCTTGAAAATGTGTATTCGGAAGAACACTTGTATGGAAATACTAAGGCTGATTAATTCATCAAAAATATAATGAGGGTTGCATTGTCTTATTCAGTGCTAGTTTTGATTTTTGCATCGTGGTAGGCAAGTGGTCCTTCATTCATCTGTCTGTGTTGGCAGTGTCCGTGATGCTCTAAGAAGTTAACATAGAGGCTGACAGGGAAACCAAAGCATGATGTTGCTGCAGCGTGAAAATTGTTCAATATTGTTACCCCGTGGCCAATGGAGATCACTTGTTACAGCCAAATAAAACTCCAGTGCCTTAAGCTCTCAAAACTTGTGATTTGCATTGGTTAATCTGGGGTATGGGCATCGTGGTCCTTGGGAGACATGTCCTTGGGGGTGTGTGTGGAGCTTGTGGCACTCCTGTTAGAGAGTGGAGCAGAAACTTCTAATAAATATCTTGAACTTTGAGAGAGTTCAGGTCTTGGATATGAGCTTTCTACAGTTGGGCATTCACACTTGTAAAAACATTCCCAACTGTGCTGAAGCGAAGGGTTGTTATTTTTCCTTTTTGGCAAGCAGAGATTTTGGCATCAAAGTTTTTAATTGCATGGATTATACTAGCAGTTCCCAGAGCTCACGGGTGTGTGTGTTTGAAGAGCTAATTAGATGTATATAAATGATGGGCTAGGTAGGACTTCAAATACTAGATGTATTGTTCATCTTTGCTATGTGGGTTATGTGCTGTTATGACTTACATGCATGTACAAAACGTTGGAAAAATATGAAGTTATACACAAACCACTTATTCCCAATGCAACTATGAAATAGCAGTGAGGTGACACTTTTAGTTTTTATATGTTATAAAAACAAGTATTTTAATTAAAATAGTTTAAACTTCCTTGCATTATTTCTGAAGTTTTATTATATCTGTAGACTGGGGGAAGGGAGAAAGAAGGGAAAACAGCTAAGCATCCTAGGGCTCCCCCCCCCCCCCCCAGTATTGCAGGCTTTTTTTCTTAGGTAATCCTGTTTTCCCCCATTCCTTCTGTGCACTAAGGTCTTACATTTCAAACAAGGGGCTTTCTGCGTTCAAAATTGTAGGATATTGTCAGAGCACTTTAAACTTCCTTCAGCAACTATGAGGCTCAGAAAACATACGTATTTTTTTTCATAACAAAAACTGAGTGGAATTACTTCTCTGCAAGATGTCAGGTTTTGGGAGAGATATTGCAAGGCTTCTGGTAAAACTGGCTTTGCAGCCGAATCTGTAAACCAGACTGGCATATCAAAGTTGTAGACAGGCTTAAGTGCTTTACAGATGCATAATAATGGAGAATGGCAATTCGGCTCTTGCACATGAGGGTATTTCTACCCTGCTGTTATCGGAGCATGATATAGTTGCACCTCAGCTTGTTTCAAACTTCGCTAACACGGGTCCGTGGCACCGCTAGCTGGGGCAGCACAGGGTGCAGTGTCCACTAACGCATCCAGCACTTATCTTGTCTCTGGAGACAGCTTTGCAGCCTATCGCTGCAGCTAGGCTGCTCTGGCTACCCGAACAAAGTAGTTTATAGGTGTATTTGCACTGTACTGGTGGAAGTGGAATGTAAAGTTGCCTATACTGCTCTTATCTTATTCTCCACTTTAATATTCAGTGTTTTACAGCCCTGTCTGCTAAAGGCAGTCTACTGTTAGGTCAGTAGAAAGCAGGAAGTAAGCATTTCAGTTTACTGCTATATCTAATAAAACTTAGCAAATCATTTATAGCAAGTAAAATCATTTTTGTCTCTTAAACCTTTATTACTCACATGAAGAAGATGCAGTAATTCTTAAAGACCTTCAGATGAGAAACTTAAAGGACTTTTGGGGCTGTGTGTTGTCCATCACGCTGCAAAGCCCTTACTGGTCAGGCCAGTCATGTCGGGGTACTGATCCTCTCTCCTCAGGACACTATGTGGTGAACCAGAGCCTTCCTTCCAAATGTCATTTCTAAAGCAACTGATTGAATCCAGCATCAAATATGCAGTAAGTTTCTAATGTCCGTCTTTCCTTTTTGTAACTTGGTCTCTAAAGATATTTCAGTAGGGATAATGTCGGCATAAAGGTCAACGTTGTCTCCTACTGCTGCTAGTTCTGCACTAGAATTTTTCAGCTTTTGCAAAACTGCAAACAGCCTTGAGTTTAGTGATCGGAGTTCCTCTAGGAAGCAGTGTGAATAGCCCACAGCCTTGTTTACCCTTGATCTCCTACTATGCTCCTTTAGCAGAAATGTGCAATGCCTCCCGTTGTATTTGTCTCCATATTCCCTTTGACCCTGCAAAATCCTCCAGGAGCCTGATGGCCGAACCAGCACATGGAGAGAAAGAGAGAGAGAGTGCTGTTGGCTCTTGCAGTTTGAACAGTAGAACCTGTAAGACCTTTCCAAACAAATGTGCAGAGGATTTTTTTTTAAATTAGTCTTTTGCCAGTCAGAATTGCTGGTTCAGCGGTATGGTAACACCCACTAAACTGAGGCAGCGCACCCTGTAAAGAAGGCTGTAGTCTTTGCTGACCTGGGGAGAGGCAATGCTCTGAGTGTAAGGCAGCCAGGCAGCACAAAACCAGCATGTTTCTCTGGAGGCCAATTTAGGGGTCAGTGGGTGGCACTGCTGTTGTCCCACTGCCTGCTGGTGTGCAGGCCTGCTGTCACTTCATGCAGTTGCTGTATCATCCCTGTCATGACAGCATCTTCATGCTCTTCATCTGCACACCATCTCTTCCTTATCTCTGTTTAGCTTATTGCCTCCCTACCTCATTACATCAAGTGAATTCTTTTCTCATAGAATTAGTGGTACTTGCCAACATGTTGGTGTTTCCCTTTGTTTGTATGCTCTGGCTGTTTCCCTTGGCTCTGCCTGCACAACTATGCTGTCAGATCTTTAAGTTTAAATGGGACCTGCTCAAAACAGGTCACTGGACCCCCGCCTGGGTTACAGTAAGGATGGCTGATGAAATTCAGCCAACCAGTTTTCTTGTGAGATGACTTCCTTCCAATTCTGTAGGTGCCTTGTTACTTTTTAGGTGGTTCAGATTCCAGGTTTGCTCCCATCAATAACCTTGTCATCGTGCAGAAATCTGACTAGATAGGTTCATGTCAGCTGTGGTTCTGCCCTGGGTTGGGCATCAGACACGCACTGATGCAAGTAGTGGTTCTGCTTGTCCTCAGTTTCTAGTCACTAAGAGTTTTCTCTGTCTTCTGAGCTATGCCTACCTCTGTTGTTAAGCCGGTGCTTTCTGCTTGTCTTGCTGACATGGGGCCATCTGTGATGGGTGGGATATTTCTCTCTCCCACATATGCATGGAGGCTTGGCTTTGGGATAGAGATGGAAGGGAGCAGCTGCTCTTCCATGGCTGCTTCTCTGTTGCTGGAGAAGAAGCAGAACCAAATCACCTTTTCCTCTGCTGTCTCCTTTCCTCCCGGTTTCCCTCCTCCTTCCTCCTGGAGAAGAAAAGGATGGCTGTAGGGCTGGGGCCAGGTTTCTTTCATGCTCTGTTCCTACTGAGGTCACAGCTCTGGTTTAGTGCTAACCCTCCTACCCTTCAGTATCATCTGTGTCCCACATCCACGTTATCTTTATTGTCCTTCATCCAGCCCCAGCATCGTTCCAGTTCATCCCAGTGCCCAGTACTTTTCTCTTGTGAGTTCCTCTGAGTTTTGGGCACATCTCAATCCTTGTTCCTCCAAAATATTTTAGCCTTGAGTGATGCAGGAGGCTGAAAAGCTGCGAGGGCATGAAAATACCTTCTTGCGGGGAACTGTGAGGAGGCATCGGTCTGCCAAGAGAAGGAGTGGACGAGATGGGAAGGAGTAGGCAATGGCTCTGTCCTAAAGAGCTAGCTGCAGCCTTTCATGAAAAAAGAGCCCACAGCAGGAGAGCTGTTTGCAGCTTCCCAGATGTAAAGTCTGAAGTTTTTCAGTGTAACTGCTCTCAGCTGCATTTGCTAGATGCACAAATACAGGAGTACAGCTGTAGCTCGTTTTTTGCCACACCCATAATAATGTGTGTGGATGCAAGTGAAAAATGGTTTTCAAAATAGCCTTCGTGATGAGAAACTGGGCAAGCCCATGTGTGGGCTCCCATGACACTGTTGACTCAACCCTGTGATGCCTGGTCACTGCGGGACACCCAATTTCCTACCGAAGCCAGCATTCAGGACAACACATGCTTCTTTAAAATTGTGTTGTAATAAGAGGTGTTTGTTTTGTTTTGTTTGTATGCTGCTCACCAGTATGGCATCTAGGAGAGAGCTTTTTAGGCAGTGTGCTTCAGACTTGCAGTTAGTGAGGACTGGTGTCTGCATGGTCAAACTGGTTTACTGCACTGCAGGGGCTGTGTGGGGCTGGGAATTCAAGCTCACCGCCCCACACTGAAGGCAGCTGGCGTTATTCCCTGGAAGGCCCTAGGGACCCTTGCCTTGGGGTTGAGAGAGAGCAGCTTTTTTTGCCTGTTAATTCTTGGCACTGAGTTAACACTTTAAACTTCTGTGCTAAAAAAGCAAAATCAGCAGCACCACCCTGTCCCTCTGCCGGTGAAAAAACAAAAACAAAAACCCTTTGCTGTCACCAGAATTGCTGGTTATCAGACAGAGAGCAATGTTGTCCTGGGGGAGCGGAAGTTGTATGCTGGGAAGGGAAGTGGGGAGCCAGGAGCCCGGAGAGAGGTGGTGTGGGAAGGGGCGGTGCTGGCCAAGCTCCGTCCGCAGCAGCAGCAATTTGGGGCTTCCCTGGGAAAAAGCAGCAGCTGCGGGTGCCTCCTTCTCCCCCTGTATCTGGACTTTCTTGGGATGTGCATGAGGCTTGAATGAGCAGCTCGGGACCTGGGGCAGGGCGTGCAGGGAGGGGGGCGAGAGTCCCAAGTTAGGAGTTGTACCAGTCACGAGAGCTGTTATTTGCACCCCAGGAGCTCTGCCCTCCCCAGACAAGAAACCTCTCCTTGTTCTGCAAGTGGGAGCGCATTCCTCCGTGCGGTCCTGCTCTGGGGCTGCGCTCATAGGCAATATCGTCGTACAAATAACAGTTGTCGTATCCTGAAAGTGATTGTGTCTGGCTTTGCTTTCCGACTGATGCAAACAAACGTGCAAATCTTAGGATATGCATTTAGCATGCAAACTCCTCAGGCTTTTGCAAAGCTAAGGATTAATTCAAAATTTGAAGTCTGGGTTTTGCAACGCACAGTACCGACGTCTGACATTTTAATAATCTCAAAAGTAAAATGTCATTTTTAAATGGGAATTACTGTCATATGCTATCTAAAGCAGATTGTCTTGATTTAGAATCTCTCAGATTCCTAAATGCACTATCTAAAAATAAGCTGTTGGCATAACTCCATCATGACCTATTGGCAAAGGGTTTTAGGATAGGAAAAAAGAAAATAAAAAAGTCCATGTGTTTTTGAGGTGAGCAAGACAAAATCAGACTGAAAATTGGCCTACAATGTGTTGGTTTTTAATTCTTTTCTTTATTTTTCTTTAAAATTCTCTCCCATCCCTATTACAAGTGAAGAAAAAAATCCTCCACTATGTCAGGTTTTACCCTGCTTAATCTTCAGATCACTGAGGGGGGAGACATTGCAAATCATGCTATATGGTGAGAGTGTTAGTGTATCAGTAGTGCAATGGTCATACTGCCAACCTCCAGTACTCAGAAGTCATGAGTTTTTAAAAAAGTTACTGCAATAATTTCACATATAAAATATATATTTCAGATGAGCCACATTTCTTTTGCATATTAGTCCTGAAAAATAAATCTTTGGATAACAAAATCGGAGGCAGATACAAGGGGGCGGAATGTAATGGTAGGATTTATGAGAAAGCTTTCCCTGTGTAACTGTCAGTGCTGTGGAATTTGCAAGAGGTTGGGGTTTTTTCACTGTTGGAATTTTTTTTTTTTTTTTTTACAGAAAATTGGTAGCTACACATGTGAAAATACAGTTCAAGCTAGACATATTTTATTTACTTTCTGGGCTTTTGATTCTCAGTGCCCTCAAGTAGTGCTTTGCATAGTGCTGGCACTGAAACTGTGGATGTAGATACTCCTAGACTTGGAGGTTTAAAATCCAAAGCTGAACCCTTTTGGATATGGAAGTTTGTGAATTGGGATTCAGCCAAAAGAAGAGGGAAAAAAAAACATAAAAGAAAAAAGGCATGTGCTATGAAATCTGATCTAAACCTGGCTTTATGCTTGGGATTTGGTGGTTCTTAAGGTATTTTGAAGAAGTACCTGTTGGGCTCCTAACAACAATGTCCCTTTTGTTGCGTGGCCGGTGTGGCCGCAGCATGTCGCTAACATGTYGATGGGGAATGCGAGGCATTTCTGTGCCCACGGGAGCAGTCGTGGTGCAAGAAATGAATATCTCAATTGTTTTTCTAATCAGAGAGCCCAAGCAAAACACATGAGAAAATAATGCATTGATTTCTCAGGCATTTTAATACGAGTAGTTGAAAATATTTACGAAATGGCTGGTAAAATATGAACAGTTTAAAATGAAGTACCTCTGTGCATTTTTGTAAGACTCTGTTTGGACCTTGGATTCCTTGTGCATAAATAGTGAAACGGAGCCTAAACAATGTTTGCAGACAAGTATTTGCATTATGTTACACATCTGCTTTGCAGGTTAAATGCTGCTGTTCCAACTGGCTCCGTGTGATCCCCAGAGCACAGAGCCACCTTGTCTGTCACCAAACAAATAACCCCTCATGTGCTGTATTTTTGAAATTCCTTTCAATTACAGTAAAAAAGGGCTGCTGCAGGAGAGGGTAGCAGAGATAAGCAACCAGAATGATTTCAGTGCTGCAGACCAAATTAAATAGTTTGTTTTGTAACTGGATATGAACCTAAGCCGTAAACCTTGACTCTGAGACTTTGGGTGTTTGCATAGGCTGTTTGCTGTATGTCTCTCCATCAAAGCATCTGCAGCATGCTTATCATGCTGAGGCTTAGTTTTTGCATCAGTTTTAAAGTATTTAACAAATTTTAATGCGAAGCATAGAAAAATATATAATGGGACTAAGCTGGCTGGTAATAAAGTTACTGTGTAATTTGAGGCAAGGTAGAAAGCTGTTTTTCCCAAATATAAGCAGTTGTATCTTGGAAAGACTTTTGTGCTTTCTAATATTAAAGTACACTTTAAATCTGTTCTATGACTTGACACCTTTTATCTTGAGACACATCTTATGTACCATGGGACAGGCTTTCCATTTTACAGTGCTTCTGTTAATTTACATCTGTTAAAGGAAATAAGTAATATTTGTTGTGTAATAAAGAAGTATATTTAAATTCAGGGAACAAAGAAAGGGTCTAGAATTAGGAAACAAAGGGACATTCGTTGCTTTTTTGCAGTCCTGCTTAATACAAGAACAGTACTGCTTTGATGTCATTGGCTGTAGTTTAGCAAATTCAGGAAGACAGGTGTGTGTGTGTGTGTGTGTGTGTGTATATATATAAAAAATAAAATAAACATGTATATTTATATATATATATACACACACACACACACACACATATATATATATAAATAGGCATTATCTGAGTAAGCCTCTGCCAATATTTGGGTGTTTTTTTATTCATAAGAATGTTTATAATATATCCATTTTGCACAGCTGTGCAAAAATATTAATTGCTTGTGACCATTCCAAAAGCACCTTTTATTTGCACTTGAAGTCAAATGTTCAGCTTGCACACAAATCTGTATCCCAGGCTCTACACATTAGCAAAAGGAGAAGATTTAATGTGGTGGACATCTGTCTGCTTCGGAGGTCCTTCCTCTCCTTTGGAAGCAGTTGCTGCTGGACGCTGGAGGAGGTGGGACGCTGAGCACTGGTGGACCTTGTGTCCGATCTGGCATGGCAGTTCCTGCATTCCTGTGATGAGCCATTAAAAGAAGATTAAAATGATGCTTCATTAGGACACCATCGCTACCTGCTGTCTGGAGGAGTTGAGTTCAGCCCTTGGGCCTTGCTGCGCTGGTGGGTTGGCCCAGGACATCAGCCTGGCCCCACGGGGCTCCCGCATTGGGGACTACTTGTAGTCCTCCCAAATTGGGGCCATTGCCTAAAGCACAGGAGGTCCGGCCACAGGATGCGGATGTTCTCATGGGCCGTTCTGCTTAGGTGCGTGTTTAATGGCTATTCAGGTATTACAGGGCGAGCGCCTGTAGGGCGAGACGGGAGGGGGTGAGCGTACGCTCCAAAAACGTGACGCAAGGAGGACAGGAGCAGAGTGGCCGGTGTCAGTGAAAAAAGGGAACTAGGTGGTGGAGCTCCCTTGGGAAAATGCAGGCGCAAGACCGMCCTCAGCCGATTTGCCTACCTTCCTGCAATGAGCTGAGCCTCTCCTCCGCAGGGGCAATTTGGCAATTTCCGAATTTTACTGTACCCGCCACCCACTCTTATAGGAAAAGTGGATGTGTTTGTCTTTTGTTACGCTTCTAGGGACTGATAGATCAGTTTGTTTTTTTTTTCCTTTGCAAGCTGAGGGGAGGGAGTGTTAGAAACAGCAGTTTGGTCTAAACTGTATTGTAGATTAATGTCTTCCATCATAATTTTTGTCACCTACTTGGTTCCCTGCTTGAGGCATAGATTGTAGAACAGCTCAAAACATGTTGTGGGATGAATCTGAGAGCTAAGTATTTTATTCTCCCTGTCTAGTGATAAGGTATTTGTCTAAATGATTCGCATTAAGATATCCCCAGCATTTATTTTATTTTAATTTTTAAATTTCATTTGTTCTTCTCTTGTAAAACATCAAAGCAATACATTCAGCATGGATCCGTTTTCTTTTTTTACTGTTTTTTTTTTTATGCCTGAAACCCATGAAGTAATGTTTTTTTCTTTTTGTTAAGAAAAATGCTAATGACCCCTAGTGTAAATTCGTTGAATGTATTTGTTATTAAGCTTTAAAAAGCTGCTGACTGATGGCACTATAGTTCAGGATCTTCAAAACCTGAGAAATTATTCTAATGATTTAGATTTCTTTTGTTTGAAGCAGCTTTTATTTGCAATTCAAATGTATTTTACAAATAAGTCTGTGTGTACAGGTTTCTCTTCTGGCTAGCCTGTAAGAGCACAAATAGGTGCAATTATGTGTCTGAAGTGGCTTTTATCTTAACAAAATAGAGCTTCACCTTGTAACAATTAACTGTTGAGGATGTTTTAGTTTAGAGGTGTGAAGTGAATGAGACAAAGCCAGAAGGTGCTTTGGACCTCTTGCACAGTCATCTCTTACGTATAGGATTGAGAATGCACTGAAATTCATTTTTACAGCAACATGAAATTTGGGATCTTATTTTTGGTGTGGAACAGCTTTTTCTCACCCTGCATCTCTCTTAAAGTGTTACTGTAATTTGTTAGCTTTTTTTATGGTATTTTTGAAGCAGACTGCTGGGGTAATAGCCTTGTCTTCAGGGTTCCTTTTTTATTCTCTCCAGCTCTAAGAAACAAATCCTAATCAAATTTTTCATTTCTGTGTATCAGAATTTCCTGTTTTAAAGAGTGTTATGTAGGAATGGGAGAGATGGAAGGCTCAAGTCATCCATCTTACTGCATGATATCACAAAAATAATCTGTAGCTGACACCTTTTTCCAAATTTTGCACATTTGCAGAGCATGTGTGCAAAGAGGAAGGTGAATTGGACAAAAAGGCTGGTCCCTGTCCTTCCCTGGAGGGGTTGTGCTGGGGGACACTGTGCTTTCTCATGGCCTCAGGACCTGTTGAGAGGCAGCTTATTCTCCTCAACTTCTTTGGGCATCTGGGTTTTAAAGGATAGTGTGTTTTCTAAGTGGACATCCAGCATGAAAGCATCCCAAAACAAAAAATAGGCTTGAAAATGTTGCCTCTAGATGCCTCTGGATTTCGTAGTTTGATGTAGAGAGAGGCTCTGGGTGGGGAAACTATAATTGCCAACACATGTAACATGGTCAACTGCTTTTGCTGGTTTTTTTTTTTTTTTTTTAGTCTGACATCTTCATTAAATATCTAATTTTAAAATCCATTTTCAGACAGCTTTCCTGTTTGAATCCAGCAGACTGCAGTTCTCATTCACAAAGCTCAAAACCCCCCTGTTTTTGTAGCTTTCCTTGGATTTATTTGCAGGGCAGTGTTTTGTTTTTCTCTGTGAGTCGATTGGAATATATCTTCACTAGCACTGTAGCCAGAGGGTTTGTATGTCATTCAAAAATAAAAATAAAAAATCTCCACCTACTGAAAAGTGAACAGCATAGCCCTAGCAACCACACTGGTGCATCAGAACCAGAGGAAAGGACATTAAACAAGTAAGACTAAATAATGTCTTCTTTATAATGGGGAGATAMGGTAGAAATGTCAGCTAGTGATAAGAGTAATTGTAGCTGATAATGGAGATAGTTGTGTTTGTATTTTTTTTTAATTGTGGATTGTAAATATAGCCTTGATGAAGTAATGCATGTTCTTGTCAACATGAGCAAGGCATTCAGCTGTGAGCTCTAGAAGAGAGATCTGCTTCATTTTAAAAACAAAACAAAACAAAAAAATATTCTGCGGTTATTGTATATGCATTGAAGGAGTAAGGAAGGTAAGTCATTTTCTTGGAAAGCAAGGGAAAACTTTATTTTAAATGGTCCGTCAGGCAGAGCTCTGTCAGCACTTCGCCAGTTGTTAGGCTTTCTCCCAGGTGTGTCCTTGGTGGTGTTATGTTAGGAATGAATTTCACGTGTCTACTTTTTTGTCTCTGTGTGCACTTTGGTTTCTTGCTCATCTGCTGTGTCATAGATCAGTCTGTGCTTACATGATGGTTTTCCTTTTTCTTTCCTTTTACTTTTGTAAAAGGAAGGAGTTATTCCATATGACATCATCTTAAACCTTAGCTATTCCTTATTTTGTTAAGGAGCTCCATTGTGCTTCTTCAGGATGGATTTTCCATTTGTGTTATCTGACTGTGTGGTTATCCCTAGTCACTGCCAGCAAACAAAGCGCAGCCTTGAGTGTTTTGTTAGGTTTTATTTCTGTTAGGACAAAGTCATGACAAGCAAAGCTGGGGAAGGAATGCACTTGTCAGGGAAGGTCCACTGGGTTGGTGGTCAGTCCGGGATCCTCTCAAACTGTGGAAGTCAGAGGTGGTCTCAGTGCCCTTGCAGAAGGTACTGAATAATCCACTGGTGTTTCAATATTGAACTCTTTCCTATTTTATTTGCACTAGAAGTACATCGAACCTCAGATGAGTGATTTAATACTCAAAGGGCTGCTGGTTTATGACTTCTATCTAATAACCGTATTTCCTTGCCTTCCTCTGCACTTCCCCTTCCTACTCTCTTCCACATCCCTCCTCCTGGAGCTGGTTGTCTTTTCTTGTTTCACACACTTTAGGTCTTTAGTTCATTGGTGTATGAGGGCTTTGATTTTCTCCCTGCCTCTCTGCGCCATACATGCTGGTGATGGTGTGTAAAGAATAAAAGTGATTCTGTGCCTTTATTGGGGAAGGTTGCCTCCAGTATTATTTTTTCTGTCACAGCAGTTTTGCTTCCTGACTGCTAGATGTGAAGCACTGTGCTGGGAAGGTGGCCAGAGAAGGATGTGCTGTTCTGGGCTAGTTTTTGGTGACCACTTTCTAGGGCCAAATTACTGGGGAAAACAGGATCTTGTTGCATCATCTCCAGCTGTTTGCGTTAGGGGCTTTTTGTTCATTTTTCTTTAACTTCTCAAAGTTTCTCAGCTGTAGGCTTGGTCAGTCTGGTGACAGATGTTTCACGAGTGATGGAAGGGTTTTTGGAGAATCAGTCGGATTTCATGGTCTTGCCTAGTTAAATTTGATCTTAAAACTTCTCACTGCTACTCCCAGCAGTGCGGCTCCTTTTGCAGTAGCAGTGGAGGAAGCACTGTGCAGGCTGGCCTCTAGCCTTCCTTGGAAGTAGGACTTGGTAATGGTGGGGTAAATGTTAGAGGTCTCCTGCATCCTGTCAGTACCACTGCCAGCCCCTGCTACTCCAGTCAGTACAGCTGCCTTAGGGATTTTTGATAACAATGGACAAAACTTTGTTCAGGAAAAGTGAGTACTTCTCATGGAAAATTGAACGGTTGTTGTGCCTGGGTGAAGTATAGCGATGGTGAGTTACCTGTGCCAACAAGCCATGGCTTTATTGTGGACATGTAAGTCAGAGGTTCCTCATCCCCAGATAACATATTCCCTAAATCTAAGGTGAGAGACAAGGGGTGCACTGTGTACAGACATGATTAGAGAGCTCTCCATTCCTTATCACATTTTTAGCCTGCATCTTGGCTGTTCTGAGGCAGCCTCTATGGTGTCTTAGTTAAGGCTTCATCAAGAGCTGGGCTGAGCTTGCAGGATTGCTGAGGTGGGATGGAACCTCTGGAGGTCTCCAGTCCAGCCCCCTGCTCAAAACAGGGTCACCTACAACAAGCTGCTCAGGACATGTCCAGTTGGGTTTTGAATAGCTCCAAGGGTGAGGGCTCCACAAGGGCAACCCATTCCAGTGCTTGACCACTCTCACAGTAAAAAAGTTTTTTTCATGTTTAAGTCTAATTTGCTGTATTTCACTTTGCCTCTTGTCTTGTTACTGGGTGCCACTGGGAAGAGTCTGGTTCCGTTTTCTTTTCTCCCTCCGATAGATGTTTGTGCACATTGATAAGATCATGGGCACTGCCAGTTCCCATTCACGCATTGGATGTTGCACATCTGGGTGGTGCTTTGCTTTGTTAGCCCTTTTCCACTTAAAGCTGTGTGGAATCAGCCTTTGGTCTAGGGCAGCAGCAGTCCTGGGGTTTCTCTTTGCGCTCTTTGCTTTCAGAGATAAATCTAATGTAGATCATTTACACTCTACAGTCATAGGCATCCATGTTTACTAGACTTCAGCAGGATCTAGTTATCAGAGCCGGGAAATCCAGAAGAGGAAGGACAAGACTGTCTTCAGAATTGTGTAGGTGAATGTGTTTGCAAAAACTGAGTTTTCTACTCATTTTTATCACACGTGTAGGCACCAGACCAAATATCTTGCAGGACCTGCATATTATGGCAGGTATTATACTGCTGGAAGTTTATTGTTCAGATTGTGTTTAAAATCTGGGGATGCCTCCTTGAAGGTTGGAAGTCTTTAATTATGGTGCTACTTCTTTTTTAAAAGATTTGCGACACGTTCACATATAGGTATTTTTACCTCTCAAAATTCTTTTGTTTTTTTCTGACTCTGGCAACTAAATAATAAAACAAGGCATATGCCATTAATTTCAGGAGTCTTTGTGGCATCATTCAAAAGTTGCCTTAGGGTTTTGGATCCACTTCATGTAGTGAAAGTTTTGATATAGACAATGAAATGCTCGTTGGCCTTTTAAGGATAGCATTTCAGCAGAGCTAGCTGGCAGCTTCCAATAAGAGCTACCTATCAGCTGGGTCAAACCAGAAAGGCAGCCTGTGGGAAGGAAAATTCAGTTTGTAACATTTGGGTTTTTGTTGTTCTTTTGGTTTGGGTTTAGTAGACTCTATGCCAGGACTTATGCCAGAGATGCTGTTAACAACTTTCTTAATTGCTGCAAAAGTCAGCAGCCGTGCAGGCTGATACACAACCAAATGGCAGGGTATGCAAAAGGTTAAAGTGAGTTTTCCTTCCTGGTTTTTGTTTAGCTTTGTTCCATATCTATATTTGTAGCAGTCTCGTGTGTCCTAGATTAAAGCCATGACAATCTGGACTATTTCAATGGCTTGTGCGTCCACTGTGCCGGAGCGGAAGGAGAGGGTGCACCCCTGACCTCTGCGGCTCCAGTTCAGCACAGTGCTTAAGCATGTACTTAACTTGTAACAGTGTTTTCTTTAGGATTTTAAAACTGCTAGTTCACCTGCTCAGGCAGCATGTCAGGCAGGTTAGCTTTTCTGGACTCTACTAGAAATATTCCCCTGGGGACCAGTTCTGGTTTTCAAAAGTTTGAGGGTAAGACCAGGCTCCATCTTTACGGCACGTAGCTCCAGTAAGCCGGGAGCAAAGTCTTCAGAAGGGATAGTCTGTGTGTGCATGCTCCATCCAGTCAGTCCTGGACATGTTAGATATCCGGCCTGTAGGCAAATGGCAATATACCCAGAATTTCTGGATTATCAGGCATCCAGGAATCTTGGACAAACATTCAGACTCCTCTTCTTCTATACCAAGAGATTGTTGGGGAGAACAAATATAAAGGAAGGACACTTGGGTAATTGTTGAGTTGCAGCTAGTTGCAGCTGCCTTTAGGGACAGGAGGCCTTGTGTCTTCTATGTGAGCTTCTCAGGAGTGCTGTTTGGACTTCTGAAGTGCTCTGTGGGATGCCCTTCAATGCATGGACTTGCAGGCAGAGCAGACCACAGGCTCACCAGAAGTAGGAACTGGCTTATTAAGGTGGTTCTTCAAAATGACCATTCATGCCTGGTGATGAACATCTCCAAGTCTTGCTTGTGGTCAGCAAACAGCCCCAGTCTGTTACTGGTCCAGCGACAGCAGTGTCTGARTTCAGAGACCATGCAGTGAAATGAAATTTTCTCTTGCAGACTGATTTGCAGACCTGAGGCTCTGGATCCACCTCCCACTGTTGGTGTTTTATTACTTCTTATGGTATAGCTGGTGATAGTCCTTGAGAAGAGAGAAGATGATGAGTGATGCAAGTGACATGCTGGCTGCCGCTTTGGAGCAGATGGATGGCATTATAGCAGGTAAACGCTCGGGGCGATTTGTTTGTTTAATGGCTTCAGTCCTCCTTTTTCATGTCTGGAGGGCAGAAGTACAGCCTGAGGAGGGAATGCGCTTGTGATTGTGTGTGGTGTCTCCCCTTACAGCACAGGGGTTGCAAGCAAATGGAGTGGAGGGGTTGCACAAACCCTCACCCACAGGCAGGGCTAAACGGGTTGTAGTTTTTCTCCCACCTCCTATCAAAATGCTACTCAAAAAGGCTGAATGATGCAGTTCAGCTGGTGCGTGCAGCATCATGAAAGTCGAGGACTAGGCATGTTTCAAACTGGAATGGGTGCATTGAAAGAGCAGCTGCATGGCTGGAAGAGAAAGTTTGTCTAATCCTGGCTACTCTGTCCTTCTCTCACCTCTGAAGAGTTAAAACATGAATTGAATTTTCTTCTTTTTTCAGAGTTGGAATGCTATGGGTCCAGACATTTGGTTTCAACCTGCCTTTAATATTAGTGCTTTTTATAAGAACCTGTAAATTTTAAGTGGACTAAGGAGAAGGATCATGAAGTATACAACTTCTGCTTTTTAAGTTGAGTCTAGTGAGCTGGAAAATAGCATAAGTACACAACACAGAGGAGCAAAGCAGCAAGAAATTAGTAGTTTAATCTTGTTCCAGCAGAACTATGCAAACAGCTATCCAAACTGAAAAAATATCCTACAAGGATAGCAACATAGTTATAAAGTCTTTAATAGTTCCACTTAAAATAATTTCCTTTAAGGAAAAAAAAAAACAAAAAAACAGAACAGTGTGTGCTTAGCTTGGACAACAACTTTTCGCTGCAGTTTTCCTAAAGATATTAAGGACACATAGCAGGCACAGATGTAAAGTGGATTCAGTTGGATCATAATGATCTCTAAAAATACATATAAGCTGTGACTTTAGAAATTTCCATAAGTAGATGTTAGTATTTGGATCAGATCATGTATCTGTATTTTCAAGAGCCTAAGTTGGTTATGGCAGTATGAGGTTTAATATAAAAATAAAATGTGCTGTTGGGATATTTAAGTTACCACAGAGTTAATTTACTTGTGTGTCTTTACAGACCTATAAAGTAATATAACAAAGGGATATCAACACCTTTGCTTCTGTGGGAATTTTTCTCTTTTTATTTTTTTTCAAAGTGAACTAGCAGAATGCTTGCTTTTTTTTTTTTTTTTTTTGTCTTGCCAGATGAGATGAATGAAGATTCATAGAAGTGCATATATGGCATATCTCTGTAATTTCCAAAAGCTGACAGTACAAAAGCTAATGTTCTGTCATTAATACGTCTCACTGTGCCTAGGCATTGCAGTATTAAGGTTACAAGTCAACATGCTGAAGTTCTAATTGGAATTAGCTAGGTTACTTTAAAGCAACCTTAATCCTGAATTTGTAGTTTCCTTCCTTACTTCACATATAGCAAATTTTAATGTAGGTCAAACATACATACTGTGAGTTTATGCAAATAAGATTTTTTTCTATATTAGCATGCAAATGTCAGCACTTCCATATCAAACTTTTTTTTAAATTTTGTGCTTGTAAAAGTGTTTCAGTCTATTTATCTTCTTATGTTTCTTTATTCTTTCAAAAATTTTCCAAGGCCTTAGGGCAGTGTCACATATTCCTGTGGAAAAAAAAATGCTGAGCAAAATTTCCTCTGGAAACTGTTAGTATCTAACTCGGGTCATGCAAGTGCTACAGGGTGACCCAAAGCATTAGCAGCAGAGCATGTTTCCTCCACATTATTTTCAGTCTCTGATATCCCTGGGAGCAGGAGCCCAGCCTTTACCTTGAACTCTTGTGCGTTGCTGTGGTGTGTGACTCCTCTGTCCCATCAGCCCATCTTCTTCCCTGTGGAGTTGCCATGCATTAAAGCTGTTGGAAGTGGAACTCCAAATGTGTGTCGGCAAAGGATTGCTTTTCTCCAAATTGCGGTGTGGTATATAGCAACCACCCACAGTAGAGAAGGGGCAGCATCCAGGACCAGCTCTGAGTTTGGTTAAGATAAATCTGTATCGGTAGGAAAAGATGCGTAGGATGTCTAAAACTTGCTCATGTTACTGTATATTTGTCCATGTGCTCTGTGATTTATTCCRTGTGGTTTTGCTGGACGCAGGTTCGAAGGCGCTGGAGTATTCCAATGGCATATTTGACTGCCAGTCCCCCACCTCGCCGTTCATGGGGGGCCTGCGAGCGCTGCATCTGGTGGAGGATCTGCGAGGCCTGCTGGAGATGATGGAGGCAGATGAAAGAGAAGGGCTGCGATGCCAGGTCCCAGATTCGACGGCAGAGACTCTGATTGAGTGGCTCCAGAGTCAAATGGTACGGTGGCACCTTGTTTCACCCATAAAACACTGGCTTCATGTTTCATTTGCCTGTTAACCCAGCTGGCTCAGACAAGATGGGGTGTATTTTATGCAGGCAATTTGAAATTTTAGAGTAGGTATCAAAGAACCAAAGAGAAGAGATTTTGATGTGGAGATGCTGCTGTGGGGCCTCAGAAAAGCTGTAGTTCAGATACCTCATTCAAGACGTTGACCTACGCTCTCTTTGATGTACCACTGTGCCTCATTTGGGTGAGGAAAAAATGTTCAGTAATGGGAGTTTCATCTCTGAGATGGGGGAAGGACATTTTTATAGGAATCGGACACTTGAAAAAGTTGTTTTAAGTGAACTCTTCTTTGAAAAGGATTTTTGACAGAACATTTTCTACAAGTGCTAGTGTTGTTACTGGCCTTCCTATCTTACTTAAAATAGAAGTGAATGGTATAAACTCAGCATCCCTTTAACCTGGAAACCAAATCAAAATTTTATTTTCTGTGCTTGTGAATCTCTCAGTTTTTGTCATCCTTGCTTTAAAAATACACCAAAATATGCCTGAAAAGGCTGTTCTTTCCCTGAGCCTTGGTTTTCCCCCCAAATTAAATATTATTCAAGGGTGGAGCGTCTCTGAAGAGAACACTCAGAAGGAAAAATTTGTGCTTAGTAGAAGGTAAGTTACAACTTCATTTTTGAAGGACCCACTGTTTTTGCCTCCAGGTGCCCTATGGCTGGCAACTTCCCAGCAGGTCTAAAGAGGAGTCCTTGTGCTTGTGATTTATGGTCGAATTTACGTTCCTGTGGTGGTGTAGGTGTGCACAAATTTCAGGGAAGCTCTAGCAATGGAAGTTAAGACTTGTTTTGGGATATCATGCTTCAGGGTTTAAGTCAATCTGTAACTATTAAAAATCAGGGTGACAGCTGCGGGTGTGCACGTCTTTAGATTTTGCCAAGTCTGTTGACAGCAGTGTCCCTGTGCCTTCCTCTGACACACTTGGCATTGGCCAAGGTAATAGTGTGCTGCTGAAGTTGGGATACCAGATATGACAAACCATGGATCTGATCCAGGAAAGGTCCAACTGTGGTGGGTCTGTGTAACATGTAATGCGTTGTTACTGCAGGCTGCTGTCAGAAAGGGAGGTCGTGGTTGTCTTCTGCTGCGCCTGACCTCAGAAAGGGTTCGGTGATCCTGTGGCTGTAGCTGATCTGGCAGAAAACTTTATTTTTGGTTTATAGGTTGATTCTCCACCAGATCCGGACTGGCTTTGTGGCTACCTGTCTGCCAGACCCAGGGCAAGAGCAAAGGCGGGATCACATGCATGGAGGCTGGGTGGTGGTGAGGAGAAGCAGTGCCTCTCCTGCTGCTGGCAATCCTCACTTACAACATATGACACCCCAGCACAGTTCACTTCTGCCACGGGCACCCTACGGTGTCAGATGGGGGCAGAATTAGAGGCAATGTTTGGAAAACCTGCACCCTAAGAATGTCACCCTTCATGTCAAACCGAAGTTACTTCTGTTTGACCTGACGTGCCATCTAGTGGCATGCGGGCTGTGTGCAGCCTCCCTGAGAAGAGACAGGGACCTGAATTAAGGGGGGATGTGCTCTCTTGCAGACAGGTTTTGAGGGGAGAACACTGCTGTATTCTACTCAACTGAAAATGCCTGAAACGTAATGAAGCAAATGGGAGCTTTTCCATTGACTCCAGTGGGATTTGGATTTCACCCACTCTGTCAAAGCATGGCAGAAAACATTAAGATCAGGAGGAGGAGGTGGGAGTGATGTTACTGTCAGATCTTTAAAGCATAGAGTTTCTGCTACCATCAGCATTTCCTTGCTTTGTAACATACAGCGCTGAACATCGTTGTAAGTAATCTCTAGTCTGCGTGGAACAGAAATCAAGGGGTGTAACAGATTTTGTGCAACTATGGGCTTTAAAAATAAATGTTCGTATGCCAGATAGCCCTGGAAAATAAAGTAATCCCCATGGGTTGCATAGACATCAGTAGTCCACACTTAGTGAGGCTGATCTACTGTACGTGTTATTCTGGAGCAACGGGGCTCCGCGGTGTGGCTTGGTTGTTGCTTCAGGCTGCAGTGTCTGGCCAATTATTGCCCCTGGTGGCAATGAATGTGTGATTTGAAGATACCTGCCTGCTAGGAACTGGAACAAGATCCTTCAGAGCCATTTGACATAGATCACCAAATGGCAATGAGACAGTAATGGTTTTCCTTACGGCTGGGAGCTGAATTTGGAAGAGGAAGTGCTCTGTCTCATTGATTTTAGTGACTCCTGATCACTGAAAAGAATGTGTAGGCTTTGAGTACAAAAGATTGCGTATGTATTCCATCAATACTTCTCCTCCCTTTGCCTCAAATTATTCCCCAGTGGTCTGTGGTGTCTTTAAAAACCCTAGTATGAAAGACTGAATGTTACAGTTCTCAGTGTGGTACAGCAAGGATCATGAGATTTAAAGGAATTACCAATATTGCAGGTCGCTGTCTGAGCACAGAAGGTGTTAGGTGAAGTGCCCGGGTGATTCTAAGAAAGGCTTTCTGTAATAACACCTATCCTTCAAAAGAAGGGAAGATGACTCCCTGATTTGAAATCAGTTTAATCCTCCACTCATGAACAAGTTACATCAAACAGGCTATTCAAAACCACTAGAACTGGTGCATGACATCCCATCTGAAGCTCTAGCCAAGTCTCTGACATCTTAGAGGAAAACAAAAATAAGCATTCACAGCTGCCAAACAATGTGTCACACAAAAAAAATCCATCCTGAAGGGAAACTGCTTATGCCCTAGTCAGGGAAGGGTTTTGACAGCAGCCTCCCAAACTTGCCCACTTCTGTAAAATGGGGCAGAGTATTCAATTTTGCCGTGTCAGAATTGACTGTCTTGTGTCACCGTATTGGTTCTTAGGGACCACTTCCTTTCTCTTCTACTCGGTTTGCCTGGCAGGTGTTTAAAAAAACTGTATAAGCACTCACAAAGGGCCAAAGAGTTAAAATGTCTCATGCTGGTGTTTCAGCTGGTGGGTGCCAGATGGCCATGTGACACCAGCGTGTGTGCAGGGTGCCCAAACCTCTGGCAGAGCCCTTCCAAGTGGAGTGACCAGAGGGTCCCCACTGGGGAACTCAGAGGAGTTGTAAATGGAGCTTTCTGTTGCACAAATAAGTCAGTTTAACTAAAACAAACCATTTCTAACTGTTTTTCTGATGTTCTTCCTAATTTTCATACAGTTAAAAAACGATCTCTGCATAGCTGAAACCCTGCACATGTCTCCATGTGCAAGCTGATGGCAGATGAATGCTGTGATTGAAATTAGCAACGAGGCCATGTGTTCAAAGTCTGGAAGAGGACTGAGGCCTTCTTGAAGTTGAAAAGTATTGGGACTGCGTGCTTTCAGTGGGGAAACAGAAATGGGGATCAGCCCTGAAATCCATATCCAGATCATAACTATTCCAAGGAATTAGCATTTTTCAGGTTTCCTTCTGATCAACAGAAATGTTTAATGTCTTCTCATGTGTACTTTTATAAAGCATGTGCTGTACTCTGTAAAAATGTAGCTTCTGGGTTGAATATAGACGTTTTACAAGTAATCTGTAACGTCACCTCCAGTAAAAAGACCATTTTAAATCATTTTCTGCCTTTTGCAAGACCAATGCAGCCCCATTTTGTTCAGCTGGAAGTTGATAGATTCATCTGTGGAAGAATAATTCTTAAAAAACTTGCTGCTAGCCATGAATGTTCAGTTTTTTTTCAGTTGACACAAACAAGAGACAGTTTTCTTTCTGCTTATTATTTTTCTTGATAGTGCTTTTTTTTTTTTTTTAATATGTCTTATGCAACAGCCTTCCCAGAAAGATGAAACCAACTGTGTCTTGTTAAAGAGGAGGGTGCAGGGTACAGCAGGTGGCGAATCCCTTCCCAACCTTCACAGGCAGCTTCCCCAAGCTCCTGATCTGAACTTTCAGATGTGGGTCCTTGTCAAGTTATTGTGGTGGGTTCCTGAACAAAAGAGCCAGGATAATACTTTTCCTTTGAAACGTGCATGATCAACAAATGAAACTGTGGTTTTCGCTTAAGAAGTGACTATGTAGCATTATATGTTGAATGTGAGAGCTTTAAAACACAACAAACTTTAATGATCTCCAAGGGTTACTCGGAGTACGTTTTCAGCTCATCTAAAGCTGCTAGTTGATTTGAGTTGTGATACCTGTTACGGCTGGTCGAATCCAGAATATAGCTATTGTGAATAACGGATCTGTCCTCTCACAAATCAACTTCAGATTTTGACATTTCTTCAGTGAGTTATTTCTTCCACAGGGTGCCTGGGACTAATGAGAGTTAATAAAAGGAGATATTTCAGAGAGAAGTTTTCCTGGCTGGGTAAACATAGCGTGTAATCTTAGCGATATATTAGCCTATTTTGAAGACAGAGCGATTCCCATGTGGTGGAAGTGGTTTGGTTAGCTAGAAATCATTTCATATTTTTTATTCATGGAAAAATCTTGTCTTCAAACCAAAGTTTGTTGTTTGATTGTTGTAGCGTGGGCGTACAGTACTTTTATTTGGCTCAGCTTGCACTTATGTTGAGCTTAGCTAGTGAAACGTCTTTATGGAAATGTGTGGCGCCTAGGTGTTTACCTCCAAACACCTGTTTCAGATCCCTCCTTCAGTTGTAATTTGAAAGGAGCCTTGTGATGCCATTGAAGTCTGTCATCATAAACTGTCTCCCAGCTATCCTTTCTGTTCATGAGAGATCCAACTCTAAATTTTCTTGAAACACAGGACCCTGTTTCTTGCTAAATATGGTTGTCCAGACTGGGGTGTTTTTAATATTGGAGGATATTTGGGATTCATTTATAATGCTTCTTGGCTTGGCATCTTCATACATCTTGGATGAGTTCATCAGCAGTAAGATAATCTGTGCACTCCAGCTCTGGAGCATACAGCATCTGTTCTTGTTACAGAGCAGCCTCAAAGGCAGGGTGGCAGAGCAGTCGAAAATCACGATTTGCAATCCAAAATACACGACTCTGGCTTAAAGAACACTGCTTCTGTTCCTCTTTCGCTTCATTTTTTTGTTCTGGGCTCTTTAATGCTCATATTTTCAAGATTTTTATCCATCCATATGAGTTATAAACATCTTGATTTTATTAATAAAAGCTGTGCTTTTTCAGGTAAGCATAGGATTCCAGGAGTGAGGCATTGAAGTCAAAAATATTAGTAATTAGTAATAATGTTGCTGTCACTGGAGAAATTGCAACTTAAATGTGAGGGGAAAGTTGGTTGTTATAGTTGGATTAAATGATTCTCAAGTATAACATAAACGGAGGCAAGCCACACGTGAGATTTGAGACTGTTTAGTTAACTTTTTTCCCCTCTTATTCTTGGCACCTGCATGTGAATTAAACGTATTCTTCCAGCTTTTAAAATTAATAGCCTATCAAGATAAGAAAATTCCCTCCTGTTCATCTTTCAATCAGGCAGTGGGGTCAGAATCTCTTTTGTGTTTGTAACTGGAATTATTTCCACGGATGAGGGAGGTGTGGAACTGCTCTCATCAGGGAGGCTCTTCAGAGAGGGATGAGATGAGCATTTGTGGAGATGGGCAGCTTTGGTGTGCGTGGGGCTGCTTTTGCCCCGGTCAGGTTCGCACGGTAGCACAGCTCACCTGCTTGCTCCTGCCCGAGCCAGTCCAGCTCCATGCCTCACTGAAAATGGCGTTTCTGACCCGTTTTTGTCCTATGAATAATCGAGTGTTCCCGGGGGGCTGGATGAAGGAGTCCAGATCGTGGGCCACCCCTGGGTGTCTGTGTTTGGGTGTATTTGACCCTGGTGGACTGGGGCAGGGACCACCATCCAGTGCTCTACTCTGGTGGCTGTTGCCCGTCAGGCGGAGGTTGGTGAGCAGCAGCATCTAAAGTCAATAGGTCTGTCCATCTTGTCGGACATATTAGCCCCCGGAGAGGAAATTAACTAACGAAGGGAATAAATGAGCCACTAGCCATTGCAGACAGGAGCCTGACCATGTGGGAATGATCTTGTTGTCTGGGATTTCTGTGCTGGGCACATCGCTGTCCTTGTGGTGGAGCTCTCCAGGCTCAGCTTAGAGGAAATGTTGTTCCTCATGGGCTTTGATGTGTTAATTCCCTGGAGGAGCTGCTTTCTGCCTGGGAGGAGTGCCTCTTCACAGCTTCTCTTCCCACCTCTCCCACCCTGGTGCCACGTTCTCCTCCGTCTTTGGTTGGAGGAGGAGATCTGCCTCCGTGTAACCTCTCAGTGCAGCGGCTGGTGCGGAGGAGCCCTGGTGGCACCACGCCGAGCCGCCAGGGCCATCATGCTGAGCCTCAGCTCTGTGCCACAGTCACTCATGTCCTTAAATGCATGAAGATAATTATGACCGAGATGGAGTGTAGCTGGGACATTCACGGCCACTGTGTCTGGCTAAATAAGGTAAGAATATCCGTGCTCATTCCAGCTCTTGCATTTATCCATGTGACAAGCCGTGGCTGGGTAGCACTGCTTGGGAATAAGCATTTCATCTTTCCGTTGTATCAGATACCAGCTGAGCTGCTGTTGAAGAAACTGAATATTTCGAAATGGTTTCACTTTTCCCTATTCAACTGTGTTACTGTATTCAGCTGTGTTACTTATGTTTAGAAAATGTTTCAGGTGAATTCCTCAAAGTGAAGGTCTGTTTTGAGCTGGTTTTTGGGGGGGAATTCACTTGTATTTTAGCAAAGCCTTTAAGATGTAACATGGGGTTTTGAGTGTTTTTTTTTTTTCCTGCTCATTCTTTAAGAACTATTCTGTAAACTTAAAAAAAAAAAAAAAAGGCTCGGCAGTGGATCTGCGTGCCTGCTGACGTAGCTTATGGAGCAGGCTGAAACATCAGAGCGATGGACAGGGAAGCATGAAAGGCAGGAGATGCAGGGCTGTGCAGGCAGCAGTGGACTTCCCTGCAAACTGCCTACACCCTGCTCTTGTCATTCTGTCAGCATGAATTTGGGGTGGAATTAATAGACACGAAGGGCAAAGTCATCACCGTTCTGTGTGGCAGGGAAACTGGTGGTGAGCAGTTTGTTTGGAGGACCTTGCGGATCTGCCGGTGACCCACCAAGTGATTTTGAGGTAGCTGAGGCTCGAGAAGCCCCCTTGTGGGGGACTTCCTAGAACGGAGTGAGCAATAGCTGTGCTCAGCTAGTGTAGGTAATGTGTATTAGAGTGATTTGAACGACTTAAGCATGTTAATGAGGTCTAATTTCACTCCAGATGGTCCGGAAGGAGATGTCTGGGACAGCCCAACTGTTGACTGTGCTGTAGTGGTCCAAACAGTCAGTGCAATCTCTCACACAAAGAACAGAGCAAAAATAATGCTGGGGAGTGGTGGTACCTTTTATATAAATCAGCTCACCTCTTCAGCAAGAACGGTGTGATTTGTTCTGCTTCTTTTGTCTCAAAAGCAGAAGAGAAAATGAAGAATAATGAGGGTATCAGCTACAGTCGGCTAAAGAGGAGTTTTATTTTTGAAAGGAAATTTCAGTGCTTGAGGGGAAACAATAAAATGTTTTCTGAGTAGGTTAAAAACAGCAGCTATTAGAAACTTCTCTGTGGTTTAGAAGGCTGAATAAGTTCTAGAGAAAATGGATTAAAAGACAAAGGGCAGGCGAACTGAAAGTTTTGTGATGCATCTGCTTATTACAGGAATAATTCCTGTTAGGGCAGTATGGATTTTTACTTACATGACTGCAGACAAAGCTTACACACATATTTAACAGATTAGTAATGGATTGATCCTGCAGAGTTTTAAGTGCACTGGATCTGATTTTATAAGGCATTTTAAGTAAATGCTTAACTTCAAACTTCTGAGAAGCTTTAGTGGCATCGTGACAACTGTTCTTTTGTTTATAGGATTAAGATCAGCGTTGGTAAATCTGCTTTCTCTCTTCCCATCCAGTGTTTTGCAGCTAATCCCTAAATTAAAAACACATGCAAAGTCTAACAGCTTAATTCAAGATAAATTTTAAGTTATTGATGAAAAAGAGCCTTCTATGAAAGATGGAAAAGCTTGCATTTCACAGCTAGTAAATGGTGTTAATCCTGTTTAGACTTGGATGGTACAAATTTGGTCCAGACCTACCAAATGCCCCAAATACTCTTGCAGTTGCTGTTGAATCAAATATTTATTTTTCACTTTTTTTTTTTAAACAGAGCCTTTGCTCTGCACTGAGCAATAGTCGCCAGGCTCTGTCCCAGAGGAGGCTGTGAGCCTCCAAGTGCAGAGAAACCCTTCCTCTCTCTTTCAAAACTCCCTGCAGCCCTTTCCTCCACTGTTTCTTGCTCCTGCTACACCATTGCCCAATGCAGCTGTGCCTTTCCCTTTTTCCTGGAAGGAAAAACGTGCCTGGTGTCAACTTTTTTGCTTTCGGGGAGAGGACAGAGCAGAGGAGACCTGCTGGAAGGTGTTGCATGGCTGTTACCCACCAGTCCCCATCTCTGGACTGCTGTGGGAAGCGCCAGTGTTGCTGCTCTCTGAAATAGGTGCTGTGGTCACTGTAACCAAAGTCAATGACTTTCTGCCTTTTCATACCTAAAATGTATTCTGACATTGCAGAGTTAATCCCAGGTATTATGCAGAAGATACGATGTTTCAGACAAAAAGCAAACTGCTGTTGAGTTGTACACCAAGTTTTGCTGTTTTCAGTAAATTACAGGAGGTCTGTTTTATGCAGATTTTATAAAATGTTCCTGGCCACTGCTGGTAAAACTAAATAAATTTGGATATTATTTGGTGTTGTGGGAGAATAATCGTTACTCCAGTTCTGCTTATGATTCTCATCATTTCCTCTCTATTTCTCATGGTAATATGCACATAAGGGCTGAACTCTCACTCTCTAAACACTTCTATTTTAAAACCCAGTATGAATTGCTGAGCAAAACAGGATTTTTTTTTGAGGAATGTGAAGAGAATTTAACAACAAAGGTGTCTTAGAAAGATGTTATGCACAATGACTAACACTCTGCTTTAACACCTCATTAATTTTCACGGCATTGGGAAGACATTTTCGTTGTAGTGTAAAATAAATACTTAGAGCCTTGAATTTTTTTCATGCAGTCTTTGGTGTCTGATTACGCTGACTAGAGATAGCAAGAGGTTCAGTGGTTAGGGCACAGATGTGTTGTTTGGGAGGCTGGGAATAAAGTTTGTGCTTTGACAAGGACTTCCATGTGAGCGCCCGCAAGAGAGTCTTTGCACCTTGGTCGCCTATCTATAATGGGGGCTAAATATCACTTTCCAACATCAGAGCCACACACTTTAATGATAAACGTGCTATATATTACAAAATACAGACTCTATAATAATGGGGACCAAATAAGCACCTAAGATATACAGGATTGTAAATGAGGAAGGAACTACAGAATAACAAGAAGTATGCAAAAACCTGCTGTTTGCACTATCTGTGCAAGTCAAGTTGCATAATTTAAAGGATAAACTGTTAGCTTAGCAGCTAACAAGCTTATTTCAGAAACTCCTGGACTTGTTTCACCTAAATTAAAACTGTTACAAAACTGAAGATCTCATTGATCTCAAATGAAAATCCTGTATCATGAGCCTAAATTCTGGTAGAGGCTGGGGAAAACAGTGCAAACTCAGAAGTTTAGAGTACTTTTGCTTTGGTACTGAGATGCCAGATGGTCAGAGGGCCTGGTAACTTACTGCTAAATAATTTGGATATAAGATACCCTGAATTCCAAATTTTGAAAGGTATTATTATGGTATGAGATGTTGATACAAATTACTAGGGTGCATACTTTCCTAGCCCTGCTGTAGCTCCTGGTGATTTGAGGAAAGATGTTGTCAAAGTTATGCATGTAGATGCTTGGGAGATATTTCTGCCTCTGCACACTGATTTAAAAGCTGCCAGGATACAGCCTGATTTCTTGAGGAGAGTGCTAAGGTGAGGTCAAACACTTTGTACCCTCTCCTGTTTGCTTTGCCTCTAATCTTTAACTAATGCTTGGTGGTTGTCGCCCCCCCAAATTCAAACAAAGGCATTTCTCACACCACCCTACCTCAGGCATGTAGCGTAAAAAAGGTATTTTTGCTGGCTCATCTGAAGCATCCTCGGTAATCAGGGGAGACAACCTGCTTGGAAAGGAGATTTAAAGCAGAAACCTGAGGTTTCCAGCTCATGAGTGAGGATGGCCTCTCACGGCTGGGTTGCTCTGCTGATGCATACAGGTATGAAAGTCAGTGGCCCGGTTTCTTGCCATTAAATATTCAGAGGGAAATCAAGGCCTCTCGAAGCCAGGAGGAGTCTCTATGCTCAGTGCACTGGATTTTAGTCCAGATTCTCAAACTTCTCTGATTTATGTAATCATGGCAAGAAGAATTTTTTTTCTGGACTGAGATTTGATTGTGGCTTACATTACAAAGTGCTTGGAGACAACTTTGTATATGGATAGAGTAGAAATTCTTCTCCCTGCTTCAGAGCATTGAAATTAGTATGAAGAAAGGAAGTTGCTGATTCCTCTGGACTCTTGGATAGTATTAACATGTATTTTTGTTTCTCTTTAGCCTAAAGCAGCTTTATAAAGAGATGTGTTTAGAATGCAGATCTTCACACATACGCAGTAAAATGTACCTGATGTAAAAGGATGTCTCTTACTGTGTGTTTAAAAAAATTGTTTGACTTACAAGAAGCATAATGTGCATTATGTGGATTGTGAGTTGATTTTTTTCAGTTGCTGAATGTATCGGGATATTTGTCTCTTTGCAAGTATGGCTTAGCATGGTACAGCATGGAGCACAAATTTTGTTAATGAAATGCCAAATGCGCAGTAAGAGAATCTGCGGAACTGGGTCACCAGAAGGCTCTTCCCTTCCCATCTTTAAGCCCCTGAACAATTCTTGCTCTGAACTGTGATCCTGTGTCCTTTGTTGACAGTTTATTTTGTTTGTAACCCTTTGGGGGGCTGGAAAATATAATAAATCTGTTCTTAAACTGTGCAGATGAGTAATACTCTATAAGTGTGTTCATAACATTGACTGACATGTAAAAATTGTTCTTCTTAATGGCAGCATCATGAGTTGAAAGTCAGATCTGTGTACGTTTAGGTTCTTTTACATGTTGCGATACATTTTCAGAGTGTGTTTTTACCAATTATGTTCTGCCTTTAAGAAAATTTTAGTTACTTTCTGTGTATTAGTTTACTGAAGGAAACTGCCATTCTAAGTAAATACATGATAATGTCATATTAGTAAGTTAAATTAGTAATATTAGCAGCAGTGCTTCTGAGACATTTTTATGTTGCTCAGTGGTTTTCAGCCTGTGGTTTTGCAGACCTTTGATAGTGCACAGACTAAGAAAAGCAAGCCTGTTGTCAGGAGGCTTAAATTCTCCATACCGTAGTGTTCCACTTGAAAATGTTGTGGGTCTACAAATCAGAATAGGTTATTACGACAGAATTGTTTAATATTATTATTCTCAGCTGTATTAATGTAATGTATGTATTTGTGCCATAGCTAATTACATATGACTGTTACTTGAAGCTGGTGAACTTTACAGCACAGAAAGCTTTGCATCTCAGATCCTTGGACAGCGTTAGTCAGCATAGTCCTTTTGACTTAGATTGACCCTGCCATTGGGGTATGTCTGGCTCATAAATACTGTATTTTAAATGTCCTTATTGCAATGATTCATGTTACTGTGTTTGACTAATTTCTGGCGTAGAATGGTTTTAAAGCTGTACTGAAGGATGATGCTTATCATATGGTAACTGACAGACACAATATTTGATATCTCTTTCAGACTAATGGACACATATCTGGTAATGGAGATGTGTATCAAGAAAGGCTGGCACGTTTGGAAAATGATAAGGAATCTCTTGTTCTGCAAGTGAGTCATCACCTAAATTATTTTCTTCTGTTCTTGCATTAATAAGACTTTTTTGTATTATATGATTAAACCTCTGAGGATTTATTTGCAGCTGTGCCATCTCACACAGTGACTGGAAGTGTTGCTGATGTCTGGRGGTTAACCCAGATTACGGATAGGTGTGGATTCAGATCGCAGTAAAAGTCGAAGTGCCTTCCTCTCTGTGTGTCTGGTCTTCTTTCTGAATCTTGTTAGCCATGCTGGTCTGCAAGGCCATCATCTTCTTGCTTTCCTATATATCCTTAAGACCATCTTTTTCCCTGACTCTTAACATACTGTCCACATGAGGTGACAGATGTCCTGTCCTTACRCCTACCAGAATCCCCCCCATGGCCACCAACCACCAGGCACGTGCCACGCCCTGGAGGGGAACGAAGGCGATGAAAGCTGTGGGACTGGCTGACGGGCAGGAGGGGACGAACCCCTCCGAGGTCCCGCTCTGAGCCTGGACTGTGCTGTAGCTCACCCCAGCCGCCCTTGCCAGTTGGCTTCTCCTGCCATCAGGTGTCTGGATCACCTGGCAGCCCTCTGTCTGCTCTGCACAAGAGGCTGCATGTCACCTCACGTGGACCTGGCCTGAGGGCTGCCTGTGATGGTGCAAGGCTCTGCTCCAGCTGACTCAGCCTCGCTCCCAGCAGGAGTGCTCACTCCCTCCAAAGAACCTATTTAAAAAACAAAATTTTATTCAGAAAAAGCTAAATGGGAACCAGTCTGCAGTCTTGAAGGTGTTGTCTTTGTCGTTCTTGCCTTGCCTCAGTTGGTGTGCATTAACCTCCTTTGTTTTTATCCTTCGGAAAAGGAGAAGCTGTACAGTGTGATACACTGTATGCAGTCACTCAGAATAACTGRCATTTGGTGAGGTTTAACTATTCAATTTTAAGGTAGAAGCTAGTAGTCTTTAGTCAATGCACTGTCACAGCCAACGGCATCTTTAATTTTAATGTGTTACAAAATACTGACATAGCATGCTTTTGGTGAGGAGGCAGTAGCAGGTGTGCTGCTTACAGTTTGGCGGTAAAATGCAACAGCGACTTCCATGTGAAAACTCCCAGGAYAGGTCTGGAGGGGAGATGCAAAATTGCAGTGTGTCTGCCAGAAGTTTAACCGAAATTCCAGTAAGTGTGAGGGGAAAGTTTTCCCTCCTCTTCTGTCGGCTTCACCATGCACTGTGTCCACTGCAGCACCCTGCTGTGTGCCATCCTTATGTTGTTGTATTTCCTCTGGGGCCAAACCAGCATTATTATTAATATATATGGTCATTGAGGTGATACAACCTGTATAGGTGCAAGGTACTTACGTGCATTCCTTTATCTCCACTCTACAGGTAAGTGTGCTTACTGACCAGGTAGAGGCCCAGGGAGAAAAGATTCGGGATTTGGAGTTCTGTCTAGAGGAACACAGGGAGAAGCTGAACGCCACGGAGGAAATGCTGCAGCAGGTATTGCAGAGAAGCACTTTTGTCTCTGTCTGTCTTTTGTTCTGTCTTAATGAATTGCATTTTGCTTCAGTAAGAGCAGTGTGCATCAGTTCAAGATGTTTTATCCCTTGATGTCACTTAACTAAGTGATAATTCTCTTGCCTCTGTTCCTACTATATTTGTTTTAAGATCTTTGTACTTAGTAATGTCAACATTGCTTTACACTACAGGAATCCAGTCCTGCTCTCCTTTGAGCCTTTCCCCACTGAACTTCAAAGAGGTTTGGATTAAAGCCTCTGGCAGGATGGGTGGATTCCCCTCAAAGCTCCTTGCTGCCCAGAGCAACTGTGATGACAGACAAGTTTTTTTCTAGTCTTGGGAGCCAACCAGCGATAGTGCCCCCACGATTTTAGATGCATCCTAGGTGCCTTGAGTCTATCAGATGGGCTAAGTACTGTGTCCCAGGACTCTGTATCATGGAAGGATAAATATGATAGTTTGTGCTATCAAAGAGGCTTCTAGCTGTAGAAATATATTACCTATTTCCATGGATTATCTTAGTGCTAAGTGTAGAATTCTTTTCCCTTGGATGAATAATTCTGTTCTTTTCCTCTTTATCTTAAATCAGGAGCTTTTGAGCAGAACGTCCCTTGAAACTCAGAAACTGGATCTTATGGCAGAGATTTCCAATCTGAAGTTAAAGCTTACGTCTGTAGAGAAGGACAGATTGGACTATGAGGATAGATTCAGGGACACAGAGGTGAGTAAAAAAAAAACAATTGAATAGGTTGTAAGAGCTTTGTATGGCTTCACATTATCTGAAAATTTCCTGGAATTTTATTTTTTCAGGCAAGGGGAGGAATTCATCTTTAATGTTAAGACATTTATTTTTTAAAGTAAAAACAGTGCCATCTTTTCCTTGGTAAATGCTAGTTTTACGAAGAAAAATTTCCAAAAAGTAATTTTAATTCTTGTCATCAGATTTCAGGGCTGGGGGGCCAGCAGATGCTCTCCTCAGACTCGCTTCAGCCAGGCAGTGTTCAGGGCCAGGCAGAATTGCAGCCTGTTGCTGCTGTACTGTGCAACACTGTCCTGGGGCCTTTGAGCTCTGTGCACCTTGGATTTGTTGGATTTTTCTTTGCAGCAGAACCTTTTTTTAATGTTTGAAGCCAGAATGCATCACAGCAGTGCAGATGGGCAAACCCAGTTTTGCCAGGAGACCCCGAGACCCAGATTGTGCTTCGTTGCAAGGGTGGCATCCCCCCATATCAGAAATACCTTGGCATCTGCCTAGGGAGCAGAGGAAAATTTCCAATTCCGACTTCGTCAATGAGCTGAAATGTCTGATGTTCAGACTGTGCATGTTCCAGATGTCCTTCATTTCTGGAAGGGAAGAAACCATAATGTCATCACAGGAGACAACTCTTGCCTCATTCATTTTAATCAGTGGTTTTTCAAATTCCTTACTTTTTTCTGCATATTTTCCAGTGAAGTGTAGTTCCTTCACTTGTATTGTAAGTGTAAGTGGAAAAAGTTAGGCTTGCTTCTGAATTGCTTTTTTTTGGGCCTGTTTCAAGTAATTCACAGACCAAAGGAGGTCCACAGGTTGAAAACTAGTGACTTTAATCATGTTCTGATTTGAAAGGTGATGATCATTTACATAGAGAAGGCGGCACCTTTTTTTAAAATGTAGAACGTCTAGCTACCATGAAGCCAGTAGGCAGAATTTATGTAGAGTTCCATTACCTTTTCCTCTAGTTTTTACAAATTTTTATATGGAAAAATCACAGAATTACCCTAAAAGCATCTGACTCTGCAGTCCAGACAAGTGCTATACATAGCAATGCTGGAGAAATTGGCAGAAGGAAAGGTGGAGGGAATTCCTGAAATTTTTTTGGTTCCATAGGAGGTCGGTTAAGAATTGGCTGCTCTCTGAACTCCCATGAGGTCTAATTGCCCACACAGAACTTAGTTTTCCATAAATTCTAATGTACAACAGAGAAATCTCTTCACCTATGTGCTGACACCCATCGTAAGTGGTCTGAATGATAGATAAATGAATTGACACCAGCAGTAAATAACATTGAGGGGAAGCAAGATTTGGTCCAAATGACTACAGTGAACTGGTGTTTTTAGAAATGGATTCTACTGCATGTTCATTTATAAACACCCTGTGGTTTCTTGTGCTCACCAAAACAGGCAACAAAAGTGTTTGAGCCTTGGGTGATTCGCTTCATCCCCTTTTATCCTTCTTTTTTTTTTTTTGATATGATTCTTTCCTGATCTTTCCTGTAATTCCCCCCTCTTTCATTTCCCCCTGCACTGCAGTCGCTCCATAACTTAATAGCGCAGCTCAGGAGACAGCGAATGTGGATGTGGGCCTAGCTCTGTTCCAGGAAAGAGGTTGCAATATGGGGATCGCATCATGCACTGCAACTTTGTAGGCTCTCTGCAGGAGGCTTTCCTGCATGGTAGCTATCAATTCTCTTTGAAATACCTTGAAATATGCTTAACGCCTTTGATAAAGATAAGCTCATCTAAATTACGTTTAAATGTAGTTGTTATAATTAGGGGTCAGGTAGACTTTTTGCTGGAAAATTATGCCAGAACTAACGTATTACTAGAATGTGTTCCTCCCCTCCCTTTAAAAACCAAAATGGTGTAGTTTAGTGTCACAGAAATGGTTATGTTGTTACTTCTGTGTTTAAACACTTTTTAGCTGTAAAAGACTTAGGCTTAGACACTCAAAGGAATAATATGTCTTAATTTCCATTTTGTCCAATGGAGAATGGATGGCTAATTAGCTGTAAGGCTCTCAGCTGTGTGAGATTACATGTGAAACCTCTGACCAGTATTTTGGAGGTAGCATTTATTCAGGGGCTACCATCTCCTACAGAATTATCATTCAGATTCAGTTTTTCATACTATCTGGTTTTGCTTATGTCTGTTGCTACCGCTCCACCTTCCAGCTGGGTAAGTTCCTCATATTCACCGCTCTTTCTCTGAACAGAGGCCTCAGTGGTAAGCTTTTTTTCGTTTGTGCTCCAGGACTTTCCTGTCTAGATGCTCGCAAATACGCAGCTTTTTCAAAGCTAATTGCATAATTAATTGAGATTTGTAGTTGATCTGTTCTTTAAATCCTTCCAGTCTTGCCACTTTCCCAGCAGGCAACACCATTATTTTCCTTAAGGAGCATGGGTGGTCTGAGTTGGGCTGAGCTTACGTAAGAAAATATCGTACTAGGGAGTTTATTTAGGGAGGAGTCCATAACCAGACAAGGTCTCTGAAACAGCAGCCAGAGGTTAAACTGGCTCGTTCAAGGGGAGTTCTTTGTAGTTTAAACACCACCAGGCTCCTCTGCACAGATGAATTTCTGAGTGGAGCAAAACCATGAATGTAATTTGTGTTTCCAGTGCCAGTAAGGATTCCTACCGTCCCCAGCTTAAAGTTATCATTGCTGTCTTGTGCCTCTGTAGCCCTCCAATGAAGAGTGCAAGTAAAACAAGTTGGGAAGTAAAAGGCTTTGCGGAAATAGGAATCTGTACAACTTAGCCCTGTCAGGGCCAGTGCAAAGAGGAACTGTTGAGTGTTTGTGTGGAGAGACCTGAGACAGACTCAGAAGAGTTCGACTTAATGGTCCTTTCCTGTTTTGCAGGTTTTTAGGACGGGGAATAAGCCCAAGGCAGGTATTTTAACCCATTTATGGGTGTCCAAAGAGGAAGCATTAAATGCAGGTAGAGCAGATGCTGTGCAGTGGACCACCATGTGGATGGCTGTTTCCCTGCTAGTTCATCAAAGTCAGCCAGTGCAGTCAGTGGCTTTTTGGTCTGATCAGAAATCCTGATTAACCTTCTGATGCCCTGAGTGCCACAGGGACATAAGCGCCTCAGACATGACGTTGGTCCCCAAAAGCCTTCAGGTCATAAGCAGTTATAATTATTGGCCCCTTCAAGTTTCAAAGAAAGTCGTGACCTCCTTGCTCTGGTTTCTGCAGGAAGAGGCAAGCATGGCCCTTGCTGTGAAAGGTTGTGATCAAAACCAGTTGAGTGGAGAAGTAGTGGGATAAAAGGGTAAATGCTTCAGAGCAACAAGCAGTGAAGTGAAATGCACTTGGAGGATTAGGATTTCCTAGGGAACCTCTGTGCCTCTGACAATCTCGGCCTCAGGTGGCTTGCGCAAAGTTAAATAGCAAGTCAGCGGCAGGGAAGATGGGGCTTTTGGGGTCTTTTCTTTTTCCTCTGCTCATTTATGCAAGGTCTGACCATCCTTTTTGTACTAAGGAGGATCTCTATATGAAACCTGATGAACGTACTCCTCTGCCTTGAAAAACTGAGAATGTGATTTACATTAATTGTATTATACATAACTGAAGACACCAGATAATGTTGCACTTGCAGGAGAATAATTGAAAATATTTTTAGGTCAAGGCATGCTCTAAGGACTCTTCTTTACTTCTATTTAGCCCTTGAACAAGCTGTACAGTATTTTTGATGATCAATTATCAATGTTAAATGAGCCAGTTATGCATGAGGCTCTTAAAAATATAAACAGAATTTAGTTTCTGCTCTAAGATCATAGAGAACAGCTTCAGCAATTATTGGTACATAGACTATTTTGACAATGGGTCGTGCCAAAGCAAAGATAATGGCAGCAGGAGAGAAAAGCCCAAAACAAATCAATCATCATCATGTCAAAGCTAACCATCAGCCCTAGGAACATAGATTTGTTAGAGATCTTTAACAATTCTTGTTGGAAAGGAACAGCTCAACTACTATAATGAGACAGACTGTCATCTGTATATTTGGAGTGATGAGCTGTGTAAAGATCAAACATTGAAGAATCAGTGAGGAACTGCAAGTATATCCAAATCAGAAAGTTGTACGTTAGCAGTAGTAATTATTAATAGCCTTAAAATATTATACCTTTTATTTCTGGTAACTGAGCTTGGATTTTCAGCCACTCTGACACACATTTACTGCTTTAATCAATTTAAAAATAAAAACTGCAATTTCCTACTGCCTTCATTTGGGTCAGAATCCTAGATTTCAAGCTCTGGAGAACTGTTTGTGACTCATTATTGAAATTCACTTTTTAAAATGATCTGCAGCTTTCTTAAGTGACTGGTTATTGCCATCACAGAAATTCCTGTGTCTGCTTGCTTTATGTCTGTACGCACAGAAACCATAAAATATTTATTACATTTGCTTTAAGTGGGTGTGCTGAAGGGGTCTGCTATCTCAGAGACATACTCATCTGTTGCCCCGCAGAACAGAGATGAGGGCTGCAGGCTGCTCATTTCAGCCAGAAGGCAGTAAGTTACGGAGACAGCAGGACAGGGACTTGCTGAGGCTGAAGGCAACTTGATTTTCCATATTCCCGTTGTTGTTGCATCTCTATTTAGGGAAGCTCAGTCCAGCCCTTTCCTGCAAAGACCCTGATCCTAGCAGTGACATGCTGTTTCATGCTATAGTTGTGAAGCCACAAAACTTCTGGATATTAGGAGCTCAGTTCCTACTGAACAGGAGGGTGGCTTTGTTCAGGTGAAGCAAGGCAAAGATGACTGTATCTCCTGAGACTAAACCCAATCATGGACCTCATTTAATTGCTGGTATCAGCAATGTTCTGTCCCTAAACTACAATCAATTCTGTTATGGAATAATGAAAGGTGGCAGACTTTACGCAGCCTTCACTTATGTCCTTGTCCACCCAGCACTCATGCTCACATCTCTCTTCTTGGTAAGATTTGCACTGTCTTATGCTATAAAGATCATGGTAGCTTTCCACCCTGTGTCTGAGCACTTTGGATCTATTGCTAAAGAAATACAGATATTGCTATGTTGTCATCAGATTCATTAAGCACATACAACAATAATCAGAAGTTTCCAAGGTGTGGGAAGACGTGGAATGGGGCTGGAAGTCAGGCGTTTCCAGGGACCCATAAGTACACTTTAAATGCCAGCTCGTGGCTTGTTCCAGTGCTCACGGCTGTTAGCTTGATGTACAGCCTTGGCTGACATGGGTGCAGTTTGCCTTACCATATCTGCAGGCCAGCAAACGCAAGTGCCATAGTAGTAGTGTAAAAGGTGTTATGCTGCAATTTGAGTCCTCTTCTGTTTTCCAGGGTGCACAAAGAGCTCATCTGCTCTTTTGAAGAGTTTTCCAGTGACACAGTATGACAGTAGCTGCTTAGGAATGCTTTTTTTTATTATTACTATCTTTTTCCTCACCCAAATGTAGCACTGATCTGGCATCCATGCATAAGCTAAAGGTTAGCAAGCTACATGTGACAGAGGAGCTTGCTGGGGCGTCTTTCAGACTTGTGAGAAGGCCGCTGCTTTCTGGTTAGTGTGTTACCCTGCTGAGCAGGAAGATTGTTTCCCAGAGCTGTGGTTCGTTATCTTTTGTATGGAGAGACATGCTTTCCAGTAATGAGGAGCAGTAAAAGCCTCCACATATGTATAGTCCTCCTTTCTTTCCCAGGGCAGGCTACTTCTTTTGCTGTTTTCCTGTATTTATAGCTTTATTTAGTACCTGTTTTAGAGCTTTTTTTCACCATGATGCTGGAAGAAGTGCCCTTTTTACTACTTTAATGCTGAATTCTGGACCAAGGCTTGGCAACCCAGTTAGGATGCTTGTCTGGAAGGATGAGTCGTTTTGTGGGCAAGTCTGGCCTGGGACTGCAGAGCGTGTTTGCTGTCCTGGGCTGTCCCACAGGCTTCCTGCAGGTCTGGAGCTGCCACTTAGCATCCTGTTTCCCCATCTGGTGAGTGGGGATGTTTGGAAAAGGAATACCTTGGTGGGGCACAGTCAAACTCGGGGTTCATTTGTCCCCTGCAGGAGGGGGGCTGTACGGCTGGTGGCATGCAGGGCTACCTTCATAACCTGGCAGCTCTCTACAGGAGGATGTCCAGGAGGTTGAGCCGTTTTCCTGAAGAAGCCAGGTCCAAACTGGTGGCGGCTCTGAGTTTCTTCCGAAGCAGAGTGAATTCCCAAAGCCCAGTTGTAGTGGCAGTCAGTGTGGCCTTTGATGCTTAAACACATATGCTGATGCTTGTTGATGCTTGACTTAACTTTGAATTTGGGTGGTGTGTTTGTGTGCACAGAGCCCCTTTCACTGTTGTGGTTTTATTCTCCCACTGAGGTATGCCTGGTCAGCTATCGCTCTGYCTTGTTTTTTGAATTTCTCTGTTTCTGGTCTTGTTCTTCCCTTTGCTCAGGATTTGATCCAGGAAATAAATGAATTGCGATTAAGAGTGGGAGAAATGGACAATGAAAGACTCCAGTACGAGAAAAAACTTAAAACTACCAAAGTAAGTGAGGTTAAGGGGGAGAAGCAGAGATGGGTATGAGTTGTGGGTTTTCAAATTTCATTCTCTTTTCCCCTGTCCTTACTATACCCTGCAAAGCCCCGAGCAACCTCAGGCCCAGGGATTTCATGGCACTCACTTAACAACAACAACAAAACCCAGAAAGGGGTTATTTCCAAATTTCGTGGCATGGTTTTCAGATCTAAACACTGTTTATGAGGGATCAACATACCAGGTAGTAGYCATTAGCAGTAAATATATCATCTGTTTAGATCCTTGTTTCACTTACATTTCAGTGAACACCAGTTGCAGTACATAAGGTGTGTGCCATGGGTGAGATCAAAGCTGAGCATTTATTTTCTCCTAAATGTGCTGAAAATCAGCCACTCTATTCTGGAGAAAAAGCATTCACCTAAGAAATTATAGCGTTCTGTTTCTGTAAGTGTCTAACTTCTCTTTGCCATTTAGCCTGTCTCTTTTCTATCTTTAGTTTTCTCTCACTCCTCTGTCTCTGTTACCAGTCTTTAATGGCCAAACTTTCTAGCATGAAAATCAAAGTGGGTCAGATGCAGTATGAAAAGCAGCGGATGGAGCAAAAATGCCAGATGCTAAAGGTGTAGTAGTTTGATTTGGCCTGTTTTGAAACCTTCATGTTCCACCACTTTCCAGTCTGTCTTGCATCTCGCTGTCATTCTGTGTTGTGCATTAATTGCTGTGCGGTGCTATGCAGTGCTCCCTTTCTTGTTAGATGTAGAAGACTCATGTTCTTCCTTCTAAATAGCTTTCATACTGGATGGAAGAGGATTTTAGTGTTGTGAACTTCGCACTGGTTACTCATAACTGAATTAGACTTAGGTTAAAATTTTTCCTCTTCCACTGCCCCTTCTCTAGCTTACATCCATTTTTCAAAACTAAACTTTTCTAACCATCTTAGAGAAAATTTATTCATGAAAACTAACTAGGAAACAATGATTCCTTTACAGACTCCTCTCCCCACAAGTGTAAATTTACATAACATGTTTTTAATTCAGGACAGAAAATACACAACATCAACAACTGCGTGCAACTGCAGTTGTCCATGGGTATACTGACAGCTTTTCAAGTGACCGAGAGAGGGTCTCGTTTTGGAGAAGCACAGGTCGTACACTGTCAGAAATCCCAGCAAAGTCAATACCAGTTTGGAGCACTGGAGGATTGTACTATAAAGCCTCTGTTCTGGAAGAAGCTTTGATTTCTTGAGAATTTCAAGATTGTGTTTTTATTTATTGATTTATTTTTTAAAGATGCCTTAGAGCAAAGAGGAACTGATTTCAGAAAATCCTGTAGTTTGGGCCATAGTTTGGATCACAGATATCACTTCCATGCATACTTGTGATCGATCTTTTGGGGGAAGCTCAGGAACACACTTAAGCCACAGTATTGTAGTTTGAATTATGTCTTTTAGGATTTAATACTTCAATTAGAAGCTATAAAGGTCAAAATTATGAGTTTTGCTTTGTTTTATTTTGTTTTATTTTGTTTTGTTTATAAACTGAACAAATTAAAATTTCAACAGAGTACATTTGCACTGAGGTCACATCTTGCCAGTGCTGTTGTGTAAGATCCCAGACATTGAAGAAACATATTACTAACTGGGTAGGATTTGACTGAAATTTTAAAGAGCTAAATGCATGAATCAGTGCCAGTCACTTGCTAGTGCAGATGGTTAGAGCTAAGTCAAAATTTGACAGCATTTTTCATATACACCCCAACTCCCCCAAACACCTTCTGTGTTCCTCCCACAAATCTCAGTGCTAAGCTTCCTTCTCTAACGCGTGATCAGCAAACCCAAATTGTCGCAGAGGTACCACATTTTCACCTGAATTGCTTTCAGAGCGTGTTTATGTGCTTGATGGTGTTGTGACTGATTTTTCTTTCATAGTAAGCAGTGGTCATTTCAGAAATTGTCCTCAGCCTGTTGTAAGTGCAGTTTGGTAACTGTCCAGCTGTGAACATGCAGATGCTCTACAGGTGTCAAAGTTCATGAGATCCTCATACAGATGTCAGTGTTCATAAGCTGTAGCATTCAGCCTCATCACCCATAGTTCTTCTGTCTGTGCAAGGTTAAATAAATAAGAAAACTGCATTTTTGGCTTTACTCTTTCTTTTTTAAATTCAGATGTAAAATCTCCATTGAATTATACACGAGACTGAAACTTTGGGAGCGAGGGCACCCTCAGCCAGTGTAAATTGTTCCTTATTGTTGGGGGCCCTTGATCTTTCCCACTGCTGAGGATCTGTCCTCAGCGCTTCCTAGAAAGGAATTTTGAAAACCTCTCAAATACACATGGAGACTGTCAATAATTGATTCTGTATCTGTTACAGGATGAACTAGCAGCTTTGAAAGAGAAACTGGAGCAGAAGGAAGCTGAGGTAAAAAGGTTACAAGACAAATTGGTTTGCAGAATGAAAGGAGAAGGAGTTGAGATACTGGACAGAGGTAAGAACAAGGGAGGCTGTCTCTTAGGGCTGTGCAGAGGCATCATGTAGTTCTCTGTCACCTAATCTGAATCTGATGTTTCTGTGAATTGTTGTACAGGAAATTTAAAACCTCAATTTCCATGTACATTTTGTCTTCATGTTTACTTCTAAAATATTTTGTGAGTATTCACAATGCAACTGCTGAAGCTACCCTTAGAGTAGGTTCTTGATCAACCTGAAGCTAGCTGGTAATCCCTAGTTAGCCCTTCACATGTTTTGTATGCCTCAAAAGATGCAGTTTATACTGATTTAAACCAGTTCCCCCAAAAGATTATATTGAGAGRGGAACTTCCTGTGTAGGTAACTGTGCTGGGCTTTGCTTATACACTTCTCCCTGTTAAGGAAGGGAAAAAACCATATTGCATACCAAAGTGTGATCTGTGCCAGCAAACCTTCAGCGTGGACCGGCCCTAAGTGGGTGAAATTGAGGATTGGTTCTTATTTGTGCACCAGGGGGGTCTGAATCCTAATTAAACTTTTGAATGAGCACAGAAGTTTTATGTCAGATGCTTTTTTTTATTTGCTTGAAAAGAAGAAACAAAAGCAGAAACTTAGATTTGGACTTTTTTTTTTTTAATAAATTTTTAAGACTCCCCAAAATTTTTCACAGACTTTTTTGACCTGAAATTTCATTTCTGAACCTGTCTTACTGGGAGTTTTCACTGATCATGGATGGTGCTTTTAAAATTTGCTTTTTAGAAATGTAAAGCCCCAAGAGGTTAACTAGTCTGTTTCCCAGACCTGGGGCAGAGACCACAGTGTGTAGCTTGTCAGATTTTATTCAGTAAAAATACCTGTTCTAAATAGCTTTATATAAGACCACTAGAAGTGACCACAGTGAACTGTGATTCCTTTTTTAGAATGTGTAAAGGTGAACAAGGTCTGGGTTTGGTGCATTTGTTTGCTGCTTATTCTGGGCTTTCCTTCCTGGGGGCTGCCGAGTATGCTGAGCTCCTCCTGCCTTTTGGTACTCAGCTTTGGTTTAGTTTTCGGTATAGCTCAGGAGGGTCTTCTGTTGATGGACATCCTCTGCCATGATGAACCATGATTTTGCTGCCTTGGAGCAATATTAAGTAATGCTATTTGCAGATAACACAGATTCTTTGCCCCATTAGATGAACTGTGATTTCTGAACAAATATTTGTACATTGTAAACTAGCTGGGTTTTTTGCCTAGTATTAGCTTAAGGAGTAATTTATTGGCATAAGGCACCTTTGAGACCTTGTAAGTGAAAACATATAGGTAAAAAAAAATCCTTGAAACAGGTAATTGTGTAGGAGAACAGTGAGATTATTTGTTTCCTTAGGAACATTAGCAACAGGGGAGTGCAGGTTAAAACTGTGGACTGCTTGCTTCTGCAATAATATGTGAGAAATAGTTTGCTCCTTAAGTAGCAGTATTATGTTAAAAGTTATTTATTGCCATAACCTTTATGCTAATTTCAAATCCAATGGATTTTCCTGCACAGATGAAAATTGTAAAAAGAAGCTCAAAGATAAAAGTAAGGTTTCTGGTGTCTTTCCACAAGCATTTGTATTTCAGAAGTGCTTTCCAGTGCAGCTTTCTGCATGTGTTTATAAAACTGCTTTAACAAACACTTGTTAGGTTGCATCATCTATAACCCTTAATTACACTCACAGTAAAATTTGAGAATAAAGCTGGATATGTCACACCTTGAAATACAAAGTTGTCTGAATAAAAGCTACTAGACAAAGAAAGATCTGGTCTTGTGGAGACTACCAAAGTTTCTTTTCAAAGCTGAGTACATAGATTTTTCTCCTTAAGATGCACATGCAAATAAAACAGTTGTCTTTCAATAAAATGCAGTCACAATCCAGAACGCCAGATTTTCCATTAGCATAACTCCATCAAAATCATTGGAGCTGTATCGGTTGGGATTTTAGCCAAGTATGTCTAAATGTGATTAATCTAGAAAGTCAGCCAGGCAGCTTGTTTTGTTCTTGCATTTCATTAAGGAGGAAAATGTTCTCCCCACTGTGGGTTTTGTTTTAAGAAGAATTTTAGGAGATTAAAGCAAAGTTAAATGCTTGCTTGCCTGTGGGTTTGGCCACCTCCCTATATTTGTAATGGAATTTAAAGTTTACTTCATTTATGCAAGGTAGATTTCTTACAAAAATGAAGATTATTTCCCTTCTCTTTAAAATTATCTAGTCCAAAACACCTCCAAAATGAAACCTCTTAGATGGTTAGAACATAAATGTTCCAAGTGTTGTACTGCTTCGTAAGTAAGGGTTATAGCTGAAGCACAGAGCACTGATCTCTGTACTAGGGACCTTTTTCAAACCTGAATTACGACATATATTCTAGCATGACTGCTCGTCACAGCAAATACCTGTATCATTCCATTGTGCTGTCCTCATGCCTACATCCATTCTGAGTTATCACTAAGCACCACCGCACAATGCTTTTCCATCATGTCCATTAATCCTATTGCTTTGTATGGTGGGGTTTTGAGATGCTGTTTGGGGTGCCTGGCGACTGTTGCACTGAAAACGTGTTTTATTGCACTCCAATTATAGTATTTTATATTTTGGAGCTCTTGTTTTATAATTATTTGTTTATTTAAAAGACAGAGATAATGCAGGTCAAGCAGTAGTTTTACTGTTGACTTTTCAGTTTTCCTGTGGTTTGGGGAGGGGTATTTCCTAAATGTGGTCACTTCCTTGATAAAAATGTCAGAAAAAAGGTTTTCTTCTTTGTATTTCAGTCTAAAATAGAAATTAAGTGGTTTGTGGTTTGTCTTTTAATTTGTAAATTTACCTTCAGAAATTATTGTGTTCATTTTTGTTATTTCCTTATACTGTCTCATTTAAATTGACTGTGGTAACTGTATTGTGTGTTTTTAGATATAGAGGTACAGAAAATGAAGAAGGCGGTTGAATCTCTAATGGCAGCAAATGAAGAGAAGGTAGCAAAATCATTATTTTTTCAGTAATCATTCATCAGATTGAGTTTAATCTCTTAGAATATCTGCAAACATGGATTTGTCACAATTCACTACAAAAGCAAATTTGTAAGAGTCAAGGATGCACTGTAGTCAAAAGAAGCACTGCAGTGCCTTTATAAGGGATGTAATTAGGCATTTATGAGCTTTGCCTTGTGTACGCAGAGTCCTTACACAACAGTGTCATTAAATTCAGTGGGACTGCAACTTGCAGTATACTCTCCAAATGTAAAGAGCTCCACATAAGTCCCATGAGATACCACAGACCACATTTCCAACAGGGCTTTCTGTAAAGTAGGCCTTGTTTTCACATGTGGTTTTGTGCATTCATATGCATGTGCATGTTGCCAGATGTTTTCTTTTGATCACCAAAGTCCCTAATCCTTTGATTACTTCTTTCTTTGTACGTGGCAATATTTATTACACTCTAGCTTTGACTTAGCTGAAATCCACTTTCAAGTCTGGGACAATTCTGGTGATTAAACAATTGGTAGTTTTTGCTAAATATAAGTTCTGGATATTTCAAAGCTTCTCAAAGTTCTGGGTCTTGTCCTATCCCCATTTCCATTACTTTTAGTTTAATAGCCAGTTAAAGTGAAGAATATCTACTATTTGTATTTCTTATTTTTGATTTATCATAGGAAAAACACAAACGTAGCTTCCCTTTATTTTAGGATCGGAAGATAGAAGAGCTTCGGCAATCTCTAAATCGGTACAAAAAAGTTCAAGACATGGTGATATTGGCTCAAGGTAAAAAAGGTATTATGCAATTTTGAAGATTTTAAACTCTACTCCCATTTCAGCTGTAGGTGCATGTTACTCTATCTCTGCAGGTGGTAGAGTTATATTGACTCTCAGAGTTACTATCTTTGGAGGTATCTCTCAGGTAGAGTTAAGGCCAATTCTTCAGCTGGTATGAATTGGCACATTTCCTTTCCTTAGTAAATTGTAATTTCCAGGGCAGTTGCATTGATTTATCTCAGTTGGATGTTGTCCCATTTACTACCTGGTAGTAGTAACTACTATTGTCACATTGCTTTTTTTTCCCCGCTGTAAAATTACTTTGCATATGATAAAGTCTTAACACCTTTCAGTTGTCTCCTGAAATACCTTTCTGGGCTAGAAGCTACATTACCTTCTAAAAATCACCATTCCCCTCTCTTACTTGTATTCCTTGGGAGGGTTTGGTAGCTGGGCAAAACAGCTGCTGAGCATGTGGGTTCCCATGAGCTGAACTGGCACTGCCCCAGCAGTTGTGCACAGTGCGACAGCAAAGCCTGAGAGCTGCAGAAATGTCTGTAGCGAAGTGAGTGTGTTGCCTGGACTGTTGCTGACATGTAACATAACCATCACAAGGCACCACACGCAGCAGCTATGGCATAGCTCTCCTTCCTTACTGCAGCAGGAGGCCAAGCTGTCTTTTCCTGATCATTCCTGCCAGTCTCTCTTCATGCGAAAAAAGCCTTCTCTCCCACCAGATAATGGACTTAATCATGTGGTTCAAATGGTATATATTATATGTACCATAACATATAATGATACGTTTCATGTGTTCGATGACTGTTGGAGTGTTCCAGTTCCAGGAACTTTTGATCCCTGAAGATGATAGATGTTGATGATGGTAGTCATCAGTCTGACACAATTGCATTGAGTTCCTTCCTTCTCTTTCTCCTTTTTTCCTTAAAAGAAAAGCAAAAGAATCACATGTAGAGCATCACACTGAGATGGTTCTGGGTTTCCAAATGAACACACTCAGATGTTAGAAAATGAGCATCGACCTTTACAGCTATAATCCATCCTCCTGCCCTGTATGCATTACAGCACCTAAGGTGTTTTTTCCCCCCACATCATCCTGCTCTTTTAGCGCTTGAGTTGCATTTTGTAGGTCATTGTTCTCTAGAAGACCTGTGTTCAAGAAATTTCAGACGTTAGCATTTTGCTAGTGAGAGGTCTGCCTCGCATTTTCTGATACAGAATATGTGCAACTTAGATGTCCGTGCAGAGCAGTGTTGTATTAGCTTGTTTTGGAAACCTCCTTTGTCGCTGAGTCCTCTGAAGGCCACAGAAGGCCAACCCAGCCTTCCACAGACCTTGAATTAACCTAAGTTTATTGCATGATCTTTTTTAGGATAGACGACAAGGGCTAGTGGGTTTTATTAGTGGTGCAGAGGTTAGAGTGGATGACCTTCCTAAGGGTGCTAAGAGGGGGATGTGGGAGCCTCCAGGGATCCCTTCAAAGAGTGAAGATTGTCAGTAGCCAGAAATCGGTGAGGAGGCAAAATATCTAATTTATTTTGGTGGAGGAGTATTCAAATGTTTGAGCTCTTAAGTCCTGCTGCATGGGGCCAAGGCAGCAAAGGGGAGGGGAGAGTCACGTCCGATCGTGCTGCTGGGTTTGGGAATGAGACACAGGAGAGAAGAGAGAGTCTTTGTGCCCTTCTTTGCCTCCCCCAGCTCAGTTTTGTTTGCTCCAGAGCCTGCTGTGAGCCTGTGYGCTCCCATGTCCTGGGAGGAGACCCCCGGCTGTTAGGAAGAGAGCAGGTGAACTTGTGTAGACAATCCTATGGACTTCCTCAGCAGAAGCAGCCAGGTTCCCGGGGGGCCGCAGAGAGTCCCAGACCCAGGCTTTTGGGAGGTCAGCCCTAGTGGAGGGACAGTGATCAGGGTGGGAAGACACTGATGGATGTGGCTGAGGGCACTGGCTGATTTGCAAGGCCGTGGGAAAGCCCATGGCTGCAATCTCCAGCTGTCCGCCCCGATCCCCTGATGAGCCCTGCACCTCCAAAGTGGGCACAGCTCATCTGCTCAGAAACCACCTTTGGAGCTACCACAACTGTCAGTCTGGGTTCGCGAACATAAACCCAAACTGGAGTTGGTGTGCRTGGTAGCGTGCTGGGCTGAAATCCGGCTCAGCTTGACCACTGGCTGTACAGGTAAACCTTCTTGCTACCTACATGTTAGTTAAGTGGCAGAATGACACCAGTTGCTCCTTCCTCCCTTTTTATAAAGTATTTGAGATCAGGCAGCCCTTCCCATCTGTGGGCTTTGGATCTCAAGATGCAAGAATGTTTTCATCCTGGAAACCAGCACTCAGTGGCACTAAGGACACAGCTTGCCCATCTTCAATATGCCAAGGCTCGGAAAGCACTGCATCAATGTGAGAAGAGGAAAGAAAGGTGGTTGTGAGAGGTCTTAGTACTAGAGAAAAAGAGTAGCGTTTTTGAAGTAAGGGTTGTTTTTTCACATTTGCAATGCTATGCCTTCAAAGACAGGAAGGTGTTGGAACAAACCTCGGGTCTCTGGGAACTGTGCTTTATGGTCAATTCATAGAACGTGGACAGAGATTTCAGCTAGTGAAAAATGGGCAAGGAAGGTTTTCAGCGTAAACAGACTTTGGCTTATTTTTGCATCAGATCTTTGGCAATGAATGATAGTTTTGTGGGTTTTTTAGAAAGTACTGATTGCCTTGAAATCTTTCTTGTTAGTGTCAGTACTCTGGTATTGATCACACTCATGGAAATCCAGGCCTTTCTGTAGTGGCTGAGGCTGTTCAAAGGCAGCGAGTCACTCCTTGGAAGCAGACGATGCCAGATGCTGATGTGTGCTACTGAATTCGCAGAAAGAGATGCACTTAATTTGTGACAACGTGCAAGCCTGATGTAGTCATGTAAAACACTAGTGTTATGCTCTGTGCTGTGAGCTGCATTTTCCCTATGGGTAACTCAGAAGATACCACAGAARCAGTTTTTGTTTCCTCATCTTAAATTCCAGACAGACTTGCGCCTCTGGTCTTTCCCTATTGAATAGGGGGGAAAAAATATTTTGTATGAAGTTCCAGAACAGGGGATAGGAAATAAGTACTTCAGCATATTCAGCTTTTTGAAACCAGTCCCACTAAATTCCCTTGAGGAGAGGCTGGGTTTCTGCTGGTGGGTATATGTGTCCCTTCTGCTGCCGCCCTGTTGTGTTGAATTGGGAAGCGACATTTGGTGGTGGCTCCCCTTCTCGTGTCATGCTCTCCCTTAAGAAAGTAATCCCAGGCTCTCCCCGGCTTAGCCCGTACACGACCATGCCGGCTGTGCCTGCCACGGGAGCAGCGCTCCGCATGCCTGCAGGAATCCAACACGTTTTTGTCTTTCTCTCCTGCTAGGCAAGGAGGGTGATGGTGAAGAGTTCCTGAATTCAGGATCTGCTTCCACAGTTTTATTGGACACGCCAAGTCTCACTGACCCAGAGAAAAGTCCATCCCCAGCCCCAGGAACAATGTCTCCAAGCCATGAAGAGTTTAACATGAATGTTCACGAAGAGGTATCTTTTTTTTTTTTCCCCTCTTTTAATGCCATTAGTCCTTGAAAGCATTACTCTTGCTCGAGTTGCATTACAGAAGCCAGAACTCAGTTTCTGAAAGGGTTTCTTCTGGGTTGCACAGTTTTGGTAAACTCCCATATCCTTTGGGGAATGTAGATTTCTTGTGAAAGCTGCTGAGGAGTTTCTTTTGAATTCAGATGAATTTATTTTTCTTAATCATCAAACAGGAACAAGAGAACAAATAGCTATATTTGTCATGAGAATGGGTCTAAACTGTATTTCGTATCAAGCATAGTTGCTGTAGGATATGAATATTGGATATTAGGATATCAGATTAGGATATGCATATTTTCCCAAATTTGTTGGGAATTTGAAGTAAACATCTTGGGACTGGTTTAATATATCCTGTCAAATATTTAAAAGGACACAATCATCATTACATCCATTCAGTGAAATAAGTGTGTTATGGTCCAATCTCTGATTTTTACAATAATGTTTTCCAGTAATTGAACTACAGATCTCTTCTGCTGGAGCTCTCAGTCAAAGTGGAGACTTGACTGACTTAACTAAACAGCATGCACACACAATCAATTAAATTAAATAATTACTTAGCAACTTTTTTTGAATTCTCTGAGTGGCCAAGGACAGGAGTAAACCTGAAAAGTTAACTGCTCTTCATGGAGTCTGTGGTGGATTTAGCAAATAGATTTAGTAGGCAGCCTCAGAAGGTTTGTAAGATTTTTGTCTATGCTATAGTTTACTTGTGTAGTGATTCATGGTTTATCTCCAGTGCTGTCTGGCCATCTTTCAAGTAGTAAACCAGCTTTACATTGCAAAAGAAAGAAAAAAAATCTTTTTTTTTTTTTTTTTTTTTAATTCAGACCCTTCTTTTCATAGTGTATCTGCTATTCTTATTTCCATTTATAACTCCTTAATTTCAGCTCATTTCAGTGTAATATGTATTTTTTGTTTTTCTTTTTTAGAATTCCTTACAGATCCACACCAGTATTTTACAGGTTTCAATCTCTTCTTTTTCACCAACATCTAAGAGCTCAGAAACTGCTGCAGAGAAAGTAAAAGCACAGCCTAGACCAGAAGGTGCAAGTGAAATGAGGTATTATTGTTTCCATAAATTTTTCAATTGTAAAACCAAAGATTTATGAAGTTTAATGAAAGCAGTGATCTGTTAATTAACATACTGTCTGGTCATTCAGTCAGTTAATGAAGGCTGACATTCATTTGAGTGGCTATCTTGAACTAAACTGTATGATCATCAAATGCATTGATTAAAAATATGTATTTTTCAGTAAGTAAGCATTAGTTTGGTTGTAGTTGTGTGTAGCAGCGCTCATGTTCTACACCAGCTGCTTCACAAGAAATGAACAGAAGGAGTGAAAAAACGATGTACTGTAATGAAGGACGCACGACTATGGTTTTTACCCAAGTATGCATCAGCTCGGTCTGGCTGGGGTAGTGCTGGCTGTGCTCATACAAATGCATTGCTAACAATTTGCCTTCAGAGATTTCCCACAGTTATTACAGATTTTTAGAAATCTGGTGTAAGGTGCCACCAAATTTGGGGGGGGGCGGAAGGGAAGTTGAATAGGCGTTTTGAAAAACAGGAGAAATGGATATCCTTGGTGCTGGCCTTTGATGCAACGAAGTGTGCAGGCGTTTGCTCGATGGCTTGTAGCGAGAGCCTGCCTGAGGCTTCCCCAGCTGGCCGAGCCCCGGCAGCGCCCTCCTCTCATCCGTGAGGACACCCAGCCTCCAGGGCCTTCATCGTTTGAGCGTCAAGTATTAAGAATCCACATGCGAGGAAATCTCATTCATTGAGAACTGTCATTGAGATGGGTGCAACACCGACCAAGATCCCAGCAAAGCGCCCGGCGCTGTGGCTGGGTCATGGGTAGTGGCGATCTTCCTTACTGTGCTGCTGCTTCAGACCCTACGTTTGCCCTAACCTCCTCACTTATTTTAGCGCACTGGTGAAGTACGTTAATTAATTTATATTACAAGTTGTCTTTCTGGGGGCTCTTGAGCTCCCTGCTGGCTTTTATCTTTTGCAAGACCTGCCCACGTAGAAGGGAAGATTCAACATGCGTTAGTGCCGTAGCAGCTGAAGCGAAAACGAGATTTAAAGCAGGCCAAGGTGATAGGGTTGCTATATCAGCAACATTTAAGGAAGGGATCCACAAGTGCCTTATTTTTTTGACACCTTATTTGTTTTCACAGCGAAGGGAGATCAACAGGTTCCTCTCCAGAAGCTCAGCTGAGTGACAGCCCAGTGTAAGTATCGTAATCAAGTAATGTCTTGGAAACGTTCTTCCATGACTGTCGAAACCCCCTGCCCTTCTTTGACAGACACATGTAAATGTGTGAAATAATTTTAGCCAAGACGGTACTTAGTGGTGGTGGTTTTCTGCTAATGTCCTGTGTTTTCATGCCCGATATTTTCCAATGCTTCATCTGTGCACGTGTACTAGCACTTAATTTCTTTTACATTAGGGAGCATCTCTAACTGAGTTATAGAATGTCAATAGACTTAAATTTATCGTTTTCTGTAGTACGTACATGTGATTTATTTCTGTCCTTTTGATAGTGGGGGAAGGGTAATGAGCTGACTACAGTGAGAAAAATAATTTTAACCTGTGCCACGTGGCCTTATTGCCCAGGGAAATCAGTGGGGCTGTTTATGAACTTCAGGTTGAGTCAAAGTGATTTGTTGATAAGGGACCTAAGTCAACAGGGTTCGTCTGATGCACAGCGTAAGACCCAGTGGCTGCTTTTATTTTGAGCGACTTATTTAGAGCCGGGAGAATATGCCAGAAACCAAATGCTGCTCTAAAGATGGGTAACTTTGTGAAATTCAGTGAAGTTGCTCTTCGTTTATACCTGGGTGGGGGGAAGGCTCTAATGGCCACTTTCTTTTCAAACAGACTTAAGTGCTTAGACTGTAAATCCCACCAGAAGTCAGTGGGATTTCTCAGTGCTTGCTTTGCTGACGAAAATGGAACTGAAGATAAAATAMTAAAATACACCTGCTTGACTTAGTAGGCCTGGATTCTTTAAGGATTAAATTAGTCAGAAGCTTGTTGCTAAAAATACTGTTTTCATAACTTTTTTTTTTTTTTGGTACCACTTTCTTTTGCATATGTAATTTCTGCTTATCCTTCTGAAAATATAACTTTAAGTAAGAAGCCAAAAATATCCAGAGTAGGCATTGTGGCACTGCAGTGTTAACATCAGTAATTATGATGTGGAAGTTCCTCTTACAATATCTCACAAAATTGTGTGGGCTCTTATTAGTGCGCTGATTGCCTTAGCTCAGAACGTCTTTGCTTTTAAATGCATCTCACCATGCCTTGTAATGCTTTTTGTAAAGCTGACTCTTAGGAGTGTATTTATCTTAGCACATCACATCCCAGGCCGCTCATTTTGTTCTTTATGCTGTTATTTCAGGAGCTGCTCCCTCCACAAGTCCAGCAGCCTCACCAGTCTGAAGAAGGAGGCGTTGGAAGCGGTTAGTTTGGGCCGTTACTTCCTTCCTTTCCCTTAAAAATACTTTCTCTGCTGTGGTGCTGAGCCCTCGGGCTCCTGAGCAGGCAGCCCGTGGGCATCTCCCCGTAGACCGCTGGCAGGCAGGCGCCACGTGGCTCCCGCCCCTTGGACAGCACAATGGCGTGGCTTTGCTTCCCCCGAGTTGTCCTGCCGCCTTCCTCTGAGTCATTTTGAGTCGGAGCACGGCTCCTCATGTCACCTGGTAGCAGCGGTCCCAGACATGTGAAATCTTCCAGTTATTGTTAAAGGAGAAAATCTGTCCTTCGTTAGACTTTTTTTTGCATGAGGAGTTCACCCAAGACTCTCATGCTGTGTTTTTCTCAGATAATGAGGTATTTTTTTATTTTTAACTTGAGTTGATAAGCTTTTCTGATTGAAGACAAGAAGAAAATAAGTCCTCCTAGCACTTCCTGTCTGTGTTTAATGATTTTGGAAGGCCGTGCAATCAGTTCATTATAAAATATAGCCTGGATTGACTATGTGTCTTAGGTGTTTGGAACAAAATACTGAGCCTTTGTGTTTCTGGTGATAGCTTCAGCTTCAACCTCTTTAGAGGTGACCAAAAGCAGTTTTCCTGTCACAATGTCATCAAGTCAGGGTAATTCCTATGCTTCTTTTTGTCAGACTGAAACGCTGAAAGCTCCTAAATTCTCCGCCTGACACCCACGCTACTGAGCTGTGCTTAACTGCTCGGGAGGGACGTTGACAGGAGTGACAATATAACCAGAACTTGGTGATGAAAGCTAGAATTCGTGGATTGAGGGGTTTTGTTTGTTTGTTTATTTGCACAGCCATGGCATGAAGGTTGTGGGTGTTTTATCTACAGGGCTTCTACCCTAATTCCTGCTTGGGTCCCTTCAGCTGACTATACCCATTATTTCCTTTTTATCGGACTGCATGTGGCTAACTATGTACAGGGCTAATCCTTTACAAAGTAAGCCAAAGCAACCCTATTTTCATGTCAGCTCACTGACCTCAAAGAAAGCAAGAATTAATCTGTGTGAAATAAAGCTCTGAAGAGATTTCTTTTGGGGGAAAAAAACGGCAGAGAAGGGTGTTTCAGTCAGAACTCAACTCAGGGTAACCATAGTGAATTGAATTATTGCCTATAAACTGTTAAACTATAAGCTTTTAAAATGCTTTTCTTAATCCTTCCCAAACAGGACAAGGACCCAGCACAGAAGTCAACAGAGGTAAGGCGCRTGTGGATGCAGGCGTGCGTGGGCGCACACAGAGGAGCACAGGCAGCGAGGGGGCTTTGAAAGCCTCGCTTCTCTGAGCTTGCAGCACTCAGTTGCAAAGGGAGAATAGCAGACCTGCAAACAAGATAGTGAGGAATATGCTAAGAGTGTCACCATCGTTTCTGTGTCGGGTTTATAGTGTCTCACGCGTTCTTGCCTTCTTGCACATGGCTTATCTTCCAGTCTGGCTGAGGATAAAATTGCCCTCTAAGCTACTGTTTCCCCGGCATGTTCTGCCACTATATAATTAGCAAAGCTAACCCTTAAGTATTTTATTGACTCTGTAATTACCTTTGATTAGTGTCTCTTAAAAACCTTTGTTTTTTAAATTGTTTTCTGTCTAACAACTATATTCTTCAAAGGACTGTCATTACACGATAGTTACATGCAAGTCCCATATTGCCATAGTTCGCATGCAATAATTATTGCCTGCAGGAAGAATTTAGCAGAGAACGCATACATCAGATACCACTTTTATGGTAAATACTGTATCCATTCAGCAAAAGCTAAAGGATTATATTTGGATTGTGAATGGGTTTGTTTCCTCCTTCCTTTAAAGAGACAGTGAAACAAACAACAAGGTTAAAACTACTACTTTAAATCGGCTAACTGATGTTTTCAATTTGTCCTGTCATATGTACCCCTTGCTTGCTACTTAAATTCCTCTGAGCTTTGGCAACGGACACAGTCTACTAATCCACTCATCCTGAAATTACTCCCTGCAGAGCACTGATAGCCTAAAGGGGCTGTCTGGCACTTGGCAGAGGACTGATTTACTGTGGGGGGGTCTTGTTGCCCTCTTTGCTTCCCGCTGCCTGTACAGCTATCAGTGAGGGGGACAGAAACCCTGGGAAGCCAAAAAAGTTCAAAGTCTCCCAGGATCATACTTTTATTTTTGCCTTTGCCATACGTCTAAGCCAGACTTTCAGAAACTAGGAAACATCCGAAGGAAGGCAGGTCACTCTTAGCAGGTGGTGATAGTAATTGTGGGTCCTTAAGGTAGTTAAATGAAGATCTTGTTGATTTTATCCTTTTTAGCTTTTTTCATGTGCTAACAAATGGGGATGACTCTCCAGGTCGTCTGTCAGCAGTTGCTTTTCAGTCTCTCTCAAAAGGTCTTTTGTGATATCCTCACAGTGAAATCTTAAGCTTTGTTTCCCTAACTCAGCAGGTTAAACCTCCTGTGGAAGGTAGTAAATTTGGGACCCTGCCTCCAAAATCTCCTTCTCATGGTGGCACAGCAGATGAGGATAGCTTTGGTACCCGTAAAGCCAGATCTTCGTTTGGACGAGGCTTTTTCAAGATAAAAAATAACAAGAGGACTGCAAGTGCTCCCAATCTGGGTAGGTATCATGTGCCTGAATGCAGCTTCCATGTGTTTTGAATGAAAGTCTTAACAGCAGAGAAATGTGGGTTTATTTTTCTGAGTGTTGTAACTGTCCTAAGAAGCAGAAAGGCCAGCTTTGGTTTCACTGTGATTTGGTGGCACTTTTCTCAGTAGAATGGTTGAAAAAAAACCTAACAAAGAAACAGGAAAAAAAACCCCACTGATGTACTAAAGTATTCGTCAGATCTGGTTCAGCTTCTGCTATGATCTCTCCCCAGGATTGCTGCAGTTTTGAAATACTAGTTGTCTGGCAGTAGCTCACACATGGATTTTTTTGTTTGTTTGTTTGGCTTTTTTTTTTTTTTCCTGGCTCCATCGTCAGTTTATCTTTCATAAGATTTTCAGATGTATGGAAATGAGGCAGCTGCACTCTGTATTCCTCTTTATTTACCCATGTGTTTTTAAGCAGCCCTGCAAAAGAGATTGTGACAACAGGAGCAGGATTGACATTATTCAAGCTCATGTTGACTTCTGGACTTCTGACAGAGGGGTTTTCATTTTGGTCTTATTGTTTGATGACATTTGCACATGACAAAGAAATAAACAGTATGTTCTGCTTAATGCAGAAGCAGCTGTTACCACCAAATGAAATCCTATCTGCATTAGCTGCTCTCCTGTAATAAGTAGTCTTTCCACACTTCCAGTTCAAGCATCAAGTGAGTCTGCGCATCAGATCTACAGCCATTCATCTAAAGTTTTTGACTTTCCCTTGGAAAAGATTTAGGAAATGAGATCTGTCTTTCAGAAATATAAATGGGATTAGCTTCTGCTCTGTTGAGCAGAAGTGTCTCCTGCTCTTACTTACTCAGAGATAATTCCAGGTCTTTGTTCAAAAGAAATAGCATTCCCACAGATACATTATTATACACTGCCCATATTTTCCTGTGACGTATAACACGAAAACTTGCTACTTTACTTGGAAAAGATGTATAGTCTATTCTGAGGAGTCGACTTTGGAGTTTATTCCATGTGTGCTTTTGTGTAATCACTTGTTTCYTCTTGAAGTTCATTTGGCCAACTGAAAACGGAGTTGTAGTGGCTGTCGCAAGGGATTAGAAGATGGGCCACCTAGATCATGGCCCTGTGCTGTGTGAATTTGAAAAAGTGATTTATATTACCCAGATTTCAGTGCTTCCGTCTGTAAAGCTGGTGTCAAGATACTTGCCACCTCATGGGAGCCCGTGTGAGTCCCGTGCCCAGCATGTCACGGAGCAAGTTACCTCCCTGCACTGAAATGACCAAGGTGCTGTTTTACCCTCTCCACAACAGAGCTCTATGACATTTCTTTTTTATGAGAGAGGGATTAACAGTGAATTGCTAATCCTAATTTCTGCGTGAACTCAATGTTGTGTGTGGTGCATGTGTCTCTTGTACCTTCCTCCTTTTGTCTTGTATTTTGCTGATGTAAGTTTTGAAATGTGTTTTACCTTGTCCCTCTGCGTGTTCTCTCCCGCTGTGCTGCGTGTGGTTATGTGCGTTGTTTGGATATCTGAAGATCGCAGTCGAAGTGCGAGTGCACCTACGTTAGGTATAGTAATCCTGCATGTCTGCCTGTACCAGCGCTGTGTTGTGATTGCTGCTAACAGCTGGTTATGGCCATACACTTTTAAAACAGAGCTAGACACCAGTACCCTGCATTGAAGCTTTCATCCATCACTAGAAGTAATTTTCATGTAACACCTGCCCTCTACTAAAAGTCGGCTGTGCCATTTCTCGATAACTGCTACTAATGTGAGAGATTGCGGGTTAATTTGCAGATACTCATGTGCCTTTGAGCACAAAGTCACCCACAGACCAAGTTAGCGACTGAGCATCAGCAGTGTATAAATACGTGTAAACCCTCAGCTGCGCTCTCCTCGCTGTAGTGTGCCGACAGTTCGGGTCGATGGGACTTTGTGCTGTCATCTGTCTGGGAGCCCCTGGAAGAGTGGCAAAGTAGGGAATTAGATATATTTGTGAGGTTTTCATTTAGGAGAGTTCCTGAGGGAAAGGATATGTAATTCCTCTTCTAGAAGTAGTTATACTTATTATTTAATAAATGAATGAGCAAGATTTGGGACAGATGGGAATGGAGCCATTCGTGTAAAAACACATTCAATAAAAACTAGTCTCATGCTTTGAGCTTTCCCTGGGCGGTTCTGATAAGGGTGGGTAAGACCTGCAGTGTCCTGTGTTAGCAAGCAAGGGCATTTTACAGCCGGGGCAGCTGTAAAGCTGGTGAGTTGTGGCCCTTGCTGCTGAGAGACCCAAGTGCTCTCGGGGCTCTCAGGTTCCCAAGTCACCTTTTACATATTGGCCGTTCCATATGGGATTTTGTCAGAGCTTGAAGGGGAGCCAGGTACAAGGAGCAAACATTGCAATACCCGCAAATCTCTGCTACTAATTCATTCAACCTTATTCTGGTATTCTCGCTCTAGAATGCTGTTTAAATGTTATTTTTTTTTGTTGTTGTTTTTTTTAAGCTAGCACTTTTTCTTTAAATGGATAAAGCAAAAACCACAAATGCAAAAGCCAGGTTCGACACTAGTGCTGTCTCTCACTGGCAGGATTCCCTTACTCAACAGCAGTCAAACCAGAGTGCCCAGAAATCATCTTGTTATGTGACCTTGTTGCTTCACCTCAAGGTTTAACATCTAAAGCTTTGGAGGAAAATCGGACATGCTCAGATGTATTCTGGCTAGAGCATCGAAACTTTGCCCATCTGGAAGATAGGCTGATAAAGTGTGCAGTTTATTGGCATTAATGGCATATTGTGGCTGYCTCAGCATTGATTCTGTAGCCCAAGACCCCATGTCCCAGCAATGTATGCTGTTTTGACTCATGTAACTTGTCTGGTTTTCTCCTGGAAGTCTAAGAGTCCGTTTCAAAAACAAATGACGGTCATCTGATCATGCAGCTGTGTTAAAAGATGGGAAAAGTGGCCACAGGCCTCACTGTCAGCCTGCTGTAGGCTGCCTTGCAGCCACGGCTGCTTCCTCTGCACAGGCTAGTGCTGTAGATGGTAGTTCCTACTGCTTAGCAAGTTAGTGGCAGAAACTCCCCGTGGTGATTTTATTCAGCTCTCTGGCACTTGCTGGCGCATCTCTGCTTATGTAGACTAATAGATGTTGCAGTTTGTTTAGTTTTCTTCTTAAATACTCACTTTTAAAATAGTCTTTAAATAGTTTTCTTCTTTGTTAGTTTAGCTTTTACTAAACAGTCTTGTGACAACTTCACTCTTGAGGACAAGGCCCTCATTTATTGTCACAGGAAACAAGATGGGAATGTGTAGCATCACTAAGCAGAGGTGCTCTGTGCATCCCTTTACTTTTAAGGTGAGATCAGTGGTATTCTAGTTCAGACAGAGCCTAAACTTCATGATATATCTCTGCACAGGAACAAAATATTTCACTACTTGCAAAAAACTATTTTCACTTTCAAGGGGGGAAGGGCCCTTCTGGTTTTGGGGTGGGAAGAATTGTTTGTTGCTGGAATTTGCTGGGTAGGGATCTTAAGAGATATTGCAGGTTATTAGGAAAGATGTCTCAGGGGAATTTTTTTTTGTGCTTTGGGGTCTCTTGGTTCTGTCCCCTGCCCCACCACTGATTTGTTCCTGGGCTTCTGTGTGTCTCAGCTCTATTTGGGAAATGACTGTAGGAGCACTCCTGGAAGAGAAAGTGAATTAGGGATTTAATTCATTAAGTGGGTTTTTTGCCCGCCTTTGATGAAAGGCACTTAATCAACGCAGAGCATTACTTTGGTGTGTTGCCAGTTAGGCCCATGACAGAGGAACGTATCTTTTTCCTCCCGTATTTTCACATCCTTCATTGCCCCATTTTCTTAAACATGGTGGTTCTCAGTAATTCTAGCAAGAGTCATTCCAGAATTGAGGAGTGTGCCTGTAAAGGCCTGCAGAAGGGAGGTCTTGACTGGGCTTTGTTTTCTAATAGCTGAAACGGAGAAGGGATCTGCAGATAACTTGGATCTGGCTGGTTTGCCCCCTCGACCAAAAGAAACTGAGAGTCTGCAGATGACACCACCTTCTCCGGATTCCAAGAAAAAGGCCAGAGGAATCAAGAAGTTGTTTGGAAAGTAAGTAAGAGATGAGAAAAGACCATTCTCCTGGGCTGGGGTTTACACAGCTCTTCAGTCTGGTTCACTAGAAATACAGCAGAGAACTGGGGCTGTCTAAGCTGGTCCCATCCGGAAGCTTCTGGGCGTCCTCTGAGGAAGGAGTTCATGGACTTAGCAGAGGCACTGCTGTATCTTGCATCATTTTGTTGTGTGTGCTTTCTCTTAAGTCTGTCCCAGCTTCTCATCTTTCTTTCCCTCCCCCCCCCCCCCCGACCTGCTGTTACACTTTATTTGTTTTCTGTAGACTGGATAAATGTCATTGCTGCTGATAGAGGGTGCAGATAGTTTTGTGGCTCCGTGGTTTACTCCAAGGCTGGTTGCAGGCATATTTTGGRGTTGGAGTGACTATTGCAAGAGCCTCTACAGCATTTGAGGGGAGCTAGCAGCAGGTCAGCAGGGGGTGAAGGAAGGGTTATTAACACCACAGGAAATCTTGCAGTAGTAAAAGTATGCCTCTTCCTTAGCGAAATGTGAATACACTTTGTCCCTTTAATTTAGACTTAAAAGGAGTCAGTCCACCACCTTCAACCCAGATGACATGTCCGAGACGGAGTTCAAAAGAGGAGGGACAAGAGCAACTGCGGGGCCACGGCTGGGCTGGTCACGCGACCTGGGGCAGTCTCACAAGTAAGACGAGCGGCGCAAGGCGCCCTGCAGTACCTGCTTCTGCTTGCCTTCCCCAGCATCCCTGGTTTCGTGCTGCATCAAGCAGAAATGCGCAGTGCCAGAACGAAATGTCTCCTCTGTTTGCAAATGAAATGGGTAGATCCAGGCTGTTTTCTCCATTAAGAGGGTGGTCTTCCCAGGACTGAGGCTGGTTTGAGAGTAGGAGTCCATGGGTGGGATCCTGCTGCCAAGTGAAGCCGTTCTTACTCATGACTTTGCTGGAGTGCAGCTGTCAGGCGGCGGGTGACCAGGTATGAGTCCTCTCACAGCAATAGCACTATTCCTCCAGGATAGTCCTGGTGCACTTTTGGGAATTTAAAGGCTACCATTAAAAACATTACAGTCTTATTTCAGAGTTTAGACAGAGGTGGTTGTTGCAGTAGTATCAATAAACCAGGTTTATTCTAACAGTGTTATGGGATGAGCAGTGATCCCATGGTGCTAAGGATTCAGGAGCAGAGACACCCTCTTCTTCATAAAGCTCACTTAATACCTAACAGCGATTCACATTCTTCCCTACAGATAAGTTCAAGCTTCCACAAAAATACTCACAAACAAATAGCTTATGTTTTATTTGTATTATTATATATGAGAATAGAAGATTTGGGGCACAGGATTTATTAGTCTTTTTTTTTTTAATTAAATCTCCTTTAGTGAGCTGGACATGCCATTTGCAAAGTGGACAAAGGAGCAGGTTTGCAACTGGCTCCAGGACCAAGGATTAGGCTCTTACATGAGTAATGGCAAACACTGGATACTGTCTGGGCAAACACTTCTGCAGGCTTCTCAGCAGGATCTGGAAAAGGTCAGAGATACTAGAAACACTCTTTTCAATTAAACATATAAAAATTGATATTTCTATGCATGTAAATCATGTCTATAAAGTGCAGTGAATAAATATAAAAAAGTACCTGCAGATGAGTCTTTAAATATTATCATCTGTAGTGATGCAAAATTGATTTCTTAATTAGTTGAAATTTTGCAGAAATGCAATATTTTGTAGTGAAACTAATTATCACAGATATGTAATTTAACTTCACTAGACATTGACACATTAATCATTTATGCCACTTTTTCAAAATGTGCAAATAAGAGACTGCCTCAATATCATATGGGTTTTTAGTCCTGATTCATTAGTGCTTGTGCTTTGTACAGTTATTTTATACCTATGTAAGGTAAAACAGTAAAAATTGCTGTTACGATCTGGTTATGTTTCCTACCTGTTTTACACAAAGAAGCATGAGGGTTTGAGTTGTGACACACAGGGTGATCAGTCTCTATCTTAAATCATTACAGAACTGTTTACATGTTGTTTTCTAAAATAAGAAACAAGAAAATGTTGGTTCCATTTTTACTTTGAATCTACAATATTCACTAGTGTTTGAATTTTCAGCTTTTAAGAAATTACTATTCTCACCAAAAAGTAAGCCTGTTTTCTCAATTAGGTAGTGAGCTAATTCAAAATTGTAGTTATACTATAACCAAAATAAGAGAAGTGTGACGTGGACTTAGTGGCTTGCAATACTCAGAGATGATATTAAATAGCAAGTGCTGATAAAAAATATATATGTGATTGAAGAGAACCTGGGATAGCTGCACTTGCAACTAAACTGCGAAAACTCTTATGTGTTTAGAAGCATTTAATAAATTCCAGTAATTTGTAGCACATTCTTATGCTCTAAACTAAACGTTATCTGTGTAAGTTGGAGGGAAATAAATAATCCCAACAAGTATTTTTCTGAATACTGACTTTTTTTTTTTTAAACCTGGTGTGAGAATATATGGCCAACATTTTCAAACTCTTTTAAAGAACCTAAATCCATTAATCCATCAGAGTGAACAGGCCTTTCAGTAGTGCTGAACGTATGCTGAGATGATGTTGGTACTCAGCAAATAGGAAATATGGCTGCCAAGTCACCAGTGAATGCTGTATACTGTTTGACTCTCTGAAACCCATATGTAATTCATATGTAACAAAGGGAGAAATAAAACACAGGGTTGTCTCTAGCTTTTCTGCTTTCTTTACTTTCACAGGAGCTTGGGATAAAGCACCCATTGCATCGGAAGAAACTTCAGCTTGCTCTTCAGGCACTAGGGTCTGAAGAGGAAAACAATCATGGAAAGCTGGATTACCACTGGGTTACCAGTAAGACTTTATTACATGCTGTGGCAGCAGCTTTTGATAAGGGTTACTCACGGGTACTTTTGGGCTCAGAGAGTGAGAATAACATTAACTGGTGCTGGGCAGCTGCATGGCTGTCCTTAACGCAGAAGTGCTGTGGCACACTGACGCTGGTGTCCATCTCTCTCTTAGGATGGCTGGATGACATTGGACTCCCCCAGTACAAGACTCAGTTCGATGAAGGAAAGGTGGATGGCCGAATGCTCCATTACATGAGCGTGGTAAGTAAATGGTTTTTCTTTTCCTGACGTCTTTTTCGTGTTTTTACTTCCGCCCCCGTTTTAACACACACTGACGGACCTCCAGACAGCTCACTGAAGACCAGGTGAGACTAGAGACCTGCTTTCAGTGTGTGTTGTTGTGACTGCACAGATATTCAATTAATTTAACACCCCCCTCCCTCTCCACCCCAACCTCCATCTTCCTGCTGCTCCCCTTGGCTCTGTGGCAGGACCCTTTTTTTTTTTACCCCACAACACAAGCAACCCTGCCCTACCATGCACCTCTGCAAACAGCCTTCTCTCCTTCCCGTGTTCACCTCCTCTCAGCCGATCCTTCCATGCATGAGCCTTCCCTAGTGGCAGGCAGGGTCCCAAACTCGTCCTCCTGCCCCTGCTCTAAGGGCAGGCTGCTGCTGCTGTGTCAGTGAGAAGAGAGGGCCAGGCAGATGCTGACCCACCAAGACAGCTGGCTGGGGATGTAGGGACGGCTCCCAGGTGCCGTCACCAACCCTCTTCCCTTCATCTCTCTTGTGGAAGTGGCCACTGACCAAATCCTGGGTGGCCCACAAGCATCCTGTGTGGGTAAGGCTGTGAGCAAGTGGAGGAGGGGATGTCTGGCTCTTTGGGCAGCTCTCACTTCTCAAACAGCAGTTTTCAGATTCCTCTGGGGAAAGCAGGACCAGATGGGTGTCTTACAGGGTCCGGTTTCAGTGAGGAGCCTATTAGTTGGATCGTGGCAATCTGGCTTGTAGCTTCATAAAGAAGAAAGTTCACACCTGTCCAGAGGCCAGCAGAACGTCTGTGCATTACTTTGGACCTGTTTTGGAAGTTTTTAAAAGGGAACTTAACAGTGCACTGTGCTTGCCTTCTGCATGTGTGGATTTTGCCCCAGATCTACTGAAAGGAAGCTAAAGTTGGAGCTTATTCTTACTTGCTTTTATGGTGTAGAAGAGGTTACACATACTCACATATACTGTACCAAGAGTACCGAATTCTGCCTGGCAGCTAAACATCTCATGCATCTTGTGGGACTTTCTGTCAGTAATTTCAAAGCTGTTGACCTGTTTGTCAATTTGGGTCTGCAGACTTTCTGAGTAATTGCAGGGAGATGGCTAAGAGGTGTCAGAATGTCAGAGGCTTTGCTAACTTGAAAAGGTTAGTCTGGGATGCCGTATTTGTCTGTCTCAGTGCTACATCCCAGTATTTAAAGAACTGCTTGAAATTCTCATGGGCATCCTGTGTTAAGCCAACGCTAATAGCTGCAACCTATAGAAAAAAGAAGCCTCAATAGTACTACTCACCTGCAAGTATTTTCTGTTCTTTACAGTTTTAAAGACAGTATCTTAAGGTGGGAAAGCAAACATAGTAAGCATAAGCTCAGACTGATGCACGAGAAATAGGCAATCCGGTGCTTAACAGCTGTGCAAGGGAGTGTCTGATATGCTCAGACAGCACTTGTACATACACAGAAGTGTGCAAATTCTGGGGTCACAGTTTAAGCAGCCCTCTCTCAGAGCTGGGCCTTTGCTGTTTGCATTGTTCTTAATTAATAGAAGTAGGTGGAATTTTTTCTTTTCTTCAATGAGCAAACATTCAGTCTACTTTATTCACATGGATACTTAGGTGAGAGAACACAAGCAATTTGCTTTGAAGAGAATTGCAGTTTTAAGTGCCAACTTGTTTGAAAACAGGCTACATCTGAGAGCATTTACGCAGTGTATTTCAAAATGTAAAACACCGGTGTCAGCTCCCCAGTTTACTGCCTGTCAGGTGAAACCAGCCCCGCAGGCTTCATTTGTTTAAGGGCTGGTAAGATCTCAGTTAAGATGAGATAAGACCTTTGTTCTTCTCTGGGGACATAAATGCAAACAGAGCGTCGCCAATATTATTTCCTTCTGTATAATGCACAAAAAATCAATCACAGTGCTGTTCTCTCATGAGCTGTGCCATGCGCAGAGTAAAAGTTACCATTTATTCCATGTTTGCATGTATTTTGTATAGTCTTTACATTAGCACCAGGAGGACGCCTAGGGGTTGGTCTGTTTTAACTCTCGCGTAACAGGAGCACAGCGCTGCTGAAGAGCACAGCGTGTCAGGTGTGGGAACTGCAGTCCCTCCTACTACTGCTCTGTGGCTCCTTCACGGTACAAGTTACTCCGTTCCCATTGAAATCGCTAGCAGTTGGTGGTCTACCCCACGCAGGTGTGTTCATGCTGTGTGCCATAGCTGGGCACAGAGCAGGCAAAACTGAAGTCTCAACCATCCCACTTGGCATCTACCAGCTCTTTCAGGTGTGTCAATGGGTTTGGAAATCAGCAGATGGTTCCCAGGACTGAACTGTCTCAGCTCCCTGGCGTGATTTGTTGTTGGAGTCATTTTGGTCAAATGCTAACTACTCGCTGCTTATGTAGTGTGTTTTTGTATTTGTTTCCTTTAGTCTTTTGAGTTTGGACACTGATATAAAAATAGGAGGCAGTTTCTTTCTTCTGCTTCTTAAGTCTTGGTGATCTGATGCCAGTTGGCTCCGCTGAACTTGGTCTTGTATTGGGAAATTTTATCACTGTGTTAACTGCATGAGGGTTGGGTGCTGATAAGACACAGTATAGGCTGTAATGGAAGGGATTTTGTATTATTCAACAGTCAGTCTTTTTTCTATTAAAAAAAAAACAATAGGTGGGCAGAGGAGAGATGTGTAGCAGAGGCTTTGCCTTTTAAACAGACACTTTTCTTGTTTCACTTCCCCTTAATTTTAGATTTCCGTGTGTGTTTTTAGAAGAAGTTTAACCATCAAATTGTAACAAGATTTTCAGTGTCAATAGTCAACTATGAATACAGATGTATGCAAAGTGTAAAAGAAATATTTTTAAAAACACATCAAGTTACCCTGACTTAAACTAAAATAGCAAGCCCCAAAATAGAAACTCTGATCTTAGATTCGTCATAAAGATAGCCGAATGGAAGTTCAAACACAGTCTGAATGGGCACTCTTGCTAGAAAATACATGTATAACAAATATTCGTAACACATAAGTAATACAAGAAAATATTAAGCCAGATTAACACTGACATAGTATGCATAAATCCATCTGAGTCAGCCAACTTTCTCCAGCAAAGAATTGGACTTCAAGACATTTAATGGCATAGTTAAGATCAAATTACAGCTTAAGAGCCTAACTTTGCAAGAATGCAAGTCTCACCGTATGTAACCACTGTTACAATGCAGGATAGTTTTTTCGTTTTCTTTGGAACTGCAGCAGCTGTGCGTGAGCTGCAGTGTCTAGCCAAGCCTATCGAGGACACCTCCTTACAACAAGCTTTTCATGTCTGGGCTGTATGAATGAGAGGGAATCTAAATATTTTGGTTTTGTGATGCTAAATTTCTGGGGCTAGATGCTGGAATGAAACTAGATGTAGACGAAACGTGTCATCTTTTGCATTGCCTAGATCGCAAACCTGTCGGCGGATCAGGATGCCTAATAGCACCAACAGCCTTTTTTAACCTGTAAGCCTGATATAAAGCTTTTCTTCTTTTGCCTTTGTCCACCAGATGTGTTCTGCTTGTTAAGCCCGCATGGGTAGCAAAAAGCTCTATCTTTTCCCTCCTTGGTGGTAACTAGGTTTGAGGGAACCCTGAGGACAACAAGAGGAACAGGGAGGTTTCATGGAGCCAAGCAAAACTCCTGCTTGCTACTGTAGTCACAAAGGGGGAATTCATCTCATCCAGCCCTTGACGTGTAAAATCGAACTGCTCAGCCTAAGGCAGTTGTCTGCACCCTGTTGTCAGTGCAGAGAGAGGGGAACTGTGAGGCAGTGGCTCATTTCTTGGCATGGGATAAATTGTCCTCAGGAGATGCCCAACTGTTTCCATTGACGCTGGTGGGAGCCTAGATAGCTGGTCTGTGTGAGCTATAAACTATGAGTCCCTCAGCGAGATTGATGTTTGAGTTGAAAAAACATTGTGAGGATCAAGCTTTTGGAGAAAGAACCAACTGCTATCATTAGTATTGCTGATGCCTTGCACAGAAGAGCATGGCTTTGTCTTTGTATTTTGTAAAAAGATGAGATGCCTGTCGTTTTTAGAGTGTTTTTCCTACTAAGCACTCCCGTCACAGGCATTTTACAGGGTGTGAATTTGCTGCTCATGGGCAAGGGCTAAGTGGACGTTGCTGCACAACAGTGGGCTTGGGCATGTTAGCCTGGCAGTGTGAGATGAGTGGATTTACGAGGCAACCGCTGCTCTCTGGGAACTGCTGGGCACGTGCTCTCGCTCTGTGATATATGAGAAGTAGCTCATCCCTTGCTGAAAATGATGTGGTGTAAATCTGCAGCCAGTTTGCCTTGTGTTGCCTCCTCATGGAGTCAAACCCCAGATCATCTGTGTGTTTGATGTGTCCCCTGGCAAATGTGCTGATGGGAAGAATCAGCGTTCCTGGCCAACCTTTCCTCATGCACTCAAACTGGTAGAAGGGAGGATCTACATGCACAAGGGAGGATCTAGATAGTGATGGGACACTGGGGCCACAAGCAACTTCAAGTAAGGCTCTCAGCAGCCTTTGTATGGTCATCCTTTCCCTCCTTAGTGACTTACGGGGAGTTTGTATTGTCGGTCACTGAATCGTTTGTTCCATTACTTGTGACATACATTTTGAAAAACATTTATCATGTGCCACTATGGGTGTCCTTTTTTTTTTTTTTTTAACCAAACAAGATGCTTTGTTTTTTATGGTCAATTTATTGTTTACAGTTAAACTTTTAGCTGAATGTTTGAGTCATTAAGACTTTTGACTGGATTAAATTAATACATCCAACTCATTTGATGTACTCTGTTTGGAAAGCTGTTCTGTCTCTAAGTGGATTGCTGAGGACACATCCGCACCCTCTTTCCTCATGGTTGCCCCAGATGTCTTGCACGAAGCTCTGCACCATATGTGAAGAACATTACCCAGGAGCTAGTACACAAGAAGCTTTTATTTTGGGAGGGGATAGTTTAATATTAGATATATATCTTAAATATTAAAAACTTACCCAGTATGTTTCAGATGTGGCATTTTAAGCCAGAAACCTAAGCTGTCTCCTCCAGGCAGGTGTTGGTTCAATTAGTAAGTGTGTTTGTTTATTAATTCCTCCTCACTCTTCCACAGGATGACTTGCTGTCCTTGAAAGTTGTTAGCGTCCTCCACCATCTTAGCATCAAAAGAGCCATTCAGGTTCTGCGAATAAATAACTTCGAACCCAACTGTCTGCGCCGGAGGCCATCTGATGAGGTACTGTTTTAACACTAAATCGTGAAGAGGAATCCTCTAGGGTTTTTTTCTAGGTGATTGTTCCTGCTTTGCCCTTTCCTCCTTTATTGGACGTTTCATCTTAGTTTTCCTTTTCTTCATTCTGTTTTTCCAACTTTCCTGTCCTGCCTTCTCTATCTGGAATGCCACTTTTGTTCCTCCATGAGCCATGGCCCTGAGTCATGTCCTCTTGCCAAATCTCCTCTTCCCCTTTCTAGTTAATGGTAGGCTGGTTTGGGCTAGTCTCTTATGTGTTGTCTGTAATGTAAATCATCTTCAACTTGATGCACAGTTGCCCTGAGTCCTTGTGTAACTCTGTAAAATCTGTGGCTGTCTCCGAATTTTCTGCGTAAGATGAGTTTGGCCCTGTTACCTGATGGGAAACTGCCATCAGTTTGGTTTGGAAGCAGCGTATGCTAGATAGGGCAATGATGAGTGGATGATGAGGCAAGCCAGAGCCTTGGGTTTAGATTCATGATGTGTATCCACAAGAGACTCGCAACAACTTGTGGAGCTAGCTAATTTTCAGTTGTACTGGTGGAAATTACAACTAATCTCAGCGCACTGCAGGATATGCAAACTGTAGAGTAAGAGTAGTACAGACCTGCCCACTGTGTTCACAGGCACAGCTCGTATTATTTGTCTCAAGCTCCTGTAAGCATAATAGGAAAGAATATCGCTTCCCAGTAGGATAAACACAAGCTGCCTTATGCACATGTCAGCTCCAGGCTCAGAATCATTAGAAGGATAAAATATTTCATGTTGTGAATTTGTYGCCACTTAAAACTGGCCAATTTTAAAGCATACTACCTAGTTGAAATTTTTGAGACTCTTCCTGTAATGATCACAAAAGCACCAGAAAGGTGGTTTCATGTCAGTGTCTCACTAGTGTCACTATTTAAAGATTTAGGAGAACCAGACTCTGAGATGAAGAGGAAGCTTAGGAAACTCAGGAGAGTTCAGCTTATTGTGAACGCTGTGCAATGCAAAGATGCAATATTTCTGATGAAGGTACAGTTTACATCTGCTCTGAAATCCTCCAGCGCTTGAGGAAGGGTTGGGGTTTGGTGAAGACACATTGCCCAGTTTGGAATTGCTACAAGATAGCAATACAAAAAGTGGAAGTTTTTCTCAAGTGCAGAGTGGGCATGCGTCCATTAAGGACAGGAAAGATTTGTTTCAGTAAAGATTGGGGCTGAGAGAGCTGAATTAGGAGGTCTCCTTGACTGCACATTCCTGCTGTTCACAGAACAACATCACCCCTTTGGAGGTTACACAGTGGACCAATCATCGCGTGATGGAGTGGTTACGCTCTGTTGATCTAGCAGAGTATGCACCTAACCTGCGGGGGAGCGGTGTGCATGGGGGACTGATGGTAAGGTTTCAGACAGGCTTTTACATTTAATTGAAAAAAAAATATGGCTGAGAATCACTAGAATGAAGTTCTGACATCTTTGCTGCACACACCTTTCTTTTATCTTCTCATTTTGCTTAATAAGTCACTGTCAAAATTTGTTACCCTATTGTTTAAAAGACATTAATGTCTTTGCCAACATTAGTTTGGGCATCAGTGGGTTAGATTACCTGGATTCCCCTCCAAGTTTAATTTATGTATGGCATTTTCCACCTCCTGCCCTATGATGCTGTACACTGCTATCATGCTGTTAAATAGCCACCATCTTCCTTCTTGGACCTGAATGTGCTTTTCATATGCGAGGAAGTCTTGATTCTTCTGTAAAATTTGTAATTTCAGTGCCAGACCAGCACTATCTTTAATCGCTCTAGCCTCAGATGCTCCAGATGAGAGACTCATATTTGCAGTAGCTTATTGTGGTGTTTGAGAAATCTGTCCCTTCTCCAAATGTTTAACACTCTTTATTTTTCATCATTCCTCTGGCTACATTTTCCAGAATTAAAAGAGGATGGTGGGTAAAAAAGTTTGTGACAGCTTCACACATCACATGAACTAATGATTTATCTGTTCCTTTCTTCTCACCTGCCAGTTTGTTCCTATTTAGAACTTGAGAAAGAAATCCTGGAGATAGCATTTTATGAATCCTGTAACTAGTTAATTCTCTTTTGTCCATTTGTTGTATATTTCCTCTAAAATACAAACCAACCCCCAAACTACCTTCAAGTGACCAAATGAAGAGAGGTGTACCTGTTGATGTACTTGAGACCTCATCAGACAGTAAAGACTTCAGCTGGGTTCTCTGTGGTCTGGTTAATAGGTTTTAGAGCCTCGCTTCAATGTAGAAACCATGGCACAGTTGCTGAACATCCCACCAAACAAGACGCTGCTGAGACGGCACTTGGCAACTCATTTCAACCTACTTATTGGTCAGGAGGCTCAGCAGCAGAAACGCGAAGCCATGGAGTCCCCAGACTATGTCCTCTTAACAGCAACTGCCAAAGTAAAGGTAGGTTGCTTGTTTTGGATCTGTGCATGAGCTTCTAGGCAGATGTTAAGATCTCCAGTTTTATCCATGTTAGGGTGCAATTCAGTAAGGTCTAAGAAAGGGGCTGGTTTACTAATGAAAGCATTAGAGCAGGAATCAGTGGATTGGGGTTTGACTCTTGTGTCTACCATAAACACACTGTGTCTCAGCTCCTCATGGGCAGACAAGAGGTAGCACTCTTGTGTGTTGTCCTTCTGTTTGTACTATAAGGTGTTCAGGACAGAGACTGTTATATGCTTGTGGTTTAGTGCACTAGGATTCTGATCTCGTTTGGGATCCTGTAAATGCTATTGTCTAACTTGGGAGAATGAAGTTACATATCTTATTCTTTCAGATATAACTGCTGTGAAATATGACTGTACAAAAGATCTTTGTTAGGAAAGCAGTGGGGTTTTGACCCCTCTTCATCTGCTTATATTGAAACACCAAATGCAAGAGTAAGAGATCTGTTAATTCTTTACCAACTGTCTAACTTCCTATCAATTTTCTCTTCATTCATAAGCCAAAGAAACTTGCCTTCAGCAATTTTGGGAGTTTAAGGAGGAAGAAGCAGGATGATGTGGAAGAGTACGTATGTCCTATGGAACTGGGGCAAGCGTCTGGAAGTGTGTCAAAGAAGGGTTTTAAGCCTGGCCTGGATATCCGAGTATATGACGATGACGATTTGGACAGGCTGGAACAGGTGAACCACTCTAACAGTTTGGAGTCCTTGACTGTGTTGTCAGGTTTGATGGAAAAGCTTCCTTTTTCAGTGCCCTTTGATTTGGCCCATGGAAGCTGTGACTTCTCGCAGTTGCACAGCACCACAAAGACATGTCTCTTGACACAAGAAAGTTCAAACTGTGATTGCAGCATCTTTAGTCTGGTATAAAAGCCCTCTTCCCTCCTGGCAGGACACACTCCTCCCTTGCTCTGACCATGTATGGTGTAATCAAGCAGTTGTATTTTTTGCTGCACTGTGTATTAGCACAAAATTTATGTCTCCCATTATCTGTTTCTTGTAGATGGAAGATTCAGAAGGGACAGTGAGGCAAATAGGAGCATTTTCTGAAGGCATCAACAACTTGACAGTAAGCCTTAGAAGTGGGATCTGTGGAATAAGACCTCTGTTTTTCTAAGATTAGTCTAAAACCCTTGGCAGTCTCCGGTATTAAATAGTGGTCCTGAGTTATCTCTGAACACACTAAGTACAACTTTTCTTCGCTATTAGTGGTGGGTTGGCAGCTGAGTTTTGTAGTTCTGGGGGCAATTGCTGTGATGGATTTCAGTGCGTAGTGGGACTTGCTGAGTGTTTAAATGAGGTGAAACACCACTGGTCTTTGAGGACTGCGGGATGTAAAATGCTGTGCAAATTAGGTGTAGTGAAGCCTCATCTAAACAAGGGGTCAGATGAGGTCCTTTTTTCTCACAGGGGCAGAGAGGAAAAGAAGAAGGGTCAGGAAGATGTCTGCGCATGCTGGCTGGGGGCCTGGGGGCCACTGCCCCGTGCTAGCAAGCCCCTTGTAGCACCTAACCCCACAGCTCTGGGGGCAAGGGGTTCCTGGCAGGGCAGAGGGCCAGTGCACGTCCTGGGCGGTGGGTTGCCCACAGAGGGCTCCTGCATGTTTTCTCGGTGGAAGGGACTCTCCAGCCTGTGTTCTGCAAGCTGTTTGTGCCAGCAGGACTGGAATTGAGCCATAAATTGATCAGGGAACCAATGTGTGTTAAAAATCTCCTCCTCCTTCCCAGTGTTTGTATTGTTGGTGGGTTATTTTGCAGCTGGCGTGATCCCCTGACCGAGGCTACAGTGCAGCTGTAAAAAGCAGAGAGGGCAAGTCCAGAGGGAGAGGACAAAGTGATGGCCGGCAGCACTCACAGTGGTGGTTTCCGCCAGGCACAAGCCCAGACAGTTTCTAGTTGGGTTGATTTTAGTTAAGAAGGCCTGAACCTTGACTCTTCCCTCATTTCCTTTCTAGCACATGTTAAAAGAAGATGAAATGTTTAAAGACTTTACGACTCGCTCTCCTAGCACCAGTATAACAGATGAGGACTCCAATGTGTGACAGTAACCACCGGGCACTGATAAAGGCTCACTGTCCTACATGCAAGAAACATCATCATTATATGTGATGGGCAACAGATCATGTACATTACATTGCTCTTGCTTCTGTTTGTTAGAAGTGATATTGGGGGGTGGAGAATTAAAAAAAAAAAAAAAAGGTGCCTACTTTAAAGTTGCCATAAGAAACACCTGGACACTGGTTGGTGAATGCAAATTGTTTTTACTATATTTAATGTACAAACTGGTGATATGTTTCAGAGTGTTGCATTTAAATTTTCATGTTATCATAATGCTCCTTTTGCTTATTCATTTCCTGAGGTATTTATACTGTTCCAAGATACACAAGATGTTAGCTAGAAATACTGCATCTGTAGATGTCGTGCATCAGCTTTCTCTATGGTCTCAGCTGAAAAAAGATGTCACTGCTGTCCTTTTCAAATGGATTTGTCCAGCACAAATACCAGTTCTGCCTTTCCCACAGTATCCAACATAGGATTTTAGTTATTCGTGCCCTGCATAATCTCCCAAGTAACTCTTAACTGTTGCTCTTATTTTTATACTGTTTTATAAAAAAAAAAAAAAAAGGAAAAGAAAGTATATGAAGTACATATAAAAGCAGAAATTTAAATTTTGTGACATAGACTGATGGAAAGTTTGAGGTGTGGGGGAAGGGGAAAGCATTGTAAAAAGATTATCCCAGTTTGCATACCAGCTGGTTACTGGAAAAGGCAGGCTGACCTTTGGAACTGTTTGCTTTCTTTCCTTTTTGCAAAGTGCGCAGTTTAATGATCTTCCATTTTGGGGTGAAGCAATTATAAAGCATATTTCCTCTTGCAGTGACTCTTTCAGTAACTGCAGATTTAAAAGCATCTTTTCTTGCTCCCAGCAGCAGTTCTAGCATTCAGACAAGATTATTAACACTTCTGTGACTTAAAAATATTCTGGAGAATTTTCCTCTTGAAGTTGAGAGTACTCCTTGCATATGGAAGGGATATTTCTGTGCTGTGACTAACGTAAAGATGGTGTAGTTGCAAAAAAAATAAAGTTATATAGAAAAATGTATAGGAAATATATTATTTCATAATATTAAACCTAAGGTGGGGCTTTTCCTCAAAAAATCAAATATCAAAAATGTTGCTCATCATTTTACCTTCTTAAAGCAGAAGTCTGTTCTGCTTTGAAGATCAGATTTCAAAAATCTTAACTAGCCAGTGGATATCTTTTGTCAGACTTTCTGTATTACAAGGTGTCCTCGCCAAAAGCCAACAAAAAAGTAACTCTCTGTTGAAATGGTCATTTGTATGGTGCTGAATGTTGCATGTATTTTAGCACAATGGCATGATGCTTCTTTGCTTTGTACAGGGGAAAAAAACAGCTAGAATTGTTCCTTGCAATGTTGTTTCGCTTTAACAAGAATTTGTCACTCATTTCATCACTATTTTTGCTGGAAGGGAGACTGTTTTTGACACATTGCTTATATGGGATAAAGGATGTTAGATTTGTGCTGACTTTGGTATTCCTGAAATATTGTTACCAAAGTTAGGAAAGGAAAAAAGATTCTTTAAGGCGTTTCAGAGGTGCTCCCATCAGTTGCTGGGGTAGATTGGAGACATACTCTACCATTATATTATTATAGGCTTCTAAGCTATTACCAGTCTGGTTCTTTGAAGGATGTGCAGTGTAGACTATTATTTTTGTACAAAGATGAAAAATTTGATGAGGACCAGTTGTGTTATATATAATATCAAGTGCTGCCATTTTCTCTCTCCTAACTTGAGCCAGGCAAACAATCCATAATGTATTCAGAAAATAGTTTATGCCACTTCTGAGTTGTCTACAAAAAGATCACAACTGATACATTATTCAAAATTTCTGACTAAACAATATCTGCAAATAATTTGCTTATTCCTCTGCAATTTTGTGGGTGCTTGAACTATTTTAGGCAGATATATCACATTCTGTAATGCTTAGTGACAGCTTTCAGGTGCAAATAACCTGTGATACAAATTCACGGCTTGCTTTCTGTGAATAATCTGCAATACGGTTGTTATTTACATGTAAGTTGGGCTTGGGACTCTGCTCTGCCAAATGCTGCGGAAGCACCAGAAGCCGTGGTGTGGGCTTCTGAGCAAAGCATTTCAGTATATTCACTCTTCTAGCAGACTCTCTGGCTAGTCAACATGACGACTGGATATTCACAGGAAAAAAAAGGGGCTAGTGACACAATATTACATACTGAAATAGCTACAAAAAAATATTTTCAGAAAGATTTCATTTAAATCCAGTGCTGTTAATGAGCATATCAACAATTGCGTATGAAGTCCAGTGTAAATAGAATTATATTCAGAACAATCCTTTTCTGCATTTACTTGTTGGAAAACAGGTCATCCCTTCAAAGCTACCTATCATCTGAACTTTGATTTTTTTTTTTATGGGGGTATAATATGAAAGCAAGTGATAAAAATTCGGAAGTTAACATGCATGTGTGCACACAGTTGGTACCGTTGTGGTATTTTAATTTGTGTGTATTTGAAGAGGGCAGCATAACTACTGTGTATTGCCATGTAAAATCCAATAAAATCTTTGGAAAATGCCAAATGTTTCCGGAAGCTAGTAGTTTTTAAATGTATCCCTTTTTTTCTTCTTAATTGCCTAGGAAGCTTCCCCCCCCCCCCCATTTGAAAGACAAAGCAGGGAGAGGGGGCAGACAAAATTGCAGAGGCTTTGTGTATTTGCCTGTTCATTGGTGTGTGATGCCTGCAGAAAAAGTCAGCTATCACCTAAGGAATCGACTATCCCAAGTCTTTTTTTACTTATTTCTGAGATCTGGACACAAACTAGCTTGGGCTGTTTGGAAGCGTGTGATGAGAAAGTGCTTCTCAGCTGCCTGTTGTCTGCTCCTTGGTGAGTCCACGCGGGGGCCGAGAGACCAGCCCAGGCTGTCACCACTGTAAAGGGGAGGATGTCTCCACTCTCCAGTGTCTGTCCCCCCCATCACGCATAGCGGTGGGCGGAAAGGCTGCTGTGTTGGGGCCGCTGTGTATCGGCATGTGACACCAGCGGCCTTGCATCAGGTTCACTTGCACGGACGGAGGAGCATGTGCCCTGTCCAGTGCTCGCCCTGTCTGGTGCTCGCTGCTGCGGGGGGTGGTGCAGACTGACCCCTCTTGGAGGGGCTCGCTGGAGCTCGTCTGGCAGACCCTCGTTCTTCATGTTTAGGTGGGCACTCAGTCTCTTGAACATGGTACTGCAGCAGACATTGGCTGCCAAAATTATTTCTGTATTTAGTCTTTCTACAGAGGAGCTCTAATTTGTCAACAGGAATTAAGCTTCCCCAAAGTCTGTTTTGTTGCTAGGATGCAAGCACAAATGATGATAAATGTTTTGTCCAGTGTAGCCCAGATAACAGACCAGAAAATACAGAACCCCTATCTTTCCTTCTGTTCTTTGTTCCTGGGCACAAGATCAACGTTTCTCTGTGAACACAAAATAAGCCCTTTGAAAGCTAGAATATAATAAATATTTGTTTTCTTTTTACAGTGATGGGCAAAAGAAGATAGAAGATACGTACCCCTAAAGAGCTTGTGGAGATAAACCCCAGCATTTTTCTGCTCACTTAAAATATATATATATTTAGAAATGGAGAAGAAATCTGGAATAACCTCTGGAATAACTCTTCTATTTCCATTCATTAGGTATTGTTGCATTTCCTCTAGGAGAAAAGTTGCACTTACTTTACCTGCATGCTTTTATACCTTGCACTGCTTTGTCATTGTGAATGTTTAGTGCATACTTCATGCTTCACCTTAGTATTTTAGCATTTTCATTTGCAGCAAGATCTTCTCCTACCAAGTCTCTTCATCTTCTTCCTCCCAACTGAAGATAGTACTCTTTGAGGCAGCTGCAAAAATGGAAGTGAAACCTTTGGAGTTGCCAATATATTTGGAGCCCTGGTCAGGAAGGAGAGAGTATTAGGTGCTGAGAAACCTGTAAGTAGAAAGGAATAGAAATTAGAGTTAAGATCAAAGATAAAAGAATAGGAAAAAGGAGGTGTCCCCTTTAATTGTAGGTAGGAGATCACAAAGGAGCTCTGGAGTGGAGACCTGGCCTGTGGCACATTTGAACAACTGTGGAAGAAAAAAAGCGAGCGTGCAGGACGATCTGTCTCCTGGAGAGGGGAGGTCCTAGGGCAGAGGAGTGACTGACAAGCCTGTGTGCCTGAGAAGGAGTTTCCCCAGTGGTGGTAGGAACGCAAAGGCATCTGCAAGCAGAAGGGAAGAGATCAAATGAGAGGTTTTGAGCAATTAGGGGAAAGGGAGCAGAAGAAAGAGAAATCCTCATTGTTTTATTCATTCATTCAAAATGAAGAGGAGGGGGAAGAACTCAGTTGCAACAGGACAGAGTATGTTTTTCAAGAATGCTGGTGAGGTCCTGGGCAGATGAAGAGACTGTAATGGAGAATTTGGCACCAGCAGCACCCAAAACTGAACAGGGTTCCTGCCTGCAGCGTGCTGCAGCAGTAACCCCCATTCCAGCTTTTGCAGTTAGAAAGAGTGCATTTTGTAAGGTTAGGAAGCTTGTTTATTTTTAGATTTTGTTAGATATTTGATAGTCTTGCATGGTGGTGCATTGACTAGCCATTGTTCCCTGGGATAATCTAATTATATGTGGCAATAGTGCAAGCTTCTTAAGGGATCCAGAAGTCCAACTAAGTCCATGTGTGTTGTCATGGCACAGTTAATGGCACTGACATTAACGGCAGTTAATACATGCAAACAGCCTGCCAAAACAGACCACCACACCATTTCATGCACCCTCTGGATGTCTTCAGGTTTGGATGCTCACTGCGCCTCTCAGTGACTAAAAATAATAGATTCATGCCTAGGAACCACACAGTGCCAATAAAGTGGTTTCTTTATAATAGTCCTAGAAGTAGAATGAGATAAGATCAGTTAGACAAATGGAGCTGGAATTAACTAAGGAAAACAAACAGAGATGAGTTCAGTAGGTGTTACAGCTCCTCAGCCTCTTGGGCTAGTCTCTGCTCAGAGAGCTGCAAAGGAGCACACCAGAAGAACTGGTGTCTGCCCTCCAGAACAGCAGTTTGTTAACACAGCTTAGCTCTGCCAGTGGCATGACTTTTATCTAGGTGGCAGGTAGTAACCACTGTGCATATTAATAGGTATGAGTGTTCCCAGTGACTACAGAGCCTTCCCTGGTAAAGGAAGGGACTTCCCTGAGGTATTCTGTATGTGGGAAGATCTTCATTTGCACAGAAAATGGGCCAGAAAATATCACATGAAGACAAGCAGGAGAACAAGGCTGAAAATCTAGTAATCTGGGAAGTGTCCAGCCAAGGTGTGGTCCATGCATCTCAAAGGCTGAAAGACTATCTTGGATTTGTAGATCCTCAGAGCAAATTCCACCCTGCCACAAACACTCTGAGCGAGATCTTTTTGATCAACTTCATCAGCTTCTGTGTTGAAAAGGGAGTGGAGGAGCGTATCACAACCAGCAAAATGACCAAGCAGCAATCCTCGCTGTTGGGGTGGAGTGGATCTGGACTCTTTCTGGAGCTGACAAGCAAATCAAACTTCACTTTGCTGGGCAGGCTTTACAGATCGCCAAGCTTTTCTGTAATGAAAGTGGACCGGCTGCTATGTTTGATGAGGGCTGCAGGAAAGCCATGCTGGCAGATAAGGTTTTCCAAAACAAAAGCAGGTTTGAGAAGCTGGCCAAGTTCTGCTGTCTGGTGGGACGGGACTGCCTCGGCTTGTTCATAATGTTCGGTGTGCCAGGGAAGCCTAAGGACATCCTCAGAGTCATGCTAGACAGTGTTGCCAAGGAGAAACAAAAGTGCTGCCTGGCAGGCAAGAATGCTCTAAGGCAGTTTGTCATGAGTACTGACAGCTTCCAGATACAAAAACATGTTAGAAAACTGCATCTGCACAAAAAATGGACTGAAGGAGGTGGGCAATGTGTACATAAACTTTCTATAACTCTCTTAACAGCAGTGGTTTTGTGCACTAACTTACCGAAGGATGCTTGGGGCTGATCTCTTCGTCACCTACATCTTCTCTTGCTCCATCCTCGCCACCCCCTTGTTTCCCACCTTCCCACTCCACCCATCACATTCCCTTAGATCATGCCTTGGGATCAGCAGAAGCCAAGATGATTCAGTCGCTCCAGGTTTTGAATCAACAAGACATACCTGCCAGCAAATGTGTTTATAGAAGGCACGTAATTTTTCCAGAACATTTTGTTTGCCAGACATCATTGTCTTGCCTAAACTCGATGAAAGCCTGATCACCCCAAGCCTTTGGGAGTTCTCACTAGACTYGACTCATAGCCTTTGTTTACTCTGTGCATAGAAAAGGCAGGGGKTTGTTTTGTTTTTTTAATAGGAGGTTGAGTCTGTACTAACGAAAATATATTGTTATTAATCGTAAGATTTGGAATGAGAGCAAAGGCCAATACAAGGACTTAATAATGCAGCTCTGAAGGAGTGAGCTGTTTCATAATCAGGAGAAAAAGCCCTTCCCTGAGCTAGAAATAGGCTGTATGAAAAGACTATAACCTGCCTGTTAAAAATAAATCAGTGTTAGGCTACTGAGTCTGTGACAAAAGGATCTCTGCGCTGTGAACCTGCTGAAGAAACGCATGGGCAGTGTTGGCCCCATCTGCAAAGTCTGTTCTTTCTAAGTGGCTGTGGAGGTCAAGGTGTGGCAAAAAGCAGTGGTAGTAGTTAAACAAAACTTGGGGAAATTAACAAACTGGGACAAAAACCTGGTCCTGGTGAAGTCAGTGAGAGGTTTGCCTTTCACATCAATGTAAGCAGGCTCCTGGCCAGTCATGGTAGCTGAATAGAAGTCGTCTGTAGGAGGCACAAGTATTTCACTCTGAATTTGTTTCAGTATTTTAGCAGCTAATTGTATTTATGCAGTGAGTTATTCCATTTCCCTTTGGTTTTAGTTGACAAGAGTTTCAGAATTAGTTAAACAGTGAAAGGAAAAACTGATCGATTTTCAAACTGCTAAATTCACTGACTTTTTGTTTATGGGCCACTGTGGCACTGTAGCTGCTTACTCTGAAGTAACTTTGTTTGGCACATGTCAATAGTTTTTGTGGACACAAAATTCCATTGCATGTAGTTTTCTTATTTCATTTGTTTTGCTTAACAGAATAAAAATAGTTTCAAAATGTCATTCTTATTTTACTATTTAATACTTGATAAAATACATATAAAATGGTCAGCCTATGACAAGTGAGAAATAAAGGCTATTTGTTACTTACACAATTATAAAGAAAAAAAAGTCATAAAGATGCCTAGGCAGAAATGCCAGCAGTCTTAGATTTCCATGAAGTCTGAACTGAAGCTAACAGGTGAACTGAGAATAAAAGCAAATAGGAAAGGAACTGAAATTTTTGGCCAGTCAYGAACGTGGCTTGGTATGGGGAGGGGAGGCCTTTTATTCTCAAAATAGTTCACTGACATACAGTTGCTTTTACAGCTTTGGCTTAATTGTATTTTTGTTTGTGTAGCAGGGGTTTTGATAGGACAGAGTGGATAATTCTCGTACTTTTACAAAGAAAGGATGTAAAGGTATAGAGATATATGCAGACAGTGAAGACTATATGACCATTCGGGGGGGGAAGAAAGCCTGTTTAAATAACTAGCATAGTCAAAATTCTAGCTGCAGTGATTATTTTAATAAATGACCAGCAGAAAAGCTTTGATTTCCCATTAGATTGGTATCTTTCTTGTATCTGGTATTCGTTTGGGAATTGCCTCTTAATCTATTCAATTCTGTAAGAATGCTATCATCTCTGAAAAAGTCTGTCCATACTTTTTGGAGTTTGGAAAGTGAAAGGGAAAATCAAAATGATTTGACTATATAGAATTTGAATTATTAAAGTGATTAAAAGTTACACATGAGGGCAGCTGGTCATTCAATTTATATCCCCAAAGTTACTCTGGTACCTCAGATAAGTTGTGTTGGTTTGGCCCTTATTTTGGGACGCAAGCTACGTTTCCCAGAGTGCGTCACAGTCTTCATCTGGTTGCCTTGTGGGTTTCAGCTCAGGAGTCCAGGCCCTCAGAGACAGTGGGAATTTGCCAAGAATCTGTACTACTACGTACTAATAATGGTAAAGATGCGTGCACAACAAGGTATTTACAATGTAAATTTGACTTTGTTCTTTTATTCAGCCAAGCTGAACCGTAGTCTCAGCTCAGGTGACTCACAGCCATACCACATGCTTTTGTAACTGAACATACATACATTTTACCAGGTAAACTGCTGACTGCAGGTTGTTTAATCCAATGGTAATTCATGTAATAGAGTTAGTTAGTAAAAGCAAAGATAATTTTGGTTTTTTGCTTTCTTCGACAGCATTTGTTAATGAATGGTTTGGTTAATGCACAAAACTGCTGAGGATGAGCCTGAGAGCTCGTGTAAGGGTAGATCAGAGAAGAAAGATTTCTGTCCAAACAGGAAACTTGCTGCAATTGGCTAATTAGCTTAGCCAAGTTAATTCTTCAGAACAAGAAAATAGCAGCAAAAAAACCCTATTCCACCCTTTTTTAATATAAGAAACTTTTCTAATTTAAGATACATACTTAGTATTTCTCCCCCAAGAAATAATAATTGAGGTATTTATGCACACAAATGTGTGTGTTTGTTGTTTGTTTTTTTTTTCAGCTGACCCGAGTACTCACACTATTTCTGTTGTGCTGGAGTAGTTGTTTTTTTCCCCCAAACCAGAGTTCCCAAACAAACCACCTAGAGTTGTTTTGGCTTTACTGAGTTTTCAGCTTGCAAGATGAGAAAAATACACAGTGAAATACAGGTTTACATAGTGGTCTAGACCCCAAATCACAGAGTTAGAAGGCCAGCATGGTTTTGAAACAGAATACTGACTTGACTTAACCAAATAGGGCATATTGTTAGTGAAATGCCTCATGTCATACAGAACCTCTGTTCAGCTGCCCTCAGAGACAGTCAGCTTAATTGTGCCACCATATATATAATGGCATTGTATTGATAATGTGTACTAATACCATCATTACATGCAACTAATAACACCACTGCAGTTGCTGGCTGGGGAGCAGGAACCTGTAGGCAAATTTTCAAGAGCTAGTTACAGAGTTTTCCAGGTAACACATTAAAAACACATTCTTTTAAACTCCCATCACAACTGGCCCCTCAGGGGCATCTCAGGGGGTAGCTCATCTCTGAGACGTGGAAAAATCTCATGTCCGTGCAGCGAGTCTGGCAATACAATACAGGTTGGAGAGGGAGGGAATAAGCCCACCAGCTGGGTTAACACAGCTGCTGCACAGCTGCACAGACTATTTCAGGAGGTACAAAACAGAAGGATCCAACCCCTGCAGCAGCAGGCTGGGTCAACCAGGAGTTTCTAACTCCAGCAGAGATGATCTGGGACTTTGTTGCGTATGTTTTATTACTCAGGGAAGGCTTCTGGCAGAGCCCTGCCCTGTCCTCCCCATACCCCAGCTGTATGCTGCAGCAGTGTCCTTAATCTACAGTGCTGGTGTCCCTCAGTCTCTCCTCCCAGGGCCTGGCTGYAGCCACCCCTCAGTTTCAGCACCCTGAGCCCTTTGGCTGCTGCTTCCACTCTGCCTCTTCCCTGTCCTCAAGAGGACATGGTTGTGGCAGCTCTTCCCCTCTTTCTAGTCCCTAAAGTTCCTTCTGGCAAGGGTGGACCTGGGGAATGGGAAACATGGGGCTGGGTGGGGAGGGGAAGAGCTGCCGGAGTCCTCTTGGGAACTGGATGAAACGTTCTGGGAATGGCCTGCTCAGGGGGCTGGAGCAGTACAGGATGCTGGTGCATAAAGCACTTCTAATCAAATTGCACATGTGGTAGACTTTAACTAGCTGCAGCAATAGCTCTTACAGCACATTGCTGGGAGGCAAGCACAGGCCAGACGAAGGAAACAGTCTGATGCAGACCAACTTGTGAGTAAAACAGTAGTGCTACACACTGATCGAGGCAGATCTGTTTGTCTGAAAACAGTGCCCTATGCTGTTAGTTCAAACTGTGGGACGGCAAGACGGGCAAGAGCTCCAGAAGTACTGCAGCACTGAGCAGTGCTACCTCTACCCCATTAGGCTGTTTGAACAAGGAAAATTGCATTTCCCTGCTGCTCCCCTCCCTGGTTTGGTGCCAGCCTTGAGCCTTCCCACAGCCTCCTCCCCACCGCACACATGTGTAAGAAGTTACAAACAGAAGGAAAAGCCTGGCTGCTATACTGACTGCCCAAGCCACCTTTTCCTCCTATTCCTCCCTCCCTGCTCTCTGAGGCAGGTTCAAGAGGAGAAAGGTTCAGGAACACTGAGGCTCCTCTCTGCAAACCCAGTTATTTTTACCAGAAAATGTAGATAAGCACACTATTAAACCACCAGTACTTCCTTATCTGTCACACTGTGCCTTAAAAGATTAAAGCATACAGAGCCCCCTCAGTAACTAGGCATGGGGGAATCCTGGATAGATGAGGACTTGCTTAGGGCAACTGGTTACTGCCCCACACCTATGCCAGGTCCCAGACCTGAGAGCTGCTTGCAGCAATGGTGCAGGCCCAGGCTGGCACTGTGTGGCAGAAACAGCTGGGCCTGCTGCACCACAAGAAACAGCACAGGCTCATGACCCAACTAAAGGAGTGAGATTAAGGACAGTCTCATTTCTTACCTCCTCCTCAGATCCTCTGTTACAATTAGGAAGCAGCACTCAGAGAAGAAGCCCTGATGTATGCGTCTTCACTATTAGTGAGGCCTGTCTCACTCCGTACAGCAATAAGTGAAGGGGACCCATCTCTGGTGGAGGCAAAGCAGCAGCAGGAGGCCTTTTGATCATATTTCTCTTGGTCAGCTTTTCACAAAATGCCTTTCATGCAGGAAGTTCATGTCTCCTCAGTTGCTGTGTTTTACATCGTAAAAGAGGTTGGCAGCACTCAGCCCATCTTGTAAGAAAACTGGAGGAATGCTCACATTTTCTGTGAAATAGACAAATTGGCTCAAAGAATCATAAAAGTAACAAAAATGACATTTATGACTTATCTGTTTAAATGCTGTTGTACACGACCACAAAACAAAAGGGACCAGGGCTCAGTTTTATTTCAGTAAATTATATAAAAAAACACCTCTTTTTTCTTTTTTTTTTTTTTTCATAAAAGAGCTACATGATCACAAGGAAGATGTACAAAATCAAGATAATAAGAACAGATTGGGGTGATTGAGGGGAGGAGCATGTTTACTCCCTGAGCAGGCATCCAAATATAGTGGTCTTCACCAAACTCAGGCAAAGGAACAGATAAGCACTTAGGTAATCAAAGCAAACAGACCTTTTTTGAACTTTCACCTTCGAGAAAGTGTTTTACAATTAGAGTGTGTCTCTTAAGAGGTTGAAAGAGCTATCATCTATGAAGATGATGTGCTAAATAACACACAGGTGATTCACCTGCAAGATATTTTATTTCTTACACAGATGTGAAAAAAGCCAGTAATTGAGTATGTAGATTAAGTAATACAAAAACAGTTTATGCTTAAACAGCTAGCTATTTTTGACAAGTAAACTTCATTAAATACAGTCATGAAAAAAATCTATGATGTTTATCCCACACTGATGTAAACCAGCAGCAAGATAACTATGCTCAAATTTCCACATTTTGCTTCATAAAAAGACAGACTGAAACATAATTGAATCTTATTTAAACTTTGGAGCATGGTAATAAAGAACAAGTTTCAGAAGCAAACACCAAAAATTCAAGATCTCAGAGGCAACAGTCTAATTAATAAAATAAGTAAGTTTAATAATAGTATTATTCATTCCAGATTCCTTAAATAAACCGTAGTATCTTTTTCTCTACTTATTTCACACTGAAAATTAACCTTTTAATTCCACAATACCCATCTGTTGTACAGGCACAAAAGGAAACATGGCCAATTACAGCTTCAAAATACCTACCCAAATCATCAAAAAAAGTGATATTATACACTGATACTTGTAGCTAACTAACATCCACATTACTTTGCATTTCACTAAATATCCTTTCAAACCACTGTTTTCCATCACCAGAACAAGATTTTTAGTTTCATAGATTCCTTGCAGGACAGCTTTAATCTCAGTAGCATCTTTGTTGTTTGGAAGCAGAAGATTCTGCAATCAAGATGCTTTAAGTTTACTGCAGATTAAGTAAAAAGCTGCTGTAAAAAAAGTAAATAAAAAAAATAAATCAGAGCTATAATAAACAGCATCTAAGAAACAGTTTCAGATTCAGCAAGACACTTGAATTTGTCGTCAGTTAGGTGACTTAAGGCTTTTCCCATGCATCCTTTTCAAGCAAATCATTTGGAGTTTTGCCTGAGCAAATTATGCAGATGCAGGTGAGGCTCCTGCTTACCGCATCCAAAGTTGGACTACCTAGTGAAACCCACTCTAGCGATGAGCACTGAGCTCCCCTTGTTCCAGATATCTATGGATAACAGGAAACCAAAACTAGACCCCGTTGTCACCTAGGTATTCTTCCTGCATGGTACATGCAGAACAACTGCTTTTGTACTCATACAGCATCTTCTGCTATTTAAAAGTAAATACAGAAGTTAGTATTTTTTTCAGTACTCAAAACACATACAAGCATAGATTCCTAGCTGTTTTGGAGAACAGTGAATAAAGCCTCCTGCTTTCCACAGTTCCTTTCATTGCCCGGGGATGGTAATGGCTACTCGAAGTGGACAGCTGGAAAAGTGTTTGCATTTAAGAGAGGCCATTCCAAAATACACAGGAAACAAATTTTGTGTTGATGTCTACCTCTCTATTTTGATTAACATGGTAATTTGCATGACTTCAGTCATAAAAAGTTAATCGTCATCCTTCAACTGAATAGTCATCTTGAAGCTTCTGATGTTGCAAAGATTATGCATACAAGGCAAACTCCTGGCCTTCATCATGTAAAAGCTCTGTAAGGATTAAAGTTTGGCATAAGCAAGGTAAATAATCCAGCACATTCCATATATTTTCATACTTCATTCCAAGTAAAATTTTGAGTATGCACAGTGTTGGGAAGCAAGATATCACTGCCACTTGATTACAGTGCTAATAAAGTGTAAACCAGTGTTCAGTGCCCTAAGAAGCCATACCTCCCGTCCTTGAGATGGAATATAATCTTTTTATGGGACAGCCATGGCAAGTACAATATAACTGAACAATCGGCACCACTGTCTCTCTGCAATACAGTTGTTTCTGTGCAAAATAGAGTACAATTTGAGTACAGTTAAGCTTGAGTGTCTTACTTGCCAGAGATTTAGAAAAACTGAAGCAATTTTAACCTAAATGCAGCTTCTCAGCACTGTGCATCAGCCACTCATGTAACTTTGTCTTGTTCCCCATTAAATGTTTTTTCTTTCCTTCCACACGAGATCACTGAATTATCAGTCTTCTTTAGAAGGAGAACCTCATGTCCTTGGTGTACCCCAGTTTGTCCAAGTTGGGAATGCAAGCATACTGGATCATTGGAGGAGGGCCACACATGAGAATCAGAACATCATCTTGAGGTGGGGGCAGGTGATCTCTGATCATCTCTTGGTTCACGAATCCTTGGCTATATTCCCAACCTGTTAAAAAAATGAAAGTGGGGAAAAGGAAAAGAGGACAAAGACAGGAAAAGAAAGATGCAAGTCACTTTGCTATGAAGTTTGGGTGGATTTTTAAGGGACATTCTAGCCTGTAGTATTTGCACACTCCACTCACGTGTCCGCAGCACAATTACACTACATGGAAGAACTGCCATCCTGGTTTTTAAGGTGGAAAACTGATGTATGGAGAAAACAAGGGCTAACTTTTAAAAAAGCTTCCTAAAAGTCCCAAGGTAATCTCAGACAGAGCTGTGAACAGAATATCTTCCCAGCTCCAGTGTTATGAAATAACAACATCCATCCTCCTTAACCCACTGTTTACATGTTCATTACATAACATAACATCATTACATATCATAACAACATCATAGAAGAAGACTGGAAACTGGTCACTGCTCGTGGGAGGAGAAAGGCTCCTACTCCTCCTGAAGVCYTGMAGCTGAAGARSAGGTTYAGKGCCCTCCAGGATGAGGAGGAGATGGGCATGGCTGCCAGGGAAGTACCTGGGACAACAGACCCTGTGCCCTGCCGGAACGCCCGGATTGTTGTGGGGGACTCCCTGCTGCAGGGGACGGAGGCACCAATCTGCCGACCTGACCCCATGTCTAGAGAGGTTTGTGGCCTGCCAGGGGCTC
>NW_020448864.1:0-1303 GCF_003343035.1 Apteryx rowi
AGCAAGCATTTTGCTTGTCACTGGCCTCAGCTACCCGACCCTTTAGAACGTGTTTAGTAGGGATCCCAAGCTTTGACGCAGCGGCTTTCTCGCGTTTCGCTGCTCGTAATTGTGGTAAGAGTATTTCAACCGCTACCTGTAGTGTTACGCTCATCAATAGCTTGAACACAACTCTGCCTTGGGATCCACAGGAATTAAATCTGCTYGGGGCAATGCGTATCGGAAACACGTCAGAAAACTGGACACAAACGTGTCTATACTTTAAAGGAGGGTTTCAGGAAAAAGGACGGGGATCTGTACTATGCAATTGGACTGATGTCAGCCCGATGGACAAGCACTATCGAAACTTAACCGGTCCCTTTTGCGGCGTCAATGATTCCTCCAATACGCCCCTAGGAGTTTATAAGCCCGATGACTTCCGGGGCGCATACAATATAGGGCCTCCCAGGGCATTGCTGCCTGAAGTATTTCTTATATGTGGGGACCGAGCTTGGCAAGGCATTCCTGGGAACGCAGAGGGGGGTCCGCGCTGTCTAGGGAAATTGACCCTATTGGCCCCGGATGCCAATTGGTGGAGGAATGTCACAGGAAAGGGGAGTAGTGTCCGCCGCAAGAGAGCTGTTACTGGCTTGTCCCCCGACTGTGATGACAGGGTCTCCCTGTTAAGTCCCACAGAGCGAGTGTTTCTGTCCTTTTTCGTACCCGGGGCGGCCGCCGGCAATGCCCTGAACCAGATCAGGCGTTTAGCCTGCTGGGCGGAAAAGCAAGCCAACGTCACCACGCAGGTGATTGAAAGCCTGCTGGAAGACCAAAAAGGCCTAAGGCATGCCATACTGCAAGACCGGGCTGCAATTGACTTTCTGTTGCTAGCCCAAGGCCATGGTTGTGAGGATTTTGAAGGTATGTGCTGCATGAATTTGTCTGATCATAGTGAATCCATTCACAAACAATTGCAGTGGTTGAAGGAGCACACAAGCAACATCCGTCAGAACCATGGGTTATTAGACGAATGGCTAACTAACCTGTTTGGAAATCTACCTCAATGGCCAATAGGGTTGCTTACTGAAGGCTTACGCATTCTACTAATCCTTATAGTTGTATGTTTATGCTTATGTGTAGTATTAAGCTGTATTAAGAAAGCTCTGCTGAAAGTAGTGAACCAAGCCTGGATTGCTCAAAAACAAGAAGGGGGAATTGTGGAGGAATGGTTAGGCCAAAAGGGCCATGATCTGTTAAAAGTGAGCAATCCCGCCTACGATTACATAGAATAAGGCTCAGCGTGTGGGCAAGCTGCTGTCCTTGA
>NW_020448864.1:1503-183831 GCF_003343035.1 Apteryx rowi
GGGGCCTTAACCAATAGTAGCATTGTTACTAACGCAAGCTTCTGCTCATTGTCTATATATACTCTGTGTAAGCTCTAATAAAGGGAGAACGACCATACTCATATTGAGACTCATTGTTACTCTGGGCCCGTCCCCCCACTCCGACACAACTCTTGACAGACTAAATACAAGCAGACTTCCATCTTACTTGTTGGTCATTTCCCAGCAAGGCAAAAGAAGGAATGCCTTTCGTCCAAGAATCAGGAAGTACCTTATCAGCATTTAATATAGTCTAGGATTAAAAAGACTTCAGTCAAAAACTTTCTCTTGCCCCATCATTTCTAAGTTGGTGCTACTTGCCTTAAAGCAGACTACCATACATGTCCGATTTACAAGCTCTCTTCTATTGCATGCACAGATCTTCTCAGCACTTTGCTACTTCTTCCTTTGGCTCTAAGTCCTCAGGACTGTTGTATCCCTCTGAAGCATGTCTATTGGTTAGTCACTTTTCACCTGGTACCTTTTCCCCTAGGGCTTTATGAATTAAGCTAATCATTCACCCCAGCATGCTGCAAGAAAAGACTAATTAGTAGATCCACTCACTCCTAAACTTCTTCTCAAGGGATATTTTACCACTTGGTATTAAATACATAGAGACACCAGACTTCTCTCTTCAGCTTAGTTCTCTGATTGAAATCTGGTAACATAAAGCCACAGACTTTGTTAAAGCTACAGTGGCTATATAGCCAACTCTCATTCAGTTATGTTTCTAAAGTTATGTTGGCTTCAGTATGATTATTGTTTATATGGAAGGCTACTGAATGATTCCTTTGTTCACTCAGTAACTCATGCCTTTATTTTACTGCTGTGTTGTAAAAGAAGTATTGCTGTGTTTCTTAATATCACTATATCTTCAACTGGTGTTTAGAAACATGAAGACCTGAAGCTATATACAAGATTTAGCTTTATTCTCTTCATCTTTTATAACCCACAGTGGTAAGAAGTGAGCAGAAAAAGTTCACTGATATTTTTAGATACTAGTGGTGGTGTTACTCAAGTGTCCAGCTCTCAAAGTACTTCAAAGAGAAATAATGTAATTAAGTATTAACATCAGAATAGATACATAAATTTGTAAATGTAACTTGCATTCTGGGATACCTGCCACTCAGCAAGTGATTAAATAAACTCCAGCTTCCCAGTTCATAAAAGAGAAGGTAAAGATATAACTTAATCATAGTCTGCAAGTTCTTATGCTGGGAAGAATGAAGAAGATGGATCTCTTGTAGATAAAATAAACTGGTGAAAAAGAACCCCTTTTTCAACAGTGAGGAAAATTAGCCCTTGGAAAAACTTCTACAGGGGTGTGGTAGCCTCTTCATACCTTGAAATCTTTACCTTATTAGCTAAATATGTTTGCAATAGATACACTCCAGCTCAGATGGAAATTGGCTAGATTCAGACATTATGGGATAATATTCTTTGACTCATTACACACAGAGCCACTCAGAAATGATATTTCCATTCCATTAGAAATTCTGATATAAAAAATACTGAAATACTGAAAACAAAATACTAAAATTTGCCAAAATGAAAATAAAATATTGCTGGTCTCAAGTGTTTAACTTTTTATTTCAGTAATGCTTACCTATCATATTAAACTTAATAAAAAGGCAAAGAAAAACCCTCCAAATGATACAATTCAAATAAAACATTCATATTTGATTTTAATGTTTTAATACTGAAATGTTTTAATGCTGAAAGAAAAGGAAAAAAGTCAATCAATATATCTTTTCATTATTGAAAATTTTGTCAAAAAGTGCAAAATATTTAAATTTTAATGAAGTGGCTATTCCAAGAAGTAACCTATACCTTAAAAAGGTTTCTGACTAACCTTTAGTATGGAAGAGGCCAAACTAGATGATCATAATAGTCTCTTTGAGTCTAAAAATCTTTTTTAATCTAATGAATGAATAGAGCTACATATATTTAAAGTCATTTTTGTAAGATAAACGTGGCTTGGAAGAGAAACTTGGGCTTATTCCTGTATGGGTGAAGTCTGTGTAGTTTCTGATGAAAATTTCCATGAAAGCAGAGTAGGCCCGTCAAGTTCAAGGCTGCATGTGAGCACCCGAGTGATCTTAGCATAGGCTTAAGTTTAGGCATGTCATGTGCAGAATTTAAAGAATCCATTACCCTCACGTGCAAGATTCTGTGGCAGGAGACTGTGAATCTATATTATATTTGCCTGCTGGGGATTAGATTTACCTACAGGTTCCCCTGAGATAAAAATTACAGAAAGATCTGTGATCACTTTTTGACTTTCATTACAAATTTAGGCTTACAATTCTATGTCACAGAATTCTCTTTTCTCAGTTTCAGGCAAAATTTAGCTTGAGGATGTTTTGTTTTACTTTAAATTTGAGACTATTATTTGAACTGCATGTTCGAGCTCAAACCTCAGTAATCAGACTCAGACTTATTGTCATTAAAATAAATCTTTATATGCAAACTATTTGGATAACCTGGTTCACATAATGAGAAAATAAATATTTTACAACTGGAGATAACCTAAGCTAAATAACATCTGCCTAGTTTTAAGAGTAATTTCCTGAAACTAGAGTATTTGGATAAAGGAATGCATAAAAAAAGATGGAAATAATTGCTTTTGCCACCAACATCCTGGAAGACAGCTGAAGGGATTTTTTTTATTTTTTTTTTAGAATTCCAGTTAATACAAAAAATCTGTGGACATTTTATGATTAGATTTTATCAGTGAGCAACTTCTAACCAAACACAAACAGAAGGCCCAATGCCAATTTCTTTGTGTGCCTGAAATGTACAGAAATTATCGGAAGATGATGTGTGCCACTATCATCTGATGATGGGCGCTTCCACAGTAGTCTTACCTGTTAGGCCCCGGTCCTCTGTTATGGGTATGAGGAAGATAAGTGCTTGGTAGTTTGCATCATTACTACCCCAAAGAAGTTCTCTACTTATTAAAGCAGACCAAAGAGGTTCAGGATGAAAAGATTGCTGCTATTTTTTGTAGAAGGCACAATTAAAAGCCAGGCTACCTGCCTGTGTATTACATATAAATGCGATGGATGTCACTGAAGCCAGTCTCTGAACACCACAATAACAGAAAGATGCATGCAAAGGAAAAATAGGTCACCAGCCTACCACTAAAATCAGGCAGTCCAGGAAAATTTAACTAAATAGAATCTCTTATATAACTGATAAAATATTTAAAATAAACAGGCAGGAAATGGAATAAAAAATAAACAAAAGATGCCTGTGAGGGATAATTTACCCTAAAAGAAGAAAGGTTATATTCCTTAAAAATAAATGTTCTGTGCAAAATCCAACCCTTTTTGTGGTGGGGTTTCTTTTCCTGCCTGAACATAGTTCTAAGGAATGCTTGAAGCTCTTATGCCATCTACATGAGGCTGAATAGGCACATCTGGTATGTACATTGTGGACTGCAGCTTCAGCTGGTTGCATTCAGTGAAGGGTCTCCCCAGCTGTTTGACAGGAGAATGCAAGACCTTAGAAACTGATGGTGACAAAGAGCAATATGTTGCACGGGACTGCTGGTACTGTGCCTGTGAACATGGTGCCAGGTTTTAACCAAGACCTTTGCAGGATGGGGCAACTGGGACAATTAATCAGTTATGTACTTGGAGGTGAACTGGCAGTTTTTGTGATTGACCCACCTCTAGAATTACTTGAAGCAGCTACTTGCATCCAAACTCCCTAAAACATTGAATCCAAATCTTTACTATGTAACTCAGGCCCATCAGTATTGAGAATCTTAGGGAAAAGGAAGAAAAAAATAAGGGCCAAATTCAAGCAAATTTACTTTCGGAGGAAAATATCTGATAGGTGACCATAGGCCGGAGTTCAAATTCACACTATTAATCTGTTATAAATCAGAGCTGATGTTAACTTAACAAAACAATTTGAAAACTTTTCAGAATTTGGTAGTTTATCAAAAATTACCCCCTATGTTTTCCCAGTCCTTAGAAAAACAACAAAAAGAAAGTCTCCCTTCCTAATTAAGGATGTACTAGCATGTATTAAGAAAATGAAAAATAGTATTTTTTTTCTTCATTTTATGCTTTGGAAGTTGCAAATCTGCAAGCAGAATGAACCACTTTGTCCCATGGGGAGATATTCATATCCACTGTGATGATAACAAAAGATATAGCCATGAAAGCATTACAAGAACTGATCAGTAAATGTAAGTGGAGACCAATTTCAGTTAGATTCTTTCGGTCATGGATTGTTTTGAAGGTTGAGTGAGCATCCTATGTCCTCTATGAGCTAGTTATACAGTGATTCATTTTTTGGAGGAAAATTCCTCTCTCACGACCTTCCAAAACTCATTTATTCAGGCTTTTTTGCTGGTATGTGATTTTTACCCATTCATAAACATCCCCACTACAGATGAATTCTTCTTTTAGCCTCTCACTTCAGGACTGTGAAAACTGGCTTTCATTTACACAAATAACAAGGAAAAGTCAAAGTAAGAATGAAATATGTGGGGTTTTTTTGTAAACCTGCAAAAATTTTTTTTTTCATTAGGTTTGGTGAGAATATTCCTTGCAATTATTTTCCTTCAGATGCTGGTGTTAATGAAAGCTCTAGTGGTACGCTCAATAGTGTTTCTTCAGGAAAAAAAAAAGAGAAAAAAGAAAAAAAGAAGGATTTTTTTTGCTATTCAGAATGAAAGTATAAAATAACAGACCTCTCTTGCTTCTTGTTACCTTAGAGATAGACTTTGGTCACTGAAGCCAATAGCCGTGGTCTTCTATGGAACCAGAGCTGTTTTTTTTTTTTTTTTCCTTCTTTTTCTATTTTAGAATTAACATCTGTTTTGCCCATGATGTAAGTATCTGTGTGAGTGCATGTGTTTGTGAAATATGCCTGGCTATATGCCTATAAATACATGTAGAAATGTAAAATACAGTTTAAAAAGGAATGGGTAAGTTATATTTATCTGAATTTTTTCTTTTTTTTGCTTTTTGGTTTCAATGAGCACATTTTAAAGCTTTTTTTATTTTCAAATAAATGAGTAAAAGGAAGAGCTAATAAAATCCATCACTAAAAGTCCTTTGCTGAAACACTAAAAAACTGACACTTTGTGCTCTTAAAGGCTGTTAGTTTTTGGTAGAAAAGCTAATGAATGTAGCTGACATGTTAGTGAACGAAGCACCATTGATCTGCTTGTGCACCAAAAATAGCTTTATCATAATCATTAAAGGTTTTTGAGAGATGCATTTTTACTTAAATAAATGGAAAAGAACTACCTAGGGGTTCAAAATGCACACCACATTTGGCTCTTTAAAGATTATAACAAAATCTCTCATCCTCTGTTATATTTCAGTGTATTGGATACTGTGTGCCACTTTGTGTATTCAATCAAACTATGATACTTTTTTTACTGTTTTTCCTTCTGTTACCTTGCATCAAAAAGTATTGCCACGACTGACTGAAGATTCAACCATCTTCACAAAAGTAACTGAATTGTTTGTTGAGGTATTTGGTGAGCTTCTGGGGAAATGAAAAGCCGTGAGAGATTAGGTTATTTCCCTGCTGCAGTCTTGAATGAGCTTGCGTTTAACTAAATTTGGACAAGAATAGCAATAAAGATGCCATGGTGTGTACTTCAGTGGGAGCAGAAGAATCTTTAGAGGCCTTGGGTTCTTACTCATGAAGCTAACCTACCCTGAGGTCCGTATAACTACTTCACTGATCATATTTTTCTTGGGGGTAGTTAAGTGAAGGGAGCACTAGAACCTGTGCATGGTTGCATTCAGACATGCCCACTGCAGTATGGACTCTTCTTAGTTTTTCTCTTACTTTTGCATCAAGGAAAACATTTACATCTTGAAGAATTATTGCTTGTGAAATTTGATCTTGAACTTGTAGTTTTTTCTTCCTAGGTGTTGCTTCCCATTGATTCATACTCTAGAAAATTATTGTTAGGGGCATCTAGAGATACACAAATTCCTAAAAGTCCTGATTATCAGCATCAGTGAAAGTAAGTGCAACACAGAGTAGTCATTTGCCTTATTTTTCTTTAGTAGTCATATTTCTTAACATCCAAATTTGTTGAGTAATGAACTGTCTGCTTAAAAAGAAGGTGTTGATGGATTCACTAAGTCACAAGTCCACCTGATTTTTGTCAATAGAACTTAAGAGTGGAGCATCTTGTTTTTAATTTCTCCAGTAATATTCACCATTGAACCAGGTCTTCTGTATGAACAGGTCTGGCTTTAAGGAAAAACTGGAAGAGAAGACAAAATCTAGTTGTCTGATTTTCCCCAGTGCTCTCGCATCACATGGCAAATTCAGAAATGCAGAGCCTCCACCTCAGACAGAGGCTGTGTCTGCCTGTGGCAGCACCCTGCTTGCCTCAGAGGAGAATTTCTGACTGATGCTTCTGAGTTTCTGGCAACTGTTCCCCTGCTTGAAATAAGAACTTTCTTCTTTGACTCCACATATTTCTGCAATGTCATTTGGAAACTTTCCACAGGCCTGTATTACAATTTTTTCTTGGCCTAGTGACCAGTGACATATAACTCATCTTAAAAAAGAAAACATATACTTGAAGGCAACTGAGAAAGTTCTGTTGAGCAGAACTGGGTCCCAGAAATGCTCTTGCTGTTTTCCTTGAGCTTTTTAAGGAACAATGTGATCTGTGATGAAGCTGCCATGAAATAATTGAATTGCAGTCGTGTATAATGTGTGAGATGATGTGTGCCTCTATCCTAAGAAATGAGATTGTCAAAGCAAGGGCATACCTTTTCCTTTCCCCTTTTATAATGATAGGGCTAAGTATATAAATGGGAAGATAAAATAGTTTAAAGGAAAAACTAGTTCTGAGTTATATGGTTGTGCTCCCATCACTGAGCATGCTTGAACTGAAAATTCTTCCTTCATCTTTTCTGGTACAAATACTCTTTCCTGTGAATCTCACTTAATTGGTCTGGCATGCACAAATGTTGGATCGTAGTGGGGGGTAGGAGAGAATATGGCCCTTGTACTTAGTTTCTGCTTGATCTTTCAGTCCTTGCTTTAGGAAAGGCATTTGTTAGTGCAATTTTTTGACAAAGTCTGCTTGCTATTTTCCAAATACACATTCAGCATCACTTCTATTGACACCCACCTCCGCATACTTGAGTATTTAATGGTTTACAATTAGCATGCCATCTTGTGACTTCAGAACCCATGAGAGGTAAAATGAATATTTATCATTTTAAAATCACCATAAGTTTAACTATCAAAATGATGCAGGTACTACACTTCCCTTTTGTTTGATTTTTTCACTGGTAGAACCGTTGTTGTGGAAGCACAAAAGAAAGTAAAAAGCCTATTGATTCAGCATACCGACAATATCTTCAAAATCTACCCATTTTTCACAAACATGGGAAACATGATATCACTGAGGAGGCATAAGCTGTGTTATACAGAGCACCTGTAAGCAAGCCAAATCTAGCACTGAACAATTTAATATGTGATTTTTACCACAATGGAGAAAACAACTAAACCATGTATTGCTGTAGACCAGGCCTGGTTATGTTCCTCTTTTAAAAACACATGAACTATGAGCTGTGAACCACAGAGCAGACTGGTGGGAAGGACCCGTGGTTTTAGGAATGGAGCAGTGCCTGCGGTGAGCCCAATTTCCAGCTTTCACCTCTGCTCTCCCTCTCTTCATAGTCCATCACCTGAGTCTTGTGGCCCCAGGTGCTGGGAAATCATACTTGACAGCTGTTAAACAGAAGACAAATAGATTCTTATTATCACAGATGCAACATTATTTGTATTTGTGTATTTGTATTCCTCAGCTATTTTGGAGGAAAAGCCACTCCTTTTTCAGTTTGCTGGCTCCTACAGATCCTGTTCCTAGGTACTCGTCTCCCTCTGTGTCTGGGCATCCAGACAGGGCTGTAGATTTCAAAGGCAGCAAGGTGCCTAGAGGTTAGACACCGTAATGTTGTAAGCACCTTTGTGGATCTAACGTTTTGTCATTAGCTGAAAATTGATACCCTATTATTTGTTTGAGCAACAGCTGTATGTGTAATATATAGATATGAGTGTACACAAGTGTTTTGTGTGTCAGGAGATAGCTTTCAGATTTCATTATAAGTGTAGCAATAAGGTTGAAGTGCATTTTATTTTGTTCATGTTAGTACTTAACACATTCTTCAATGTAGAGATGCTAAGATGTGCAGCACGGGCATGATTAAACTTGCTGCTGCAATGATGGAATGGTGTTTCTTCTACACCATTTTGACTGAAAATAGCTTTTTGGATACTGCAGTTTTTCACTGCTTGATATCCACTCCAGAAAAATTGTAGATGGCAGTATATAGCATATTATATACATGCATTTTGTAATATTTGCATTTCATATGGAGAGAATATTTTTTCCTAAGGGTCATTGCATGAATAGAAATGGTTGAAAAATGTACTCTCAAAATTTATGAGGTAACAAATTATTCCTTTATGTCATTTTTTTAGGATCTGTTTTACTTCTTGTGCCTGAATGACTTTGGGGACAGTTGAGAGCTTAGTGTTGTTTTTCATATTTTTTCTTAACAGCGAATTGCTGTTACTTAAACCTGTAGGGTGTCTGTTGAATATTTCTCTCACATTTCATAGCCAGGTATGCAGCCCTGTTACCTCAGAAAGAGGTTGCAGTAAAGGACTTTTTGAGTGTCTATCACAATAGCTTAATATCCGTTTAGAATATATGAACGCTAAAGCTTTTTATAATACCATATCCATCTTTTCATTAATGGATTGTCAAAGATACATGGTGAATATGAGGGTCACCTGATATACGGTCTCATCTGTTCTTATTGGCAAATTAGCTATCCCTCATGGGGAGCCAGGCTGTTCACAAAAATGAAAAGTGTTGCCAGAAAAAGGAACAGTACTCCAATTTAAAGCAGATAGAATAAATTATTTATTTTTATATCTCAATACTATTCACAGAAGGTAAATACATGAATACAAACAATTTTTGTAAAAAAGGCAGGTATTCTCATCTACAAATATTATTACCTTCATGTGGAGCAGAGAAAAATTCAGGATAAATTTATATGGTAGTTTCCATCTCCCAATCTGATAAAATAATCAAAAAGATGATATTTTTGTCTTTGACTAAAACTGGCTGATTTCAATTGAAAGTTGTTAATTTTATACTGGCAGATGATATTTCCAGGCTTCATTTATGTCATATTTAGACTTGATTCTAACTTGGGATCTGCCTGTGCAAAGAACTATTGAAGTGGATGAGATTCTGCAAAGGCATAACAGATTGTGATAATGAATGTATAGTATTTTACTAAATGTTACATTTGAGTAAATGAAAGATGAAATGAAAAAAATATCATAAATACCTTTTTGTTTGTTTGTTCTGCTTAAAGAATAAATACATTTACTTTAATAAAGCTAACACAAGAAACCTCTAGGAACTTCTTCAAGAAGCTGTATATCCCATGTACAGCTGCATCTGTTTGGGACACTTTTTTTTTTCAAATCCTATTACTGACAATGTGTATATCATCTTAATTTGTGATGTACTTTGGAAAAAGTAAGGTTGACATTTTGATAGGTTTGACAGGACCATTTGGGAGGTTGTCCCCCTGCACAATACAGGCATCTATCTGTGATTTAGTTTTCTAATTACCTTTCATATATAGATATACATATGCCCAGAATGATTTTCTATGTCAGAAAATAACCATTAGTATTCATTACAAATAGAACAGCTCTTTTAAGGAGCATTTTTATTCCTACTCACACTGAAAGCAATCTTCAGTGTGGAAGTATTGAGATGCAGAGAAGCAAAATTTATCATTTGGTTTGCCTTGGTCTAGTAAAATGTTGTTGCCTTTTGCTAGAAACAAACATTTCTGAGTTTTCTTAATTTTCTGATTTTATTAATGATCAGATTCTCTACAAGAGACTGTTATTTTGTTAATAACAACAGGCAACAGCAAATATTGGTGGGAGTTAGATATACCAGTGAGAATCTGGGCAATAGTTTTTAAAGGAAAAATAATTAAAATAAACAAACCAGCAAACATAAACACTGAAAGATTGAGTATGGAATGGGAAGTTGGTGCCAGTCTGGACTCAGGGATTCATGAACCGGGCTCTCTATTTCTTTCCACATCTGCTCAGACACATCCACAGAACTGTGTTCTAACTGGACTCCAGAGTTTCCTCTGCACTGGTATATAAAAGCCATTGGAAATTATTGAGTTTCTGTGGAAAGCTGTGCCCTTTTGCAGGACAGGTAAAATGTAAGGATTTCAATTAGTTCCTTCCTCCTTCTGTCAGGAAGAGATAAAAATATCATCTTTGAGTTTGTATTCATTTGCTGATTAGTAATTTAGAATTTTCAATGACAACCCAAAACCTCTTAAATAATTAAAGCATCTTAATTAAGAATGTCACAATAACAATTTGAAGAGATCTGTATGTATTTGTTCATAAGAGAAAATTTCAAGTTCTCCACTTAAGTTCTGTAAGCGCAGCATTTATTGTTAACCATATACTCTCTGCTGAAAAAGCAGAGGTGTGTGCTAATACCTGACCCCAAGAGTCACATTATGAACATAAGATAAGTGTCAAACTGCGGCTCCAAGGTTAAATGCAATCCTGTGACAAACTTGGGTTCTCAACTGCCATAAATCGGGGTACGCCTATGGAACTCTGTCCAGCTGAGCCAGTGTATGGTGCCCAAGGATCTGGCTCAGGATGCTGTTTTAAATTTTTTATAAAAAATAAAATAACAAGTAACTGTGTTGTAATCTTTAACACACTATTAAGTGCATAAGCTTGTATAGTGCATATTTCAAAGTGCATAGATAAGGTAACTTCTGGCTAAGCTGCCTTTTCTCAGATTAGATCTTGCTTCTTTGCCTGGCTGCTTAGCTACAGGTTATTTAAGGTGTGGATATTTGAAGTGTTTCAATTCACGTTTCTTTTTTCCTCAGGAGGTGTTTGCATTGCTCAGTCACTCAAAATCCCTCGGGAACCAAGACCAGGAGAATTTGACAAGATCATCAAGCGCCTGTTGGAAACTCCCAATGCTCGAGCAGTGATCATGTTTGCGAATGAAGATGATATTAGGTGCTTGTTTCTTAATTCTGTATGTCAGAGATGTTCCTTCTTCACAGAGATGCACAATTTGATGGTGAACAATGGTGTACACAGGAGGTTTCAGATTCAATTCAAAGGAAAAGTTCTCAGTAAGAAATTCAATTGCAATTACATACTGCTGTTATTTGCTCCACAGAGATCTAATGACTTCTTAGTTCCTAAGAATGAAACTCAAGGAGATTGGTATTCAGTGACTGAAAGGGAAGAAACCAGTAAGAATGCTAGAAAAATATGGCTAAGGATGAATCAAATTCACTTTTATAGTACTGTAGCTTGAGTTCTCTGTGCCTGTTGTTGAATATGCTGTAGGCTTTAAAAACTATTGGCTAGTTGATTAGAGTGATCTTATTTATACATATCCAGAATTAATACTTCAGAGGGATTCTAATCAGAAAGTTCTTTGTAAATGCAGTTTATTTAATTAGTCACTTGTTTGTTTATTTACAGGCGGATACTAGAAGCAGCCAAAAAAGCTAATCAATCTGGACATTTCCTTTGGATTGGCTCAGATAGTTGGGGGTCAAAAATTTCACCGGTGCAGCAGCAGGAAGAGATTGCAGAAGGAGCAGTAACTATTCTGCCCAAAAGAGCCTCAATTGATGGTAGGAATGCACATGACACAAAAGACTGGTTTTCTGATAATGTTCAAACATTCTAGTCCTTTTAAGAAAAAAGAAAGAAAAAAATAAAGATCATGTAGTCCTTGAGTTCACGGAAAGCTATACATCTAAGGAACTTGAGTCATGTGGCTCAATCCAATATTCATTTAATATCTCTGTTCATATCTCTTCAGATGGGATTAGGTCCTTGAGTTCAGTACACCTGTGCTTGGGAGTTGAGGAGATCATGATTTGTAGGTTTGGATCTGTCTATTGATCTGAAGCTTAATCCAATTAAGAATTTAAGTTCTCTATCATTTACCTTTTAACTTTTCACTACTTTGCCCTCACAGAAGAATTCAACCCCCTGACTTAGACATCTAGCTCTGTTGTCAGGGTAGGGACAGAATTAAATATCTCCAAGCAGTGATAACTTCTGAAGGCTAAGGAGGAAACATCTAGCCAAAAGAAAACTGAGCCTAAGGCTGTGTCTGAAATCTGTCCCTCCTTTGGACATCTGCAGAGCTCTGACGTGTGAATAGGTTTCCATTCATTCAGGACCAGAGCCTGGAGTTTTTTCTCAAAAGGATAAGCAATTGTTTTGTTAAAGAAGTGAGCAAGTCTCCTTGTTTTACTGGTTTTTGTTTGTTTTTAATATAGCTCCAAGATAAGGAGATGCTGAATTTGCAATAAGACAATCTTATAATTGCCCAATAATTAGAGCATGTATGGAGGAGGTAACTGACAGTGAGAGTTTCTTACTCACAGCCTGGTGGTTCTCTGGGACAAAAAGGGACAACATCAGATGAATGATATGAGTTAGCTCATTCTTCTGGGAGTAGAGGCATCTAGGTTCTTCCTTCTGCTCCCTAAACTGTTGATATATGTTACTTTAAAAAGCCACTATATTAACATAGTTTATGACCTGACATATGAGGCACTCTTCTAGCAAGTGGAAGTTGCTGGATTGAACCACCTCATTCCCAGGATGGTACATAGTAACACCTCCTGCTGTCTGTGTAAGTGCTCTAAACTGGTAAAATATTAGAAATACTGAGCATTGTTGATGCTACTTGGAGAAGCTGGCCCCTGGAAACATTTTGTGAAGTGTTTAATCCCAATGGTATGTGTTGGTCACAGTTTGATCATGACTGATGGACTGTAGGAATAAGGTGGGTGCAGCTCCTGCTTCTTAGGATCTGATTAGGTTTAAACAGGAACCTTTAGTTTCTCAGTTGGTGTCATTAAGGGTATAAACAGAAGAAGCATTTAAGGTGTCTTGGGAGCCTCAGATCCAACAGAGAGGCACCCAATGACTTTAGGTGTCCATGAAATGAAATTTATTTGGATCACAGTCTTTGACTAAGTAGTGATTAAAATTTGCCTAATTTCTTGTAGGTGAATAAATCTTTATTTGGGTCTAGTCTATTGTGTTAAAAATCAAGCTGTTTCACTAGCTGTCTAGCTGTCTGCATTGCCTTTTCTTCATATAGAAGAGAATATAGAATAGACTATAGAATTCTATTCAAGCTTTATAGACTCTTTTAATTGCTGTAGCTATTTAAAAATAGTTTGTTCTATTACAAATACAAAATAGTAAAACATGCAGTATTTTTAAATCCTTAATTACTTATATGCACTTAAAATATCTTATTTAAAATAGTTTGTACTTAAGACTTTTTCTTGTTATGAAATCTATGCAGAATCCACTGCTGGTTTTAAATGACAATCTTTATCCTGTATCATATTCTAATGCTTTTTTTTTCTCTCACTTCTCTTTAATATAGCATTTGATAGATATTTTCGGAGCAGAACACTTGCTAACAATCGAAGAAATGTATGGTTTGCAGAATTTTGGGAAGAGAACTTTGGATGCAAGTTAGGATCACATGGAAAAAGAAACAGCAATATCAAGAAATGCACAGGTAACTATGAAAATATAACATTAACTTCAAATTATTTACTGGAGTGCAGGAAACAAACTGCTTTCTGTTGATCATTTTTCTGGCTCCCTTCAATCCTTCTTTTCATCTCTGTCAATCGTCCAATATAAATTATTTTGTAGTAAGAAAAGTATGACATTTCCTTCAAACCTGAGGGAAAAATTTCATAGGTAATATTTGAGAAAATTAGTAGTTGATTTATACACATCTAGTGATAGTACAGGCATTGTTACAGATGTAGCATGTGGTTCAATTTCATTCCTGTTTTCAGTGACCTTCTCTCTCACCCCAGGTAGAGTTGTCTATATGCATTTTTTGATGAAGGGCACATGACAGCAATTCTTATTTTTTTATCCCTGAAATATATATACAGCAAGTTAAGTTTCTGTTGAAACAATTGAGATCTTGATGATAGGTCAAGTCATGAACTCCTTATTTAGTTTAGGAACTGTGTTTAATGGTGGAGGAAAGAACAAATCAATATGTCCTCATTATTTGTCCTTATGTGAGAAGAACAGGATTGTACATTGTATTATAAATCTGAAAGACTCTATGAAGTTTGAACAAAAAAAAAAATCCATGGAGCTGGCGTTGGGTTTCTTGCACCTGCTTGCTCAGGCATCATACCTAGACACAATGGTCATGACAGATAATATAGCAGTTGCATCCATAGCTCTGAATTTCATCTTACCTATGAGATGTTGGCTTCTTGTTACCCTTTAGAGAATTTCTGACTGTCTGGTTACACTAGCATGAAGTTTGTGTTACGGGGATGCCCTTCCAAACTTTTTGAAGACACAGGCTGTGCACCTGCACCCCAGTTTTTCCAGGAATGTCAGACAGACATATCGTGCAGTCTCCAAACACATACACCAAAAGTTCTCCACCTCCTGAACCAGTGGATTTATTGTATGTATAAAATGCCATTGATTCAAAGACTTATTGCACTGTGCTTCACAGAGCACACATATCTCATACCAAAATGTGGAAGCCATACACGCACTCTCTCATTTCCCAAATCGGACAACAACCCCTTGTCTTCTATCTTTTACCATATAGTACGCTTCCCCAAACAAGGATGAAATTCAGTGCCTCACTGACCTAAATCGTAGTTCATCACTCTAATCCTGTACTCCTTGGTATTGATTCATAGAGCAGTAAATCATGGCTGGGTAGTTACACATGCTTGGAAAGGGATTGTTTTGTTTTTGCTATTTTAAGAAAAGTATGGAGCTGTTTTTTTATTGAAAGCCTTCAGATAGTGTACGTGCCATAGTTTGGGATACTCTAAATGCTAATACAGATGGTTGTCTGGCTTGTCTCAGCTCATCATGTCTGTCAGTTTGAAGTGCCAAGTAAAAATTAATATCTAAAACGCATAGGCCATGTCCTCTGTGCCAGAACATAGGAAGAAATCGTATCTTCTACACCCAGATAGTAAGCATAATAGCAAGGGATGGGATTAAGAAGTGGGCAGAAAGAATCTCATATGAAGGTTGCCCATGTATTATCACCTGCAGAAAAAAAGCTGTGAATTCTGCTGAAGAAAAAGATATCTATGAGTCATAGTACCCTTGGCTAAAGACACTTAAAGATGGGTTACTACAATGGAATGGAAAAGATGCTTGGTCTCCAGCAGACTTGAAAGAAGCCAACAATTCAGAATGATCCCTATGCTTATCTAATTCAAATTTAAAGGTTTGGATAACAAAAATACCACAACATGTTTCTTTTAAGTAAATGTAATCAAGATATCAGGGTTGAATCTGTGATTTAAGCAGAAACACTGGGTGGAGAATGGTGAATGACTCCCGCATCTAGATCTAGATGCAGAGATGGCATCTTTACCCACAACACTTCAGGCATCATGGTCTTCCATGCACAAAAGAGTGGAGGTGTGAAAATCAGAATCTTGCATAGTTCTTCATACCAAAGCCCCCAAAGTAGATGAGTCAGTCTAGTATGATCTTCTAGGTTCTCTCAAGATTAAAGAATAGAATATCTCATGCATGAATTCATCTTTTCCTTTGAAAGACCAAAGATGTATCAACAATACATCATGGACAATTCTGCTCTGATTTAATGGTTAAATGAAAAAAATTAATGACCAAAAAAAAAAGGTTTGTAATTGGATTGGAGATGTTAAATTTAACTAAAAAGATGAAGCTCAATATCAAAGACTTTGATCCTTGCCTTATCCCATTTGCAAGTTGTCCTTCCAGTGGATTTTCCCTGAAACTTCTAGATTACTTTCTCAGCTATAAATTTCGACTAAACTCTTAAAAGGAATATATTCCCATCTCTATTTCAGGACTTGAAGATTGAGCTCAGAAATCAGATTTATCCCAGTTTTCCCATATTTTATCTGGGTACTGCGGATAATAAGATCCCACCAAATTTGTAAATTTGTATGTCATGCCAATAGCCAGGAATACAGTGAAAGAAACCCAAGAGCTCCCCTTCTCTGAAGGTATTAAAAGGCAAATGGTTAGGTATAAAGTTTTTTCAGCTTTCAGATGGGTTTTGTTAGGCATTTCTATTTATTTTAGCTAAGAATTACCTTTTCTCATATGGCATTTGTAATTCCCAGTGATGACACAATCAATATCCCTGTTTTTTATTTAGCCTGGTTATCAATTCATAGGTTTAAATTTGTACTACCCGTATTCAAAATGCTACCAGTCTAATCTAATTTCAAGGACCTTTTTCCTATGGAGATACTAGAAAATGCTTCATAGTGAAGACTATTTCTCTCTTTTCCATCTAAAATCAACAGACATTCTACCATTGATATTCCTGAGTGGGATGTCCTCTCCTTGTTCTTGGTTAGGAATTATAGAAGGGCATATGCTTTCTTAGCACCCTCTGTTCTTATACATTACTGATTAGGATAATTTAATGTGTTAATAGTTTAAACAGTTTATTTGAAAACAACTGCTATTCAAAAACTATTTTAAAATACTGTTTATTTGTGGTTGCTGCTGTTTCTTACTCTTAAAATAGTTTACACTTCAGAGATGCATAAAATAAATAAGTTTCTTTTGAGTCTTCCTGATGGTTTGCTTTCTGATTTTTGCCAGTTTACAGAAAGAAGTGATTCATCTAAACTTTGAAAAGTAATTGCTACTATTTATTTGCTATTAGCTCTATGTGTTTCTGAATGTGAGTTTATATTGATCAAATCATCATGATTAGAATAGTACATTGAAAATTTTAGAGCTTTTTGTCCCAACCTTCTAGAATAAAAAAAAAAATTGAATTGAGTCATTAACTTAGTAAAGATGAAACAATAATTCCATCACTGTCCTTAAACCCTTTTAATCAGGGAAGGGGAAAAGCATTTGCAAAAAACACTTGTTTATCTTACTACAATAAAATAGAAAAAAATACTGCACTACTAAGTATTGAACTGCCTGTAGAGGTTACAGGAAGCCTTATATTACATATTTATTCAAGGTCCTTTGTCTACCCTATAAAAAGATCTTTAGTTAGACACGAATCTTTCAGGGATGTTCAACAGCCTTTCATTAGCAATGGAACCTCTTTGTGGAAATAAGAAGTGAGGAGACGATAAGCTTTTCACTCATCCTTGTGACCCCACAGAAAATTTTAAAGATAGAGGGACTATTCATCCTTTGATTACCTCTATCTTTCAAGAGAAATGGCTTGCACAATGATTGCAAGAGGTGGCAAAGAGAGTAGGCCTCTTGCTCCACTTTAATTTTAACATCCTGGAGAATTTTCCCATTCCCTCAGCTTCCCACTTGACTCACCCAGTGGGTCAAATTTTAGATAGCTCAAGATTTAGGATTATTTAGAAACTTGGTGAACTGACCAGCTTGGCCAGCTTTATTCCTTGTGTTGTGTTACTAACTCCAGCTCTTGGGTGTTGAGTTATTAGTTGCCAGCCTCAGCTTTGATTTTCTAAGGCAGGTTTCTATACCTCACAGTTCTTAAGAAATATACAGAAGTATGAATACAAAAATCTGAAAATGAAACCAAAATATCTGAGTATTATTTTAAAAGTTTCTTTGAATTGTTGGGCTGGCAATATACCGCATCACTCTTTGGGAAGAGCCAAATCATGGTTACAGAAAAAGCAAAGCAGTTTTAATGGCTGTAGATTAAGAGTTAAGGGAGCAAGGTAAGAGTTAAATGAAATGTACTCAGATTTGCTCCTGTTAACGGTGCAGAATATTAACATTTGATTCCAGTCTAACTTGAAGTACTACAGAAGTCCTCTTTAAATATATATTTGCTGAGATTTTGTCTAAATTTTCCCCTCAGCATCCCTTCAAGGCATATATTTATTATCATATTTTCAGTCTTTGAACAGTAAAATGTGGACCTTTAATAAAAGCTCAGCAAAAATGTTGTTTAAGAAAGCTCTTCCATACATATCCTTTTACAGTAAGAGAAGTAGTTGCTCCCTCTGTTTTGTATGGTTAGCATTTTGTTTAACTACTCTGCAAACCTAATCAGCCTTTAACTGCCTATAATGACTGACTGCACTGCTAAAAATAGAGATGGGAGAAGAATTTCCCAAAGCATGCAGAGACCTGTGTAAATTAGTCAAATTTCAATTTGCTCTATCAAACTGGATTATTTACATCTGTGAAAAAAATCACAGTGTAGTATAATAGATATCATGTATCTGTGAATTTTACAAATACATTATTTAAATGTTTTCTCTTAACTAACCTCTTTGAAAATACAATTGCCCCTAAAAATATTAACAGCAAGAAGCAGATTTACTCACTGGTGTATTCAGCCGTGTTCTGACAAATTTATAGAACAAATTGAAAAGCTCGCAAGCAGAATGTGAATCTTCCAAAGGCACAGCAAATTGCTGTCTATTTAACTTGGGTAATAGATCCATTCCTATAGAATCTCTCCTAAAGTATGCTTTTTTTCTAGATGCGAACTGCACAAAGTTTTAAAAAGCAGCATACATGCAGTAGACACACATTTTATACAACTTACTAGTTAATATTTGTTAGGTGTACCACATTTCCCAGAAGTCACTAGGACTCAAGAGGGACTTTATTCTCAAGCACACTGCAGGCCAAGAGCTGCAGGCTCCCCCCTTTACATGACTTCGCTATTGTGACTATACATTTGGGCCTCAGAGGTAGAATGGGTAATTATTTCACTCCTTCTCTTCCTCTGCCGTTCTTTGCCATTTTCTTGAGTGCCATTTGAAATTTAGCCAATAACCACTTTGCAGAAAGATGTGTGACTTTTTTATATGTACTTATAAAATATATATTGCTATTTTGTGTAAGTATAGTAACACTAAATAAAAACGGCAGTAATCAGATTTGCAACATAATAAGCAGGAGCCAAGTTGACCATTGTATCTTTGCTGCCCATCACATCACCTTGACACAAAAGACTTTGAGGACTATTTGTTGTATTTATCTGATCTGTTTCTTATTTTCCTTTGGGCTTTATCTCAGAATTACGAATACTGTGTGTTACAGGCAGCGGCGCTGCAAAGGTCCCACGCTGTCTGTGATGCAGCATTAAATAAAACGACATCACTTGTCATTAAATAATATATGGGGCTGGAGAGCACTTACTTTTGTTTTTAGTACAATAGATCATGTCCCAGGTGGCACTGAGACCTCTTCCAATAACCTAAATAAAGTTTAATCTCTTTATTGTGGTATACTATAGGCCACAAATTCACCACGTTTGCAGTTTTTGACAGTTTCCCAATTTCAAAGCCTGGGTAGTCAATTCCAAAGAAAAAGTTGATGTCTCAAAATGGTCATTGACATTTAAGGATGTGACATTCTGTCAAAATAAACAGGACTGAAATATGGACTTTCTTGTGCTATACTTCAAGTCATAATGTTTGTTTACATCAAATTCTCTACTGATGGTGGAGAACTGTCAGGCACAGACTTTATCATCTCTCTGCTATCCATGTCTGATAGACTGAAAAATTATGGAAGACTATAGTTTGAGGTACATTTGGTCAGAATATACACATTTAATCCTCTTGCAAAAGGGCAGTTCTGGCTCTTGTTGCAGAAACTAGAGAAATGTTGAATAGTACTCAATCCCAGCAATTGCTAATGTGCATAAATATTACTCAATATATCCAAGAGCTGTCAAATCAGGTGACCTAACATATGCTGACCATTTACTGACTTGACTTCTTCATTTCACTTATGACTGTTCTCCATTTTGGCATTTCAGCAGTTGTTAGGATTTTGTAAATCTCTTTATACTCTATCCAGTAGATAGTCACATTTCAATCTAGTTGTCAACCTTAGATTTAGCTACATATCATACAATTTCAAAAAGCTTCTTATTCTAATATGAAAAAGAAATTGTTACTGTTGATATACTCCCCAGATATCTGTTTCTCTATAATTTGAGTTATAAATAGGAATTCAAATCTTGTTTTCTGTCAGAAAATGTATCAATTTTATATTTATAATGTTTTACAAAGTTATGAGTCATATTCCACTGCATAATCATTTAAATAGAGTATCTTGCCATTTTAAATTTGATACACTTGCTGCCAAGTTGGAGTGCTTTTAATATGCATATGTGTGCGCGCATGTATGCCTGTGTAGGCTAGTACCTTATGAGTCCAGAAATGCTTATCCAGCTCAGAGCCTCTGCAAGACTGGCATATCTTAATGTATGAATTGTGGGTTTAAGTATAATTTTTTTGCAAATTCTGTAAATGCACTTCCTCAAATATAGACTCAGAAAACTTGCAACTGATGTTACTCATGGGGTAACTTAGATGTAGCACATCTAGGAATGTCATCTCTTCTCACTGCTTGTTCCTGGAAGCCAGTAATAAGTTACTCTGAAATTTCCAGTACTTTGGGCAGAGGCTAGTAAAAGGAGAAAGTCGATAGTCAATGATGTCTTGCATGCTCTTCTTCATCTGTTCGTTCTCCTCCTCTCGCACAAACAGACGCTTGCTGTGGAAGGGAAGAGAACAGGTGCTGTATAAACCTGAGACCTAGATATCTCTCTTCAGGTACAAGAGATATCTGGTGTTTTCCCTTCTGAGTAAACTTATGAGGAAATTCTTGTAAACCTGCTTTGTGAGAGCGCTGGAAAAACTGTTTCTATTTTACATATACATCTGTGCCATTATTCAAGCATTTCAAGTTACAGTGTTTATATAAAACTTTTTATAAGCATGTACGTTTGGTGTTACTAACACTGATGGGCTGCTTCATTAGAGTAAGGGTTAAATATTATAATAGAAGATAGTTTAAGCCTTAAAAAAATGATTATTAACTGCATAATTTTCAGTGTCCTTGGACGTGGTCAGAGAGGCTGATCTGCTCACATTCAAAGGAGGTTATCCACTTCTCGGTTCTTCTGACCAAACTGTCTGACTACTCTGACACTGTTCTGTGAGATGATCTGGATGAAGATTTTGGAGGTGAAACTACATTAGCCAGATCAGCAGCAGGCATGTTAATTTGGCTGCAAATGCTCTTCCATATTCACAGTTGGGGGTCAGAGGACATAACCTGTTACAAGGAACTGAGCAGGTAGGGCTGAAAAAAGAGGAAAAGCTCCCCTTTTCATGCCTTCAAAGCTTGTATGACAAGAGAAATCAGCTGCTTATGATATTGATCCTACTGAGTAAGTTAGAAGAATACAGAATTCTCACTGTGGTCAGTTCCTAGGCAAAAAATGACTGTTCTTGGCCCTTGTTTGTAGAAGACTGTTAACTACAAACTGACATTGTGCTATTCCATTGATTAGCTGTTCTGAGAGAGAAAAAGAGTCTATTTAATATGCAGCTCAATATATATAGACTATTTTTAATATTCTGAGAGTATGCAGTGATTCAAGATATATATTTAAATTTACCAGAATGCATTTTCTCAGTAGATCCAAAAAAAGCTTGTTTTTCTCTTTTGTAACTGTAGAAAAATGTCATCTCACACATACACTGGAATACAGAATGAATTACATCATAAATTGTTGATGCAGAACTTCCCACTAAACAGCCTCTTCTCTATTAGTTAATACTTGATTTTCAGGATATCAACAAGTTAAAACAGATATGAGCACAAAGGAAAAGAAAATGGTAAAATTAAAGGAAATTATTTGATCTTTCTACTGTCATCTTTCTACTGTTTAATTATGTTTGATATTGAAAAAGATTTCAATTTATTTTGACCTTACAACCAATATCCCAAGTAAATATGTATTTGTTATAATTATATTAAACTTATAGTATACTTACTATAGAAAACTAAGTGTTTTCTGGGCTCTCATAATGACATGAAGAACCATGAAAACACTTAATGAAAGCCACTTTTATATCATGAACTTTTCCCATACATTGATAAATAATTATTCACCTGTGTAATTCCCCTAATTTATAAGTAATTGCTCACCTTTTGTGGGAGTTGAGAGTGGTCATCTGTAAACAGAAGCAGATGTTCTGTCATCTAGTGAGTAGAATTTCATTGCAAAAATAAACCCACCAAAATCAATGGGGCATACATAATTGGCTGTGATATAAATCACTATAGAAAAAGGAGGTCAGAATTTGGCTTTTAATGGATGTATACCCTTTAAATGCATCAATTATAATTCAATATTTCCAGAGTCATATTTGTATCCAATATTTGAAATAGGTGTTTTTATATGAAGGGTCCTTATGAAAGGTCAGTTAGAAGAACAAGTGTCCTCAATTTGTGTTAAAATCAGTATCTAACCAAGAGTTTGTTATATTGAATTTATACCAGATTAACAGCATGGCTGGACATAATGATTTTGACCCAGATTCTAGCTCTGGACCAGTATATATGTAGGGCTTGTAGGATTGCCCTTGGGTGGAGCTCAGGAGTCAGGATTCACTTAATTCTTCAACTTCCAGCAGGCAAACTCCATCTATTTTAGTAAGTTGTTTAGACTGCTATGACTCAACCTGTAGGGATGCCTGCCTCTCTTCATGGACTGCAAATGGAGCCTTGAAGACTAATTTGGACTAGATGGCCCAATTTTAGATTGCTCAGTTCAGGTGAAATGAATCCCACTCCATGGCTGCATAGATCACCACCTTCTCAACAAAACAATTAGATATCTGCCTTCCCAGTTCATGTAAGATCCTGGTGATAATTTGCTTATGTTGATTATGCCTATATTACTTAAATATTTAGAGTTAATTTAACTTTTTTAAAAGCACTTTCATACATGGAAACAGAGGGAAGGCAGCCAGCTGTACACAGATTATCAGCAAACATTCCAGAAATCTGAATATATGATGATTTGCCTATTGAACATTAGATAGTATCATAGATTTCCAGGATGCAATATACTGTTGAATAACCTAAAACATTTAGTAGGGACTTGTTGACAAAGGTTTATATTTAAGCTTTGTTTGCAAATGGAATATTTAATATTTCCAGCCTAGATCTTTTTAACCTGAGATGAGATAATCCCAGGAGGTAGACAAATTAAGCCTTTAAAATCTTTGATGAGTCTGTGTAATGTACATGATCTGTCACTGAGACAAAAGCAGCTGATGTTCTGATCTCATATGCTCATATCCAGTGAAGAAGAAGTTACTTTCAATTTATTAAAGTGAAACTGTGGGATGAGATCTGCTTCCATTAGTGGTATGTTCAGTTGCATCAGTAAACAGCAGCTGATTAATGCCATGGGGTTCTGCTACTGTATCTTCTGCATTTATTGAAGTTTTGGCAACCAAGGAAGGTCTTGATTGATTTGTTATTTTCTTAGTTATAATTCATGATTATGAAGGGAAAGGTCTATGCACTACATACATTCCACCTGAGCCTGCAAAGTAAGAGTTAAATACCTACAAAAGCTGTGCAGTCATGGGGCAGGTGGTGTGCCACTGTCTACCATGCTATTCAGATTTCCTTTGCTTCCTGTCTGTTCTCTATTTTTTTCTTGTGCTCAAGTTTAAGTCTTTGGGCTAGAGACTGCATTTTTCTGATTTTTTCTTTTTTTTTTTTGCACAGTGTATTACTGTTTTAGTCTTTCAAGCAAAAAAGAAAACTGAGTTGGCATTTGCACACATCATAAACCTGTTCAGAGGAGTCCAGTGAAATTTAAGTGCCACATAAGCATTGTTTGGCTTAGAAAATAAGGACTTTTTTTCACTCTCACTATTCAGTTCTGTTGGTAGACTTTTTCCTGAGCCATATTCTTGAAAGAGCAGTTCTTCAGAGTCTCTTGTATAGAGCAACAACTTTTCTCTCATCTTGAAATGAACAAATCATTTCCAGTGCTAGAAACACCTCAAGGTAGTGTTTTAAATTGTCTTTTCCTGTGACTTTTGAAACTACACCAAACAAGAAACAAATTCATTTTATTCCTTTTATATTTTGAAACAGAGCCTGAAACTCCAGAAGCGGTAGTTTTAGAAACACCTGAGGAAAGTGGTAGAGTAAGCTCTAGAATTCACTTAACAGTCTTACAAGATATATTACATATAAAATCTGAAAACGTAACAAAACAATTCATGTGTATAGATTGGATTTTTTTTTCAACCTTGGGGACAGAAATAGTAGCACCTGCCAAAAGGCTGCAGTAGAGCAAAGCAGTTTGCAAAGTTGAAAAGCAGCATGGGTTTGTCCGACTATGAGACAAAATGATGTTATGTGTTCTGCATCTCCAGGGATATTCTGGATCTCTGAGGGATATGTAACATCCCTTAAATTCTAGATATAACTACCCAGAAAGAACAATGTACAGACTACAAATTAGTCATAGACTACATAATTGGTAATTCCAAATAAATAACATGCATGAGATTACAAATGGCTCTCACACAATTTGGAAAGAGGAAAGGAGGCTAAATTTGCTGTATAAATTGTTCATTATTTACTGATAGATAAACCACAGACATTCATGGATTTCATTGTGGAACTCATGTAATCTCTTTCATTTGTTAATTAGACTGGATATATATCTTTCTAACTTTTCTGAAAAATTAGAGTTCAAGTGTGGAAATTTCATATGAAGCATGTTGCTCACGAGCTTTTGATACATATCCATTGGTTTTTAGAAGAAACTTGTAATTACAGCATTGTGTTAAAATGGAGATAAAAAAACATAAAAGGAAGAAGAATTAATTTGCTGCATTAGCAGTCTTCATGTGATCTAACAGAACTGGAAGTGAGTATGCAAAGGTCTTCTACATTTGCAATTTCTGTGTGCAATGGGATAGTGCAGAGTGTAAAGATTGGTACCTGACAACCTTCAGGAAAATGGGAAAATATATCCACATATTTTACTGCAGCTTTTGCGCTTTTTCTGCAGAAGTGCTTATGGCCAGGATATCAGCCTTCATGGTAAACCTTTCCTTGAGCCCTGTGACATTGCTCCTTTGCACTGTCTCTGATTGAGCCACACCTTTGAAAACTGAGGTATGAGACTTTCAGGTCTGCAAAAGATTTGGTTTCAATTTCAGATGAATATTAAGGTTACTTTCCATGTTATCTGAACTGGATTTATGGATTTACCCACTCCTATGTGAATTTTTTTTTCATTTAATTTATGATGATAATAAAGGAAACAGGGTTTGGGGCTCTAGACCAAAGATATTGCAACTTAGTTAGGGATAAAATACAAAAGATGTACAAAAATACAAAAGATAATGGCCAAATTAATGCTATACATGAGTGATACTTTACTGAAAAGAAGAGATATGAGATATGAGAGGATATGGCCCTCCAAATGAGAGTAATAGCATGATTTTGTGTGGAAATCACAGAGGTCAGTAATCAAAGACTGAGTAGGAAAAGAAAAGCTTTAAAAGAATGATCAGAAGGGAAGTTATGTTGTTTTTCACTTCAGAACACAAGAGTTTTAGATCTTAAAAGTAAGATAAAGACGAGTAGAGTTTTAGGAAAAGACAGGTTTATACAGAGTCTTGAAAGAGAGACAAGAAGTTTGAACAACCTGTGAAAGGGGTCAAGGGTAGCCAACCAAGAATTTGGCTTTGGTGACACTGAATTATAAAAATCTCTAGTTTTGATGAAAGGAAGTGAGAGAAGTGCCATGCATATTGCTCCTCAAAATCTTTTTTGGTCTGTTATTATGTGGTTCTATTTTCCACAGTTTATCCTCTTTTTTGGCTTACTCATTTGAGCATGACTCTCACTCTTCCAATTTTTTTTAAAATTTCTCACAGTTTTACAATTTTACAAATTAAAAAGTTTTTCTTTCTTTCTTCTGCCTTCATTCCGATATTGCATCATGTTGGCTTTTGTTCTTAGAGCCTTTAAGATCACAGCTTTATGTTTACTTTCAGTTAAATATGTGACATTAAAAAAAAAAGTATGCTTTTAGATTTTTGACTGGTCCTTTTAATTTGCTTTTACCAGCTTCCTCTTTGCCTTTTCTCTTAAAAAATTCAGTATCCTTATATTCAGTTTTTATGTGTTTATTTATTTATTTTTCTTCTCTCTTAGTAAGATATCACATTTTGGTCGTGTTACAAAAGAGCTCACTTGTAGTCCTGCCTGGAATGAGGTCTGGTGCACTTTTCCAGATAAAACCCAAAGCCATTTCTTTTCTTGGTGTTTCTTGGTGTTCACGGTTGTGTGGTTCTGTTGGTCATTTATGGTATCCCTGACTCATGCTTCATTATGATTATTTACTCAGTTGAAATGTGGATACCTGAAATTTCAAATTATCATGTTTTCTACTTCTTCAGTCTCTCTAGCTTTTGGTAGCATTTCAGGTCCCCTGCTGCCATTGTGATTGAGTGGCTGACGGCACAGTCCTCTCATGCTCACTGATTAATCAAGCAGATCAATTCTGTGACACTTGTTGATACAGTTACATTTTAACAGGTTGCCTGATGTGTTCTTTAATATATAATATTAGTTCTCCACCTAGTCTAATGTCATTATCATTTCTAGGCATTTGGTTAGTGTTGTTCAAATCCTTAATAATTCTCTTATAAGACTATGTGCATTTTTGCTGTAGCTTAGTACATTCATTTATTAGCATGTTTTTGATTAGGTTTTGCATTTTTAAAAGTCCTTTCTCAAATGGAAGTCTGACTGCTAGTATCAATTATTTCTCATCAGAGGGTGAGGAATTTAATTATGCTGCGGTCAAGCACTTCAGCTGTAATTATGCCTTGAATGGATTTGCTGTGCAATGTTTAGAAATACAGCTCTAATCCTGCAAGCTAGGCCATATGGCCCTGCCTATGCACCTGTGCAGGACTGCAGTGAGATCAGTAGTATCTCACACATGGAAGCACTTAAGAATGATTATGACAACATGCAGCATGGCTTAAATGTATCTTCTACCTAAGTAAAAAGTATTCCATGCCCACTTCCACAAAGAAATGGTAATTTTACATGCCTATACTTTGCCCTCTTGTGATATCTCTCCAGAGAGTACGTGGCTATTTGAAATAATGCATTATTAATATTTTTCACTGGTCAAATGTTCTGTTCTTCAACTTTGTATGTGTTTTATTTTCCTGTCAAAAGGATGATGATAAAACACTATTTCCTGACTTTTGGCCTCCATACAGGTCTACTCTCTCAAGTATTCCATTTTTCAATATTACTGCAATGTGCAGCATGCATGTGCATGTTTCTTGGTGTGCGTGTATTCTCAGTGTGTAAAATGTCCCTTCCCTCTGTCTTAATTCCACTGTAATCTCTATCTCTGTGCAAGGCCACAGAGAATGCTTTTTGAACAAAATATTTTCCCCTTTTCCTTCCCCTCACCTGCCCTCAGCTTTATGCTACTGGTCTTCAATTCAGCATAGAAACTCTAAGCCAGGGTGTGGAATATCTGAGGGAGTTATTAAGAGTCCAAGCAGGTTGTCTGGAGAAAGGGGAGCTGAAGTTGGGACTGGAGGTTGGGCCTTTTGGTGTTGAGAGGCCCTGGCAGGCCACAGGGGAACTTTGCCAGGTACCCTTTCCCACATTCCTAATCTCAGATGATATATCTGAACTGCTGAAGACAGTGAAGCATTTCCAGTGACTGCTATTATACATTCAGGACCTATTTCAGAAAGTGGGGAAAAAAATACAATAAGGGTCAAAACCTTTATTCTTAATTTATTATTCAGGAAATCCTCTAGAGAAGCAGAACTTCAAAGAAGATCAATCTTCCATTTCAAAAAAGGATTTTGACATTTGGAATTGAAATTAATCTGGACCATTCTTAAATTCTCAGTAAAAGGGAAATAAAACTTATTTTACATCACTTAAAATACTATAGTGTGTTATATTATCTAACATGAAATTTAAATATATGTAACTAAAAGTTCCAACTTGACTCAGTTCTAAAATATCAAAACAGCACTTTCAGCATAGTCTCGATTTTCCTGAGTAAACTAAAATATTGGTGAATACATTTTTTAGGAAGATTTTTTTATTTTAATGGAAATACATTCTCTTGTGAAAGGTAGCTCTATAAAAGTCTCCCGATAATTCTATAGTTTAAAGAGAGAGAATGAGAAAGAATGCATGATTTGGCACCCAGAAAAATATTTTTTATCTGAGTGTTGTATAATAATTGACTGGATACAGTATGTACATGAATAGTTATGTGAGAAAATGTTTATCTAGCACATAGCTGATGATGGCAACAGTAATGACAATGTGTATAAAAGACATGCTGATTATGATGAATCACACAGAAAAAATGTTGACATTGATGTCTAGTAATTCTGAATGTCTCCAGGCAGCGAATTTATCTTTCTATTGGGCTACTTTTCACAAGCGAATACTTAATTTATGTATTTAATTTATTTCTCTAAATCTAATATGTGAAAGTGGAGAGTAGCATCATGTCAAGTGGAGGTTGGATATGCTCACCTGTTAACATATTTATATTTCCTGAGATCCAGCGATGTCAGTAACTAAGAGAGGTGGAAGCTCACTGGAAAGCATAGATCTGGTATTTTAGGCAACTGTTTTTCACTGATTGTCAAAAATTACTGCATTCATATCTCGTCTCTTATCCTGGCTCTATGAACTGCAGAAAAAAATGAGATAAAAACTATAACAAATTATTGCACGTGTATTGCAGGGATATGTTACTCAACATTTCTGAAAGACTAAGTTGTGGCAGTATCATGGCATTTCAAATGAAGAAGTTCATTCCATTTCAAGACAAATTCTCATTCAAGAACACTGTGTTTTTCATTGTTTATTTTTAATTCAGAGTACATTGACAGTTGTGGAAAACTCAGCTTTAAACAAAGCTTTTCTTGTTCAGAAGATCCCTTAATCTTCTTTCTTATTTGTGGGAATAATTCTATTGTTTTGACATCTAGAAAAATCAAGCCCCTCTTATGGATTGATAGCCTTTTCTTGGCCACCTATACCAGGCATTAGATCAGGTCTCTCTTTCTTCTTCAGTATTTATGCTATACAAGAGACAAATTCTCGGTTATTCATGAGCAGCCCACAGTAAGAATGCACATGGACACAGTTTTCATCCCAGCTGTGAAATGATGTCATGGTGGACTTTGGTGTGGAAGGGAAGTATCTTGTGATTGAGAAGGTAGAGCCGCCTTCAGAGCTCCAGGCAAGGTGAAGTCTCCAGTCAGATCAATGGATTTTCTACTGTGTGTAAGCCCTTTGGGGGACCTGGAGTCTTCCTCTTTCAAAAGCATGCATTGTATTCGTATATTGCAGTTTCACTGCAACTTCAGTTATTGATAATTAAGATGTAGAATTTTCCCCATGGTTAGAAAGTGACAGCTGATATTGATTACTATTTCAAATATAGTCAGAATGGTAATATTTTAGAGTATGACTTTTATTATTAATGTAATTACTTGTGAGTAGAACTGTGCTATATAATCCTGGGCCCATCATCCATTCTTACTCACAAAAAGAAGAAMAAAAAAAAAAAAAAAAGAAGAAGGAAGGGAAAGAGGATGGGGAGAGGAATTGTTACTTCAAAGCAAGGTGTGTCTATCTTGACCCAAATCATGTGTTGCCTGCCTGTTTGATTACTTGTCCATTGAATGCAATGGTATATTTTATATTAATAGACAATGGCTGGCTAGTATGTCCCTGCTACCTCCTGAAAGTCTTTTATACCTCTCACTGCTGGCCCGCCTGTCTTCCACTTCCCTTGGGCTGTGCTGCTTACATAAACTGAGCTTAATGAAGCGATTCTCAAATGAGATTTATCTTTTAAAGGTTAAACATTTCAATTAGAATTCAATTGTGAGGAGACCTAGGGGGTTGGTGTGGAGTTAGTATCCTGTGCCTGGTCAGGATTCTTGAAATGTGTATTGTACTTCACACTTCCTAATAGTGCTCTATGATGCTTTCATCTTTGGAGAGTGGATCCCTTCTTGATTTTCCCTTGTTTTCAGCATGTTGCTCTACACTGCATCAAATTGTTCCAGCCCAGCAGTGTGGGTGATAGATAATGTTACAAACTTACATATGGTAGTTTGTAAGATAAACCAGTTCAGATAATACAGGATGTGTCATCCTGTAACTCAGATATTGAACTCATCTTTTCTGAGATATGAGTGGCTGGATACAATTCTTAAAGAACTTTAAATCTCATAGAATTCTGGTTCTTCTGACACGTGAAGATTTGTAGAGGATAGAAATTCAGATAATCCCGAGAAAGCAAGGAGGAACTGCAAGCAATGGCTGAGGCTGAAGCCTGAGACAGAAAGCACCAACTCATCTCCAGCTTTAAAAATGAAGTGATTGTACCTCAGAACAGATGGGAGGAATTTTAGCTTTATATGCATTTCACTGGAAGGAAAGGAGAAAGAGAAAGGAAATAATTTAATTTTTATATTTTCATTTTATTTGATAGTTTTATTTCTGTGTTACTAGCTTCTTGTCTTCACTACTTTCTCCATAATCTATTCCTCCTCCTCCTCAATTAATTTGGTCTGTAGAGTTTATTGAACCATGTCAAATCACTCTGTAGAAGTGACTTTTGGATTAGCCCATGTTTTTTAGGTCTTAGAATATAATTATTAGGTACATTTAGGTAGGCTTGAAAAGGAACATATTGCACGAGTTTTCACTGACACTCTTCTATGTGACAGTTCTTCAAGTCTGAATTGTTTTGACTGTTCTCACTCACAGATGCCAGTAGTCTTTCTTGTGGCAACTGATCCCCAGTTGAGACTCATTCTCCTTTACAGCTTGAATGCATGACTTGTTTCCATTAGCACTGTCAGGGTGTTTAAAATATTGACTTGCAGTTTTGTTTCATCTACATGGTGACTCGATGGTAAAATGCATTAATAAACATTTAGAAAAAATAATGGTATTTACACCTGGATATAGCAAACCTTGAGGATGAAGCTTAATATTGTCACAGATCTGGTGCAGGTTCACACAGGAATAGATTTATTTCTTATGCTCTGCTAAATTTCTTGTGGAATGCCGAGTGCATTAGAATCCATGGTAACTGTGCCTGGTAAAACGTTGTATTACTTTGCTGTTGATAATGCAAGTCCATCTAATTAGTACCAAATGTCAGGGTACTACGAGGAGCAGGTGGCACCATTTGTATCTGAAGTAAATACAAACACAGTACTTGTGTGCAAAAACAGAGACTAAATAAAGCCTTTTGTGGAGTTTGCTACAGCTGGTTTGTCTGATGAATAAGATCTGAAAAAGAGAAGGTAATTATAAACTGTGCTCCATGAATGTAATTGATAATTTCAATTTCAGATTGAACCAAATGTTATTGATAGGAAGCATTTCGGGCTTGAGACCTGTTATACTTAAAGAAATAAAGTGTATTGTTTCTGGAATAGAGACTATGATTTTCGGCATTTGGAAAGTTCATGGTTCTCTTCAGGTTCATGTTCTATTTTAAGAGTTGCTAGCAATAATGACAATTGTGAATAACAATAAATCAGAGAATTTTAATATTCTTGATGTTCATGAAATACTAAGAACTGTGAACAGACTTACTAAGTTGAGACTTTTGGTGATCTTTAAATACCTAAACCTCTGAGTTACTCAAAATGTACATGAACATTGTTTGAATGGGTCCAAAGTGAAAAGAAATTGCTAGAGATCGACTAAGGTGGGTAGAATCATTCTGCCTAGATGCCTTTATGACTTATGAAGAGAAACGAATAGCTCCAGAAATCTATCAAAAATAATTTTCTGGAGGTGCCTTATACAGTTGCAGTTTTCCAATAGGGAATGTACATTCAGGATGGATGCAGCTTATGGGACCCAGTGAAAACTTAACTAATCAGTCTTTATGGCAAAAAATTAACTGGGAAAATTAACTGTTTTTTTGCTTGCCAGGTGTTGATCAGTATCAGGAACAAAACAGGTCAAGATACTGTTACCTCTCACTGACATATGGCTGTCTAATGTGGAGATGAAGGGGAGTCCCTCCCTTGCAGCTGGAACACCAGTCTGCAGCATAGAGTTAAAGTGGTACTTTGACATCACCTTTATAGAAGGTTTATTTTCCTCCATGGAAATTTAGAAGGTAAAGAGATAAAAGGTGTGGGGGCCTTTATATTGGACATCTGCATTTGTGTGAATATCACTTATGATGACTATGTAGACAGTCTCTGGCCTGCAAACATAAAACTTCGTTTTCATGCTATGCCAGTCTTCTTAATCTTCTCATACACAAATATTCACTAAAAATGAAATATACCCTCAATACTAGTTTTATGCTTTTTCTTAGTTTGCTTAGTTAATCTGGCAATTGATATGTAAGTAAGATTTGCAATTCCATCTGTAATATTAAAATAGTGTGAATTTTTACATTATTACCATTTAATTAAAAATATGTGCTGTCTATTAGGAATAAAATGTCCTTTATTCCATTCCATTTATAAATGAAATATTAACAGTTATTTTTGCTTTTTTTTAAGACAATTTGATTACAAGAGAGAAAGAGAGAGCATGATGAATATTTTTAATGTATTTTGTGATAAACCCTGAGTTTGCAGCATATAATAGCAAACTTTAAGGGGGGATATTTTTAAAGGAGGGAACATTTAAGGAGAGATAATCAAGTAAAATTTGTATCTAGCAGATCTGGAAGTACAGAACATACTGTACAAGGAAAAAATAAATAACCTGCAAATGAAAAGAACACCCAAACATCTCCAAAAAAGATTAAGAGACTAAGCTAAGTAATAAAGAATAGAAAAAGCAATCTTTCCAAAAATAATAACATACTCATCCTTACAGCCATATAGAAACACAAAAGAGCCAAACAGTTTAAGGGGAAAAAAATGAAGCTGTGATAAAAAAAAGCAAATAAAGCTATTTTTAATAACAAAAGTTCTCATCATAAAACAAATATTTAAATTCAAAGCAATTTAAAAAACCCATGGGCTCCTTAAAATAATATCCACCAAAATATCCTTCAGAGCAAAATATAAATTGGTTTAAGAGGAAAATAAATACCACTAATTTGTTGTATCAGCTTAGCACATTCTAGCAGCGCAGTTGTCTTGCTCATTAGTTTGCAGGATAGCCTGCAGTAAAGGACAACATGTTCTTGTGCTGCTCTGGTGCAGTTAGGGAAGAAAGAAAGATATGGTAGGTCATGATCTTTGTCACTTTCTTTTTGCTACTTTGGATAAGCATGAACTACAGCTAGTCTAAATTTCTTTCTGCACCTCCAGTGTGTTGATATAAGCAATGCTTCAGTGCTGACAACCTTTGTCTCCCCCCAAACATTCATATGTTTCTGAGTCAAGAGAAGCCTTGCTCCTTTCAGAGTGAAGATACCACTGATTGATTGCACCTTGCCTCTTCATGAAAGACCATTTTCTGGTTCCTGTAGAACAGGGCACTTCGATTTGCACAAAGGTAAATTAGATTCTTGTGTCCTTGCAAAAATGAGCTTCTATTCCTACTGGTTTCTAACTCTGAGGTTGCCCAAAATCACTCTCTTGCAGCAGGAAAATGTTGAGCGAATCAGCTGAACAACAACTTCCTGCTCATGAGAAGCAGGAACTTCCAAGCTGTTGGAAACTTAATTGGAACAGGTGAGTGCTCTTTGCACAAGACTGCTGCTACAGCTGAGTTCCTAAATCTTAATGTGGCTCTCCCCTCTCTCCACCCGCAAAGAAATCTATGATATGTTGATTTTCAAAATAATAAGTGTGGTAGCCTGTCATGCAACTTGTACTGGTGTACACAGGTTGCATCAGTCGCTGGACATAACTGTGGTAAGTGGCACCTGTTGTACTATTTGTTTAGCACTTTATTGTATGTGTGCCTCCACTGTTTGGTAAAAAATAATATGTCTGAGTAGCAGGCAGGCAGGAAGGCTGCCAGTTTTTGCATTGTTCAGGCTGCTGCAGTATTGGTATCATGGTACCAGCAGGAGGTAGGGGAAATTGCTACTTCTCTGGGGGCAGCTGAGTACAGTCATGGAGAAGACGACTCTGGCTTGTGAGGTAGGACAGAGCTGGAGTGATAAAAGCCGGGAGTGGGGATCCTGCTGCAGGAGTACAGGCTGCCAAAACTCCTGAGAAGAGAAGGGAGCTGGCAGAAAAGCTGCAGGGGGTTGCAGAGACCCTCCCTGCAGAAGAGGTGATTTTGCTGGTGATCCTGACCAGACTGTGTAGAATTTGCTGGAGTCCAGGAAGCTGCTAAAAATTACAGAACTAGAAAACAAGAATAGAAGGACTTGCCCTGCAAGGCACAGTAAGGGAAAGATTTGTTTACAAACCCTTTTATTTTACTCTGTCTCACCATTATTACATGTATCTGGACATGTAAGAGTAGCTTCTTGTAGTGTGTGTTTTAATAAATCTTTGAGTAGAAGTTGCAAGCCATTTTAGTGTCTTTAGTGTGGTCCCTTTTAAAGGAAGAATACCAGCAGTTCCAGCTTTACCGTTATGGCAACCTGCGAGCCCATTACATTAATTTTTCAGTCACTTTCAGTCCTGCCCTGCTCACTTCTACAAGGGCAAAAACCAACAGCGCTGCAGAACCTGTTAGCCTCTTTTGTACTGGTTTCGTGCACCACCCAATGAAATAGAGGAACTCTTTATGACTGTCTTAGTATTTATTTGGGCTTTTCCATGCAGAAATGTAACTATCCTACTTTTATAAAGATATGAATAAACTTAACTTTATGCAAAGTCACATAAAGAGATCTTAGTAGGAATGCAAAAATGTTTAAAGATTCTCATTGATATATACGTGCCTGTTCTTGGAATTAGATGAATGCATCCTCTGAATCCTGAAAAAGCCTAAGCTGTGAAAGATAATGGCTACCACTTACTCCCAGAGGAAATCACTGACCTGTCATCCCTGTAAGAAACCTACAATAATGTTTTAGATCACAGGTCCATCAACAATGATGATATTCAAAAGGAAATTACTTTAGAATATGAAAGATTCTTATCAGCTCCTGAACTCTATATCCAAGACCTAGAGCGCTCGCAAAATTTGAGGACAAGAACAAAATATTGGGTTTGGAATCTGTCATTTGTTTTGTTAGCATTTCATGTGCAGACTCTTTAAAGATCTCACAGTGAAATGGAGTTTGTGAACCTAATAACAGCCATGTTACTTGACTTACAGTTTTTTGCCACAGTACTGAAAATGATGCTTCTTGCAAAGAAGTCTGAACAGGAAGTATGTTCTAACTTATATGGTAGATAGGTAAATTCAAAGTTGTTTCTGGAAAGGAAGGAAGGAGAAACCTGATCCAAAGTACAAGGGAGAGGATTATCCTGTTTATTGAATCTGCATTTTTGTAATCCATCTCCAAAGGGAAAGAAGATACTAATATAAGTTTGGACTATCTCCACTTAATGTATGCAATTTACTTATACCCAGATGTTAATTGCCTAGCAAATCAGTCTTCTTTAAATAAATGTCAAAGTTATTTATTCTGTTAATGAAGAATGCATTTGCATTTGACGATCCTGTGAATATAACTTAGATACCTAAACTTAGAACAGTAGTTCTTACTCCTGAGATCCTGAAATAAACCAGCCTCTTCTATTGAGAAAATATAGGTAGCTTAAACATTAATTGTAGGAGGGTTCGTTTTTATAAACTGAAGGTAGCAGTTAGGTGCTTAATCTAGACAGATAAGATTCCAGCAAGAGTTGTCCTTTGCAGCTATTTTTTTATATAAATACAGACAGCCAGTCCTGCTGATTAAACCAATAGGGTTTGAAAGACAAAGAGGGGGGAATATCTTTGACAAAACAAGGTTTGCTCAGAGAAGTGCCTGTTCTGAGCAAACCTGGGCTGAATAGGGCAGGTTTAGCTTCCTGGATAAGACATTAAGGTAGTACAGTGATCAGCGAAGGAGATTAGTTCTGGGAAGTAGAACTTCAGGAGTAGATGGTGGAACTGTGCCCAAACTCTCATAACTGAGAAAAATGCACTGGTTAAAAAGTAGGAGCAGAACTAAGCCAGGTGATTGTGAAGTCTTGAGAGTGCATTTTATATTTACAATTTTTAAAATGTTTGTCCTATTTTAAATCAAGTATTTAACATTTTCCTTTCCTAAATTAAACCTTAGCCTTAGTCTTAGCCATAGCTAATTATAAAAAAGACCTTTAACACTGAGCATTCTTCTTCTCAAGAAACAGCACAGGCTTCAGAAGATGGCAGAGTACAGGCTTGCTATGGTTATGCTTTTTGATGATTCTCAGGAGCTGGAGATTATTTTCTCACAAAGCTGTAGGAGTCAGTTTGAAGTCTAATAAGGCCAATGGAGAGGAGTTCCCCTCAGTGGGTACTAATCAGTGTAAGCAGCAGACACAAGGACACAATTTCTGATTTGGGGAGTAATTCACAGGCATCATAAGTTTTTTCCAATAAATTGATACCTGTGTCATCCCTGTCATGTCACATATAGATGGCAATTGGACTTCAAAAGAACTGAGGCAGACAGAATGACTCAAAGCAATACATGGATTTAACACTTAAGAAAGCAGATATGAACTCTCGTGTACCTGTTTTCTTGTTTTCTAAAAGAAAAACAAGAAAGAAGGAAAAGTTTTAGAGAATATAAAGCTTTTAGGGTAGGTTTTGCGTTTTCTACGCAGACAAGGAAAGTATCTACTTAAAATCCATGGATAAAAAGTGGAATTGCAGAGGGGGAAAAAAAACCTTGAAGGAATTGAGTAATAATAGACGATGAGAAAAAAGACGACTTCCTTATTTTTAGCTTGTGCAACTGTGAGGACAGGGGTAAACCAGAAAAGTAGACAGCCACCTGTCATCAGTTTTTAAAGAGGATGCCTAAGCTAGGAATCTAGTTGATAAGCCCTTGCAGAAGGTGATTTAAATATCAGATGGCTTAAAAGCTAAGGTAGCTAGGCAGAATCTAGCTAGGTCTTTGGAATACATTCTTTTCTTAATATACTTGTAAACCTTGCACTAGCCTTATCTAGAGATTTGAATACGTATCAAGTGGAGGAAAAAAACTCTAATACTATAAAAAAGAGTACTGCAATGATGTTCATTTGGATCTTCAATGCATTGAATAGTAATTATTTCCTATGCATATATATTGGCATAAGAATCTTGCTATAAAGGATGTTTAGTTAATAAACAGTCTTTTAGTTTCATGATTTCTGTATGTTGTAACTCTATATCTGCTTATGAAGACTTACAAAGGTGCCACAGAAAAACTGGGAATTTTTTTTATTATTCTGTTTCCATTTGTTTATGTTAGTTCCTTTGGAACTGCCTATCTAAGGGCATGTGAAGGAATCACTCTCCAATGCTTTCTATGAACTTACATGGTAACTGTAACCTTCCACATTGTATTAGCAATAGCCTTCATGGTCTCTTTTCTTTAACATAGTATGGTTACCTTGCAGCTTTTGAAGTGCACCCCCGTGAATCTTTGATTTTCTGCAGTACTGCTTGATAGATGGAAATGTCAGGCTGGAAGACAGCTAATGAACTGAGTGTTCAATAGTTCATCACCTTGGTTTTACCAGAAATCCTTTAGCAAGAGTTTTGAAATAATTGTATTTGGTAGAATGAGATCACTCGCTTTTTTTGATAAAACAGCTGACACTACTCAGAACAGCAACATGTACGGGGAGGGGCAAATTTAATCTTCATATTGCAAAGCATGCTGCAAAAAATGCAGGAAGTGAAAGAAAAAGAATTTATGACTAATATTGCTGAAGATCTCTGCTGTGGCCCAGCTGAGGATATATACAAAGAGGTTTGCTCTTCAGCTGTCATAAGTTACTACTGATGACTGAATTTGTTGTTTATGAAGGCCTAAATTCAACAAAGGATTTAAACATGTGCCTATAATTATAAGACTATGAGGAATCCTTCATAGTTTAAAGACACAATTAAAGATTTCTCTGTCGGTGCCTGTGTGCGAAACCTCTGTTGTCCCATCTCAGGTCAGGAGGAGAATAGGCTTGTGGCACAGTGCCGCACAGCTATGGCTGAAGGAGTAAACACAGCACTGTAAATGTGAGTTCTGAGCAATCAGTTAGAAACTCCTTAAGAACTTCATTTTCTAGGTAAGATTCCCAAAACATAGTACGTGCGTTCCTGGAACCATGTGAATCATCTCAAAGTGATGCATCCATATGCAAGCAGAGTTTGCAGCCAGGAGCTGCTTTCTGACTCTAGATACAGCAACAGTTTGATGCTATCTCCCAATTCTGCTTTTGAGCAGGGTCTCAAATCTTGCTAGTACATGCCTATATAAGGAATGGGAGGGCAGGCAGAGATAGATGGCTGCTGTGGACTGGTGTGTTCCAGCCACCAAAATGTCCAGAGTGGCTTCAGGCAAGAATGTGCAGGAGGAAAAGATGATACAGAAATATTTAAGTTTGCTGTCACACTTCCTCATGGGAATGCCTAGGTGCCTATTGCTGCCATCCCCTTCTACTGATAGAACAGAATATCTATTCTATATCAATATTGATATGGTCCCTCACTGGACTGTATCATAAACTTCCTAACTGAATAAGGAGAGTCTGCATATCATGTCAGTTTTATGGGCCCAACACTTCATGGGAGAGAGAACTGGACAGAAACCAGCTCATGCACTGTTACAAGAAAGCGAGGTAACTGAACAAGAAGTCTATTGAGGTACCCTAATCAATGTATAAAAATATGCTTGTTTTACTAATTTTTCCTGACATTTTTCATAATTTTATTTGGGAAGCAGATCCTGATTTCACACAGTGAATAGTCCATGGAAAAAATGTTTTTACTGGAAAAGCTTGGCAAGCCTAGCTAAAACAAAGAAAATTGGAATAGTGCACTGGTGGAAAACTATAGTTCAAAATAGGCTGTTCCATGCACTTTCTTGTGCATTGAGCCCTGATGCTGAATTTCTTCTGCTTTTGTAAGTTGGAAGCTGTATGGATAATCATCACAAGGGCATTTTTCATCACAATTTCTTTCTTTAAAAATAACATGACATTTTGCTATTTAGAAATATAAAAATATACATTAAAGGCAATGATGCTACATTACTCCCTGATATTACTTTATTCCCTGTATCCACAGAAGTTCTTGTTCTGTGTCATGGTAGCAGTCCTCAATTCTCATAACAAACAGCAAAATATCTATGTAGGAGAAAAGCTCTAGAAGAAGTCTCATGGGTCATTGATTTAAGTCCCCTGTTAATGCAGGTACTTAGATCACAGAATCTAATTTATAAATTTAATTGTTTGTTTTCAACAACAAAATTGTCTCCATTACTTGTTTTTTGCTGATGGGGGTTGGGGGGTGGAAGAGGTTGGAATGTTCCAAACCCAACTCCTCTGAACATTAGAAAACCTTTTTTTCTAATCTCTATCTTCCATTTTATTTATGGCACATTATATCCCTTTGCTCTTGTGCCAGTACTGTCCACTACCTTATTCAGGTCTTCCTCCTGTCCTGTTGTGTTTAAAGAGAACATTAATATGCCATCCCTTTTCACATTGCCAGGCTAACCAAGCTAAGTTCTGATAGTTTCTTTTTGCAATAAACAAACATCTGTTTCCCCAGTAATCCAAATATCCTTCTTTGACCCTGTTCTAGTTTCAGTAACACTTTACTTCCATAAACCAAACTAAAAATAATGCTGTAATGATAATTATATAAAATTCTCATACTTACATTATTTTAATGAAGGGGATGTTTTCAAAAATCATAGTTGAAAACATAAAATAGTGTTCTATTTTCTGTCAGTTCAACAAACATAGGTCATTCTTTCTGCATATCATAAAATAATGGGTTTAGTTTTCATTTTTTGAGTGCATTGCAATAGGAACGTTTCATGGAAAGCCAGGTATAATAGCAATTCTAAATGCTCAAATAGATTCCAATTTACAAGGTATCACTATTCTACCTTTGCATGCATGAACCATTTTTTAATTGATCTGTTTACAAAAACATGCTTAAGTGCAAAGAAAAATGTGCACTTAATTAGAAAATATTACTCTAAATAAAACTATTTGCTTTAGATTTATTTCAAGCTACAGTCATTCTAACCATTTAGATTTGAAGGACAGCTTGAACTTTTCATGGATAAGTACACAAAGCACTTAGAAGCTGTATCAATTTTGTAATGATGCATTCTGAACTCAAATGGTGCCTCATCATTATAATTTTGTAAAATAAAAATCGATAGTATCATTATAGCTGAAGAAAACTAATGTACATTAATGTTCAGATTGGAATGTTTAGATTGCTTTGGAGTCATGAAAGGTGAAGAATACTGTTGTGATCATAACATATTATTTGGAGACAGTTTAATGATTACTTCTTTTTTGGACTTTTTCTATAGTTGGGTCATTCCTTTTGTTTAGTTCCATGTAGAATGGTTTCATTCATTAGTTTGAATTGCCTGAGGAATGTCTGGCAGAGGAACTAACCTGATAGATTAAAGCATATTTTCTCTTGAAGACAGCTCTGCAAACACAAAGCAGCTATCCTTTGAAATTGGATTTTTGTTTCCTTCTCTGACACATAAGACTTAAAATTAGCAGAAACGTAATCCAAAAAGTGTTGATTTTGCTTGAGTTGCTTTAAAGTTCACAAATCTATTTTCACCAACTAACTTTTACAAGATTCTTTTCTTCTCAAGTTCTCATTTTTGTATCATGACCCAGGAGATGAGAAAAAGAAGAGTGAAAAACTTTGAGGATGAAATTGCAGAGAATTTCTAATATTCACTTGCTTAATACGTCACTTCTTATCTCAAGGCTAATAATTTCAAGGAAAAATATCAATGTCACACCATTAACTTCAATGATTTGATATACTGCTGGTTGAACAAGAAAAAAATGTATTGCGTAGTCTGTGAAAATAGTTGTTTGCTTGTTGGTTATGTTCAACCTAAATTTCTGAAATTAGAGAGATATAAATTTCAAGCCTGTTTTATTATGTGACGTCACTGTAATCTGTTAATACATCAACAGTGGACTGGATCTACATACAATATCTTAGATTTTTTTTAACATTTTCTAACACCTGTTCTAACACCAGGCTAACTAAACACTGGAAAGGAAGAGAAAAGTGCCTAAAACCATGATTCACAGAAGTCAATGAACTGACCAGGGAACAACTGTGAAGTCATTGTCTATCTCCTGCTTAGATTTACATTTGATTAGTTTGTTAAAGGTGAATAGCTTCAATAAGAATAGCTTCAACAAGTTTCATGTTAAAGATGAATAGCTTCAACAACATCGATTCAGAGCAAAACTCTCAACAGATGCCAAAGTACCCTAATGACTGGTATATGCCATGACTGTTTCCTCCTCCCTGTGTACTGCAATATTTCTCAAAGGGCAAGATTAAATCCCTATTCATACCTATAAATATCCATAGAAAATGCATAAATGCTTTAACTTGTTAGCTGCAAGATTATTAGGGGTGTCACCAATTTTTCTGATTAGGTGGTGTATTAGGCCCAATGTAGCAGATGAAATTTGACTGTGTTTATCAGGTTGGGTTCTAAGTGTGAGATAACCAGAAAACACTTTGTTTATGGATTGTGTGGGGCTTTGCTGTGAACTGGATGCTGAGCAGCTTAACACTGGTTGAACACTGGGGTGATAAGCACAATCAGTAGCAGAAGATGCCATAGAATATTACACTCACATAAACTGAAGTTGTCTGGGATTCAGGGTTGGACTACAAATGAGCTGAAACTTTGGGGGAAGGTGGATTTTCATATGTATATTCGTTTTACTTAAGTGACTGAAATGGAAGTTAGGATTTGGTTGGGTTTTTTCTAAATCTAAGTCTGGTAGATCACATCTTTGTGGGTGTCAGTATAGCTTTTAACAGAATGCTAGAAGCAAAAACATGAGCTGAAAGTGGAGAAGGCAGGTACTAACAAGAGCTGTAAAAATTGTAAGTATAAAGAATTGTAAGACTAATATAACTAGCTAACGAAGCCAGGGGGAGGAGGTATTATTCAGGTATTATTCAAACAAATGTGCAGATAGATTACTAACAGAATTCCTCAAGCATTGCTCCTATGACCTATCCTATTCTATCAGTGGCCAGGACACAGAAATTAGGGTTTTGTAGAGGAATTATCTGATGACATCAACCTGTGAGGCATTAAAAACCAAAAAAAAAATTGGCCTCTCGTTTTAAAAAAAAAAAAAAAAAAAAAAAAAGTGAAATTCCCCTGAGAAATGGAGTAATAGTACTGGAATCAGAATTAATAGGAGCTATTAATAAAAAGCTAACAAGAGCATATACTCTAGAGTGAAAGTTCATCACATGGAATAAACAGAGAAGGAGGGCTGGATTTATTATTCTGTCAAAGAATGGCTGTGGGTTACTAATGTGATTGGGCTTTTAAAAAAGGCAAATATAACCCTAGAAATTTTCAGCAGAAGTATTTCCGATAGAAAGTTGAATCATCCCTACAATTCACGACTCTCCAGACAGTAAAATGCCATTTAGGAAGATTGTGAGAAATACATTTATACGGTGGTGTCTTCACATCCCATATATATCACAGAGACTGTTTCTCTGACAAGCCTGTGTAACTTCTCAAGTGAAGTCAGGATGAGGTCAGCGAGATCAAGATTTATATATATTCAACAAGCTGAATGAAGCCCACGATGTATGGCTAGATTTGAAATCTCTGAACAAACTTACAGAGCCAAATCCATACGCTTTATAAATCCTTGCAAAAACAGATTGAACAAGCATCTGTTTTTAGTGCTTGAGTCAATCGATTGAGTTATCTGCACAGGTCATTTGAGATGCTCCGTATCCAAGATCTCTGCACATGGCTGATTGGAATGACACAAACCCTTTTGGAGTGGCAGCTGGAGCCACTATTCCTGCATGGGGCAACTGAATTGAGCCTTCAAAGTGCTATTCAGCTCCAGATTCAGACACCTAAATTTAGATATTCCCGACAGTCAACAGAGATCTAAGCAAAAGTCTAGAAGGCTATTCACTCAATGAATGCAGGAAAGAAGGATGTCAGTGCGCAAGCGTGGATTTACAAGTGTGACTAATAGAGAGGGATGAAATTCTTTTCTTCCTGTTAAAACTGCCTCATCCAAGGCTTATGTTTGTGTTCAGGTGGTGTAGACACAACTATGTAGGTGCATATCCACTTCATTCAGATCACTACTTATCCCTCCCTGCTGCTGATGCTACGCTCACATGTGCTGCTTGCTGTTTGCTCTTGACATGGAACATTTTGAAAACTATGATAATTTTTATTTTCTCCTCTTATTAGTCATTGTTCTTCCATTTTTGTTTCCTTTAGCTGTATGGGCCCCTCCCCAAGCTTTTATTTTTCCTTCACTCTGAACAGCTTAAGGACTTCCCAGGCTGTGAATACAGTACAGAAAATGAGCAGAAGAAACGTGCTTCAAAAGCAAGATCTCTAAGGACAGCATTTCTAAGTGCATTTGTTTTTCAGAAGTAGAAAGTAGGGAGATGAGATTTGCTGTATGGTACCCAAGCTAGCAATAATTTAAGAGCAGAATCCAGGGCCTTAGATAATACAGGACACCACCAAAACCACAGGTCATCCACCTTTGCTTGCCTGCCTTATCTTGATTGAGTGTGATTCTTCTCTTCCTTTCTGTAATGGCTCATTTCAGTGCTACAGTGATTTGGTCAGTTTATATCCATTGGAACTATCTGCAAACTTGGACAGACCTTAACCACCCTTCATTTCTGTTTTTAAGCTCTTCTCTTTCTCCCTTTCTTTCTCCTCCCCTCTGCAGGGATGAGAAACATGTTTTTTTTATGAAAATTGGGTTTTGATCTCATTATGTTATTCCAGAAGCTGGTGTCCTAATGTCAGACCTATAGTGTATAAGTGTTAATCTGGTCCTGCTTGATTTAGTCATGTTTCTGTCTTTTCGTGCGTGTTTTTTTTTTTTTTTTTAAACAGGATAGTTCTATTTTGACATGCAGATCACTTGTAAACCTTGAAAAAGCCCTTGTTAGTGCTTAATTTTCTTTTGTCTATAGGTTTTAATTATCTATCCTTCAGCTCATAAATACGAGAACTTTTAAAATACGAGTTCTCTTATCAGGACTTTTTTGCTGTTTTTTTTTTAAATAAGACTAAATAATTAACAGGATTTTGACAAATTTGCATAGCTCTGCCACTCTTTCAGTTGCTGTGGCTTGACTTCTTTTCAGCCTGCACCATTTACTTTTACATTTGAAGCAAGCATTTCATCTACTGTGATGTCTACCTGATATTGATCATAAACAATAAATCAAAGCAACAGACTTTTTCCCTTAGAATTTGGTTGACTTATAAAATGCTGGAAAACCAGATCAGTAAAGTTATATGGACACTATGCTGTGCCTATCATTGGCAAGAGACTTTTGGATTTAGAAACTACTTGTATTCTTAATGGCAATTCTTGTTTATAAGCACATAATAGCAGATTGGGCGATATTAACAGCTATTCATTTCTATGATCTACAGTCACCTAAATGAACAATTTTACTCCTTTGAACTAAATGAGAGTGGTAAAATCAGTGAAATTCCTCTCTCTGAGAAGCTGAGCAAGTGGATATGACACTGTCTGAAATCCAGGAGGCTTAGCTTCTTTTTCTAACTAACTCGAACACTTTTGGACAATTCATTTACTTCCTCCTTCTGCCTCACTGTCTGTTTTTCTTTATTTAAGCTGTATTTTCTACAGAACAAGGACTGTCCTTTTTCAACAGGTTTTTAAGGTGTTTAAACTCTGTGGAGTACATTTTTCAACATACCTACAAAGTGCAACAAAGCTATGGGCAGGGACACCAGAGCTAACAGCCCACGGTGAAGTTGGAAGCCGTGTAACAACACTAATGTAGCGCTGTGTGCAAGCTAATAAACTCTGGTTTTTCCACATCTCAGGTAAGACCAGGAAAAATTAAGCTACTGCGTAGAAAGGAGCAACAGCACCACCACCAGGTATTGAAACGAAAGTACAGTTTTAGAGGATTCAGCCTTGAGGCTGAAGCTAGGATGAAACAAAATGGATGAAGTTGCCAGTGGGCAACGCTGGTTCATTCCTGCACTCAGCCTTTCGTAATTGACTAGTCGTTCTGTTGGTAGGTGACTCTTTTTAAGGGGTTAGCTCTTGTGATTTTTTAAGTGAAATTATTTTGAAAGGCTTAAAATTGCATGGATTCCATTCTGAAACAATTCCTAGGCATGAGTGTGGGCATATAATGGAGGTTCAGGGTTCCACTGGGCAGCTAAAATTATGCAAACACCTTATTTTTTGAGGTTCCTAAATCCTTTTTTGAATGTGACTCTTAGTGTTTTGGGCGGGTTTTATTCCTGATCTTGTCTGGAATGTCAAAGCAATATTGTAATCTGAAAGATAAGAAATTAATGACAAAAATAGGCTGTAAGATGTGAAGAGTCATTCTTAATACATGACATTATACTTTTCCTCAGTCCTAATAAGAATATAAATCAAAATGGCAACATTCATATAATTTGAACTCTGATGCTGATTTACAGCCAAAGTCAATTCAAATTATGCCTGTTTATTTTTAAGTAACACACAGATCCAAAACAACATCTGAAACCGTGGCACTCAAGACTCTCCTACTTTTGACTTTTACTTGCTGCTAATGCATCTGCTCTTCAGCTTTGCACTACTGTTCCTTTTTTCTTCCCCTGCTTTCTCTGCAGCCTCTCACCATCCTCTTTTCTCCTTTTCTTTCCTCTTTTTGGCATCCTGATAATGTCTCTCTTCATTCCAGCAGTCTCTCTACTGCTGAACGGACTGGCAGAATTTTTGCCTGAGTGCTCCAGAGTGATCCACTCAGTGCAGCCAGCTATCACCAATGTGTTCTCAAGTAGTGCATGCTGGGTGCCAATGTATAATCCCTGTGAAAAATACCATTTTGTTTTATGTTTTATATAGACTGGAGTGTGGAAAAGACTAAGGATTGTCAGAGATCTGCCAGTTTCACTGAGACAATCTTAAATACCAGTGGCATACCTTCTGGACCTGATTTGATCCTTTTTTCATACAGAAGGTTTTGAAAATTTGTTTCACTTCTTTGTGCATCAAGCTTGATGCATAATTTTGCACAGAAGGTTACAATGCAATCAGTGATGCAGACACAGCCTGCTATTTTTTTTTTAATTTTGAATCTTATCATTTTGTGCTCCTAAATATAAAGTATTTTAGCATTAGTGCTGGTATTACCCAGTGCCAAAGGTATCTGTGACAGCACTCCTATTTTGACCTTCAGATACTGTAATTCTCAGGTTTTCACCAAAGCCATCTGTTTCTTCAGTATTTTTTCTGAAAATTATCATTATTTTCTGGACCTTGTTTTTTTTTTTATTTCTATCTTTGTTCCTTTTTAATTCGATGATTGAACTTATGATCTTACATACTAATGTAAAGGTGACACAATGAATTCTTGCAGTGCCTCTCTCACTGAAATGACAGAGACTAATGCTCAGAGGAGCAGGCTAGATTCATGATGCAAGTTATCAATATTCCTTTCCTTTTGTCATATGTATAAAAAAATGCACCCAGTAATTCAACTCCTTTGTTGTGAGTCAGTCTTTTCAACATTTACTTCCATCCATTGTTGCAGAACCTACAATTTCTATTCTTCATGCAGGCAGAACAGACACATTAAAAATCTGACTTGATAGCTCTTTAGTTGATGGCTGAAATTTGCAGAGCTGTCTTTGGGATTGAATATCCTGTTCCCCCCAAAATGACTGCTCATATGACAGTATCCTATAGGTAGTTTTATAGATACTAGTCTACATGAATGAAAAAACTCAGGTATCACACTGAAGTCTCAGAGCAGGTGGATGGTAGATGTTCTTGAACAGGAAAGACACCACTGTGTGGTTAGTTTAACCCTTTTCTTTACTCCTCCCCTTTGGATAATTTGGTGAGGGGACTGATGGAGAAGGATTGTGTGCTGATTTCTAAAGATTCTTCCTATAGTGTTTGCTTTCCGTGATTTAAAAAAAAAAAAAAAAAAGATAAGAAAAGATACAGATGACAGGGGTAGCTAACTTGGGTTTACTCAGAAGGTGGAAGGTGCCTAGAAGTATGTTGCTGTGATGCCAATTATCTTTCATGATATAGCATTTTGTGCCCAAAATAACTTCAGCTTTTGTATCAGCACAAGGTCATGTTACAGCATTTTACCACCACAGTAATAGTAATAAAATTGAAACTGAAGCTTCCCTTCAGGAGGAGTATTCGGTTAAGATGCCAGTGAAAAATCTGTCTTGCATTAGGTAAAGAAAAGGTATATAGTAAACAGTTAAAGAGCCTCCTCTTCAGAACTAGAGTCAGATGCAGTCCTGCTTTAGCAGAGATGTGACCAAGGTGACTGATTCTGTCTTTTTCCGTTCAAATGGCATGGTAGCCAAACTCTTAACAGCCTCCCCAAATGATGCATATGCTGAACTTCAGTTTAGAATAAAAGTATTGCCATACAGGTGACCCTATAATTTACAAAACTTGATTTTTAGATGGTTGTTAAAGAATTTGAAAGTCCATACAAAACTTCAACAAATATATAATTGATGGTAATCAATGGCATTTAGTGGAGGTAAGGTCCTGTAACTGAACTTGGAGTCAGTCAGGACAAGAGCTACCACATTATGTTTGCAGCCCATTAATCAAGGATGGAATATCAGTGGAAAAAGCACTTTTGCTTAGCATTTTTCTAAAGAAAGAAATAGGCTAAGAAATTCCATTATTGTCTATTGAAAAGGAGTAATTCCAGAGCTTCTCTACAGCTCACCTCTATGAGTAATATAAGACTGACAGACTTGGTGCCAACAAATCTACTATCTGTAATCCTTTACTACTAGCTCTCCTACACGCTCTGCAGAGATGGTACTAGGATCATCATAATTTTCACTTGCCACACTTAGGATAATGTATTGCCTTCTTCCTTCATATCAGAAAAATGAGAAATTCTTTTGAGAAAAATAATAAACAATGCTAGTTTAGTTAATTGTTTTGATTGGCTCTGGATCTTTCCAATGAAAGAGAATATTATCTCCACATAGCATTTCATTTAACTGTAACAGCGTATTCACATATTAGTGTTCAGTGTAATTCAGTTAAGCGTGGCTGTGGTTCTTTCTCCACCAAGACTAAATGTATGGCATTAGAGATTTTTGTCAGAACTTTTTCTGCCTCAGGCTTCATTGCTGCTCTACACCACAAAGCAGCTGTAAATTCAGCTTAACTGACTGCTTATGGGTTCATCGTATGGAATTCCTGGGATGCTGTTGTGCTAACAGTACCTTACACAGGAGGAATACCTGAGGAAGAGGAAGCATAACTAGGCTATTCCTGAATCTCTGATTACCAGAACATCTGGAAAACAATGATATCTTTTTCATTTTTCCAAGACCAGTGCTCCTCGGATATCAGGACAACCATAGTGGTTTATGAGAGTACCACTGATACTGGTAATCTTGTTTTTTTGATTGCCTTCTTCCTGTGGTAGTTTGTGTTAGCCTGAATAGGCTATGCAGGATGGGAATATAAGGAGAGAAGGAATGAAAAAGTCCATTGGTTTCACTCACAAAGAAGCCATTCGTTGAACAGTCATCTTGTTTCCATCTGTAATGACTATATTGACTTTTACAAGGCTGGAATCTTTTCAGGGAATCCTCTTGTAAAGGACAGGTTAATGAGACAGTCCTCCTACTAAGAGTCCTTATTCCTCTGGGATAGTTTACAGGGACACAGAATTCAAATGTATATATATTTTTGTATATTTCTTACAGCCTTCAGAGTGTCATGGATGAATTAATCCAGACCACCGCATTTGAAAGAAATTTGCTATTGAGGGAGGATGGTGGGCTATTCTGAGGGTATGTCAGATACGATGAGGGTTTATGATGACTGCTGCAACAGTAAGTCAGAATATTCCCTGTTTTTTCTGGTCTTCCCTTCACTGCTTTTACATATCGCCTCTAGGGCAATCTAACTCTATGGAGGTAATGAAATAGAGGAGGGTCTGATTTGTTTCCTGATGTGTCTTCTCTTGATGATGAACTTGAGATGAATCAAAACCAGTAATAAGTATAACAGCCTTGTTAAGTGAAGTTGGTGAATTTAAAGCACCCACACCACTGATGCTGAAGAACAGTCTGTGTATGTCTCCTGATTGGATGGAGTGGGTACATTTATCTAGGTATCATTGACATCTGTCATACATTTTTGGCTCATTTTAGTATTACAGAGCCAGACACTGATTTATTTATATTGTTAGTTTGATTTGTTATCAAGACAGCAGGAAATACAGAGAAATTATATGACTGCATACAGACTGTATCAGCTTCTATCTCTGAATTCCAGATCCTGTTGCTTCCTTGTATCCATCACAAGCTATCAAATATATGCTATGTTTTCATAAAACCCAAAACCAAAATAACATTGTAGTATAAATCAGAAAGAACCATGTTACTTTGTTTTTGACAGTTTTATTTTCCAAATCTATGTAAGTGAAGAATTTATGGAAGTATCTTGCTAGGGAATTATTTGAAAAAAGACTTGATACTTTCCATTGACAGCACCAGCATAACAAAAAAATATTCTAATGAAAACAGTTGAGCAATGGTTGTCCTTTATGTGTCACTTTTGAATGGCCCATTAATTTTGGCAAATCTGTGTAAGAGTTGCTATTATCAATTTTAAAAAGATAAGCAAGCATTAATCCTACATCCCTAGCCCATTATTTTTAGTCTCAATTCATTTTATGACCAATAAGTTGATTAAAAGGATCTAAAATGGTGCTTCTTGGGGTTTAATGAGGAAAAAAGTTTACTTTAGAGCTCAGTGAAAGATGACAGAGTCCTGTCAATATATCTTATTAAAGTTATGCTGAACAGTTAATAATTAGAAATTTCTCTAACAGAATGGAAACATTTCACCTTCTCTTTTTATCTTTTCTTTTTGGATGAGAAAAATAACATTCCCCAAAGATAACATCAAAAGATTTGTAGGAATTATGCTGAAGACATTTCAGCAATAATTCAGTAATAGCTGCACTACCTGCTGACTGAATGGGTTATTTGCTACAAGGCATGTAAATGACTGAGCTTACTGTTTATTTCACTGAAGACATTAGAAGAGAAGGGTGTCCTGCAAAGACACACTAGGTAAAGTACATCTAGTAAATCAACTAAACTCAGTAATTCTAGTTTTGAAATTGCATCCTTTCAAAAAGGTACTTCCTGTAGTTAAAAAAAAAATCTTGAGAACTGGTAGAGTTAAGAGAGGAAATCATATCACCGCTCTTTCCAAATGTCTGCTTTCTAAAATTCAGTTTTGCTTTACTGAAGGGTTGTTTAAGAGGCTTAAAACAAATATTAGGAAGGCAACTTTTTCTCTCTATGCCTCCTGTAGACTAGAAGGATGTTTCTTCAGAAAACTGCTAGGGATGTGTCTGGTTTCAGCTGCCAGGGAGCAGTGCAAGCTGGGCTGCTCTGTGAGGGGGTCGAACATCTTGGGAATTAAATAATTTCATAATTTTATTGGAATGCTCATTAAAGGCTAATAATTCTATTACACACATGGATTAACCAAAGCAAATGGCTAGTGAGTACTGTTTTGTTTATCATCTGTGTTTCTGTGGGATTTCCCACGGTGCTACCTACACCGTTATAGAGCAACTATACTAACTTGGCTGTGATCTTACTAGATTTTATATTAAGGCACAATAGAGACCACGCTGTACTTGGATATGACTGACATTTGCTTGATTTGAGTTTCACAACTTCTTCCTAACAAAGAGCAGCTTTTGCTCATTGCAAAACTAGACTAATTCAGGATCAGATTTTCAGCAAGTCTAAATACTCTCTGAAATTTGCAAAAACATCTTTTTTAGGGCATAATTAAAACCACTCTTCATAACTTTCAGTAGTTTAGCACTTTTTTCTTTTGAGACTTAAGGTCAGATGTCTTGAATAAAGTTTTGTGTGACAGCTTCACAGAGATGATGCCTTTTGACTAAGGACAGTATTCTGTAGACTGTATAGTTTTATAAAAGCTTTTGGCTCAGCTACTTGTCAGTTATCAATGATTTCCACAGCAGTATCAAAAAACATATTCTTAGATTTCAAAAAGGTGAGGAATCCGATGAAGCTGAATTCAGGCAATCTCTCTTCTACTCTATTATCAAGAGTATTATCAGGAAATGTAGGAAATATCAATTAAAAGGCAAAAATAAAGGATCCTTCAGAACTAAAAATTAAAAGAATGAATTATGTCCAGTTTCCAAGGAAAGTAAGTGGCAACATTTCCAATGAGTTAAGCAAATCAGGATTTTTTTTCAGTAGTGTAGTGTTTACACCAAGAACCAAAATGTAAAATTGTTGCACTCAGTTCCATTGTCCAAAGGCAGTGCAAAGTAAAAAGTAAAATTTTACATGAAAAAGTGCACTTAGATTTAGAAAATTATATATATTTATTTTGTAATCTTTATATTGTACTTAGAATATTCTGCTAAATATTTATTGCATTTGAATTCGATGGAGTTTGCTCAGTCATCATTCTATAAGAAGGATAATTATATAATGGATTGTAAATAACATGAACACAGGTGATTTACAGTGCGTGAAGATTCACCCCTTATCATATATAAATGAAGCTTTATGACATTTGTGGTGTTGGCGAACTGAAGTATATTGTTGGAGGGTCCTCGTCCTTTTCATTAAAATTGATATTTTGGATATATTTTTAGAATATATATGCATAAATAAATACTGAATAAAAGATATTGTTCATTGATAGTGTTTGGGCAAACATTAGATTTGTCATGCTTAGTTTTTCTCTGCTCAGAATATGTTACACCACTTAAATTAAGTGTTCACTTAAACTTACCCTGTCCCTATGAGGGAAATTAATCTTACAGGCACTGAGGAGTGACCTGAGTAACCCTGGAGAGCAGGAAAATTGACACTAACCAGTTGAGACTAGTAGTAATCTCATGCTGTGCAGAAGGTCTAAGAGAACAGTCTACAAGGTTAATGTGTTAGTACTTCAAGACAGTGTCCTAGGGGAAAAATCCCATAGATAATTAACTCACCCAGAGCCGCAGGCTATTTTGTGTTTCTAGTGTCATTATGATGACAGAGATAGACTAAACAGACTTTCTCTTTTGAGAATCTGTGCTGTGATGAATTATAAGAACTCGAATCAAAGCAGTGCTTGTCTGTGAATGTAATGCAGTAAAACAGCAGTAGAGCAGAAGAATGTTCAGATACTTTTCCCTGATGAAGTTCTGTGTCTCCTGGTATCAGCAGAAGTGGTAGCTTTTCCTATGTGCTTCCTTCCCAGCATCAGCAGGACAATAAACAACAGATTTACCGTTTACATTATTATCAATGCTAATAATGACATCCATAGTAGCTTTTGTTATTGTGGTTGCATGCCAGGGTGAATCTATTGTTTTAAAACTGGAGCAAAAATTGATATAAAAGAATAAAAATTTTAGCTCCTGAAGGAAGATTATCGCTTTTGTTTAAGAAAAGTCTAGAACAAAGAGAAATAAAATATTAGAATGCTTTGATTCTACTAATAGGGACACTAGAATTAAAAATAAAATACCCTCTCATCAAATCCTATTTCTTAAATATTCATTTTTTTCAACAACTGTAAGGTGTGGAGTCTTAAAAAGATGAATCTTTTCACTCTTTTTATTGATTGTGTATGTGATGCTGTCAAAGGAGATCCTGAGTGGTGTTGAAATTAAATGCTGCCAATGTTTTGGTGACACTTAGATCTTCAGGCCATCTACTGAAAATCCATTTACTTTTGAATTAGCAATTGAGGAAAACTCTGGCCTGGATAAAAAATTAGGCTAACCTCAGTTCCATGAAGGCAGAAGTGATGCAGATGAGCACACTGAGGCACTTACATACTAATAGGAGCCTGAATGAACTGACAGGACTAATTATTAAGAGGTGCAATGTAATTTTTTGTCATAGTTCCCATCTTTATGTCAAGTCTGTGTTTCAAAGTAGGCCTATAGCTTTCCTTTGCTGGCACATTGTCCACATTTAGCCATAATTTACTTTTGTGGCTTGTGGAACAGTGCAGCAGGCTTTCTGTAGACTGGTTGGTCACAAAATAATTTTGGAGGTCAAATCTTGAAAAGAGATTAGCAAGGTATGTTTATTGACAGCGCTCAGGGAGAATTTTACCTGACTACCTAAAAGTCCTTGTGTAATATCTGTTTTGTGTATCTCTTTGTAAGATCTTTGTTACTGTTTCATGGAAACTACACCAATTCTAGAAGTTGTCCTGCAGTTATTCCAGAGCATAATGGGAATGTATTTTAAATAGAAAGATTTCAGCCACAGTGCTCCCGTTGTTCCTGCTTATCTGCCGCCTTTAAACAATTTCTTGCGCTGGTATTTCAGCCTGAAAACATTCTGAACGAAGCTAGGGCAAGACAGGGACAAACTTGACTTAGGCTAAATAGGCATCAGCCATGGAGACTTTGCCATGTCCCCTCTGCCTCCTTCGCCCATGCTGGCAGCCTGGAGAGCCGAGCTGTTTGGCGCCCACCTTATGAGAGGTACAAGAAACAGCGGCTTCAACTAACAAATGGCTGAAGTCTCCTGTAATTGTAGCAAATGCTGTTTCCATCTTGTTCATCTGGTGAAAAAGTTAAGAGCAGGCCTAGTTTCTCAGGCTCTGCAAGCTTTCTCTCTTTCCTACCTCTCTTCATGTGCCAAGAATGGCCCATCCTGGTACAGCAAAAGTTCATTTTTGCCTGCACAGTTGGCAAGAGCCTAGCAGAGCTCTTCAGAGATTTTTTTTCAAATGTAGCAAGTATTTGAATAGTGACTGGCTGGTCTCCTAGATTACATGGGTTAACTGCAATCCATTTCTTCAGTGCTCTGCCAGACCGCTTTAGTCATTTTGTAATGGGAATTATATAAATTATGTGCAATCTCAAACTTGCATACATTTTCCATTTTAAGCTGGCAAACTTGTATTTTGAGTATGAGCTGACCCTTCATTACTGATGGTTCTTCTCATGTGCAACTATATATACTTTCATTTCCCATGAGTGAATAAAAAAAAATCAAGAATCATTTTTAGAAAGCTCTTGGAAAAATAATACAAAAAAAAAATGTAGGCCAGATTCTGCCATTCCTACCTATGCAAAACTGCTTTGTAGATTTGTGAAAGATTTGTTATGAGATAATCTGCTTTATAAGATAATTCCCACCAAGAATACATAGTGAAAGTGTTTTGGTCACAGACTCGGAAACTCTAATCAAGTGTATATTGCCTCCGAGACAAGAAAAAGAAAAAAAGTACAAAAATAGTTCTGTATGAATTGTTCAGCCAGTGTCTGGGTGTATTCACCCAGTGTATATACATCACATTCATTTAATTTTATATCATTCTTTCTGTCTTTACATTTGTAAAATTAGGATTTTTTTACATCAGTGGAAAACTGTGTGATAAAAATAACTTCATTCTGTTTAACCAGTCATCAAAAATATCCAGTCTGAATATTGTTTGTATAGAATATGTTTTCTTTTTGCTTTTTTATTTTACAGTGAATAATGAAGATAATTAATAACAAGTAATGCATTGTTTTGTTCACAAATAAAGCAAATAATCTTTCAGCCATCATCTGGTTTCACAATTGTTATTGGCAAAATCTCCCGCTGATCATTGTGAAATGGCGCCGCTTAGATTTCACTGAGATTTCTTCCTTCAGTGTCTAGTCAAATAATATGCGTATATCAATGTAGAAAATAGAATTCGGAAAATGTTCTGTTACTGTGATGGGCCTGTTCATAAAGTTCCTATCCCTCTTTGACAAGTCTTTCTCAAAGTCAAGGCATTAAGAGGTTAAAATCATAACAGAAGATAACTGGATGTCTTTTTCATGTTAAGAAGCCGTGATGTATGTTTATTATTTAATTTTATTAAGAACCTTATTTGTTTTATGGTTTGCTATTTTGCTATTTCCAATGCACAAAATAGGGAAGAAAGAAAGCTTTTATTTGTCATTCTCCATGGAGATTAATTTTTTTTTAATTTTTATTTTTTATACTTACATAAATTGGCTTCTCCGGGACATTAACCTGCACATCTGGATGATGCTACTGATGAAGAGAGCTGTAGGCTAAAAATTACAGATTTCCAATTGTTTGTGAGGGCAGTGAAGATAAAAAGCCTGAAGAGACCTCAAATTTATAGCATGGAGCAGGCTGATAGTTTATAGCTTTTTCTTTATGTGTTGCCTTGTTTGCGGGGCTGTAATTATAAACTGATTACAGCTAGGAAAAAAAGTCTTTGTTGTTCTCCATTCTGAATAGTAATTACTGTGTTATTGTGTTTCTCTCCCATCCCTTTCTGTTGCCCTTTCTGAACATTACCAGGCCTATTTTAGGCTTTAGTATAGTTTTTATGAAGCAGAAATTACAAAATAAGTATAACAGGGCTGACATGTTTATGATGATGGTCATCTTTTGAATTATACATCAGTTACTAAGAAATTTAGTGTAACGAAGTGTACATACCCTTTAAATTGGAGAATGTTAAAAGAAGAGACTGACCATAACTTCTCTGAGCTACATAATCTAGGTTTTTTGTTGGGTTTGAATTTCTATCCCTACAGGTGCCCTCTCTCTGTCTGATTCTGTTAAAACAGAGAACATCTTTTCAGAACATTTTTAAGAAGGAATCAGTCTACCATAACAGACGGTAGTGCAATTTGTTTTAAAAAATCAAATTCCTATCCTGACCCCTTTGGTATTCTTCTTTACACTAAATTTTGGAGCAAAATTAGGGGGGCTGTAAATCACCCTAACTTAATTGATTGCCTTTGAAACTGAACTGATTTAGGCCAGCAGTGCTGTGAGCTGCAAAATGCTCACAGTCGTGAAGTCAGTTGCAAATCATTAGATTGGCTTAAAAATCATCTTACCAAAGTACATTTTGGCTTTTCCTTCTGTTTTTAAAACTTTGGTATCTACTGAGGTCACACAAGCTTTCCACTGTTTAAAAACATATTTAAAAACATATTGAAATATATTTAAAAATGGACCAAGGTTCTCATTACCACTTTCCATCTTTTCTTTTTTTTTTCCCCTCCCATCATCACAGGGCTCCTGGGCAAGAGTTAAAAAGGCTGGGTAATACAATACTCGCAATAAAAATCTTCCAATCTGGCAACACTATGTGTATTGTACTTCTGTCTGTGTTACACGCTCTTAAAGATACAGACATCTGGCATGATGAGGTCACATCCAGTAACATTCTCCATGTAAATCTATTTGTTTTTCTGTTCACATTCAGCCATTCTTAATCATCTAGGGAATGAGGGACAAATCAAGAAAGGGACGCTGGCAGAACCTGTGTTATCCAAACCTGCTGTTTGGGCTGGGGTATGGGAGCAAGGTGAGAGGGGAGTACTTCACTGGAAGCCCCCCAGAGCTCAGTCACAAGCGAGCTCCATCCAGACTGTGCTCATCCACAGAAACATAGGCACTTGAGATTGCTTGGTAGCATTCGTTTAGACATTTTTGGTGCAGTGGCATCTGAATATTGGATCATAGGTTAATTCAGGTTGGCAGGGACCTGCTCAAAGCAGGCTCAGCTGTGAGGTCAGTCCAAGTTGCTCAGGGCTTCATCCAGTCGGGTCTTGTAAACCCCCAAGGATGGAGAGAGACTGCACAATCCCTCTGGGTAGCCTGTTCCACTGCTTGACTGTCCTCAGGGGAAGAAGCTTTTCCTTATATTAGTCTGAACCTCTCTTGTCTCAATTTATGTCTATCATCTCTTGTCCTCACACCATGCCCCACTGTGAAAAGCCTGGCTCCGTCTTCCAAATAACCTCCACATAGGCACTGGAGGGTGCTGTTCGGTCCCCCAGAGCCGCCTCTTCTCTAAGCTGAGCAAGCCCAGCTCCCTCAGCCTCTCCTCGCAGGGCAAGTGCTCTCCAGGCCCCTGAGCATCTTGGTGACCCTCCACTGTACTCACTCCAGTTTATTGATGTCTTTCTTGTATTGGGGACTCAAAACATATTTACATATCAAATGTAGCAGTGAAGCAGTTAGCTGATTTTGAGGCTTTTGCCGTCAGTCTGTAAACTAAAGGTTATGATACAAGCTGTAACCTGGTCAGGCACAGAAAGGAATAACTGCAAGAGTTATTAGCACAGCTCCTCACAAACCTACTTGGACTGCTCAAACTAGTGACAGTGACAGCTGCTTGATTCTAACTGGTTGTCTTTGCCTCTTAGTTGTGCACCTACCTCTTTCCATAAGCTGTACTCGGCTCCTGGGTCTATTTCCTGAAGCTGTGTTAGCTGTTGTGCCTGAGAACATACCGTCTCTATCTCTCACAGCAGGTCTGGAGACCAAAGTCAGCACGTTCCTGGTGGAACAGGCAGAAATAAAGAAATCTGGGGTATAGCTATGGCAACTGGCCAGTAGAAGAAGATAAACTCAGGCTTCTCTGATTGCTGGAGAGAGCTGGAAGGGGTATTCCTGGTATGAAAGTTCAGGCAGTAAAACCAAAGGGTTGATGGCAAGAATAGTAGAAAGGAAGCAAAGGCCTGGAAAAGTGATATCAAACTGCACTTGGTAAATTGGAACATGAACTGCACAAGATTGTGGTGTTCTGTGGAAGAGTTTTGATTTTTCCAAAAGCTTATCTATAATAGTAAAAAGTGTTGCAAGAGGCTAGCAGGGAGAATTTCAATTTTGATCAAGAAATCAGGTGAAAAACTGATTTGACTGGCTGTTGGTTATTGAAATGGGTTTATGATATTATAATGACTATCATAGGCAGTTTTTTAAATACAAAAAAGTTATGTCCTTTTTCATTTGATTTCTGAAGTATCAAAATAACCAAGTAGACACTCACTGTCTCAAGATTACAGCGATATGTAAAAGCTACTACAGATTTATCTTTTTGGGTTGATATTGTGAGTAGAAATCACTGATGAAAATAAAACTTCAGGCTCAGAATACTGCTGTAAGAGTGTACAGTGAATTGCAGGTCTGAAACCTCACTATACTCATAATAATTCATACGAGGGGGTTTGCTGATATCGGTATGTAAAATATGACAATGTGAGTACATCCCATCAAGAGAAAGTTGATGCTTTAACAGTACTTTGCATATTTATTACATTATTGTTATTAGTGTACTGGCACCTGGAGGTGAGATCTGAATCCTAAGAAAGTATTTTATTCACTAAATATTTCAAGGAAAAGGTGAGGATCAGATGGCTTTATTTTGTACTGAACTCAGTGTGAGTTTGGTGTACTCTGATATATTTATGGAATTCATCCCCTGTGAGGAGTTACACTTGTTTCTACTGTGAATTCCAGATAGCCCTAGGTAGAGAGGAAAGGCCCTCAAGTTCCTGGTTTTAGCTGTGTAAAATGATAAAACTTCAAGCACCTTGGTAAAGTTTTGAAATTCAAAGGTGTTTATGCAGTTAAGAATATTTTTGATTACTTTTTAATGTTAGATACCTAAATTATACCATAGGAACCTTTATACTTTTCTGGGCATTGTTTGCTGCTTAATCACGAGCATCGTGTTCAGCACTATCAAATTTAGCCTGTCTCCAGCAAGATAGTTCTCAAATTTGCTGCAAAAGCTCTGACAGCATATCTTCTACCACCCTCCTCCTCGCCTCCAAAATACCATCTCCAAATATGTTTCTTGCGTCTCCCCTCTGCTGACACACACATGCACACAAACAAGTAGAGCAAATTGATTCTCTGTATCTGAAGGGGACAGTTCTGAAGGGAAGTTTTTTTCCTGGAGTGTGATTGTCAGGGTTTTCCCATGGGTATTTGCAGCTGTAAGAATGATGCCAATGGAGCCCATGCAGAAAACCTGCTAAAGGAGCAAACCCCCTAATGTCCCTAATTTAGCAATCAAGCCAATCAACTCTAATTACTTTGTGATTAAAGAAATAGCTATCTTCTAGGTTGTGGGAAGAATAGGGTTTGTGGGTAAACTGTCTTCCTGCTCTACATTGAAATCCCTTTCCAGAAGCCAATTGTCTATGTCCTCTTCGTGGCATCTAGCAGTCCATTAACTAGATGCTTAATTCTAATTTATGGTGCTTTTATTTTTGTCAGGAGCTGAAGAAACAGCTTTAATTAGGATAAGAGGGAAATTACAGATTTTCATTTTGCAGATTTTCTCCTTTTGAAAATGTTACATTTTGGCTGTTGTCTACAAGCTTGTTCAGTGATATTTCAACATTTCTAGAAAAGCACATAGGTTTATTTTTACAGTAATACATGATACAATTATAGTCTATAGCTCTTCAGAGCTTTTGACCCCAACCTTTCCATTTTGACCATCAAAAATAGGTCTTCTTATATAAAACTGAAAAACTGAAAGAAAAAAAATATTTAACTTTCTATGACATTGAAGAATTTTTTCTACTGGTTACAGTAGTGAAATTGACTTTTTTTCAACATCATGTCCTGTTTTTTGTGATGTGATGAGATCATTAAAATTGGAAACAAGGGAAAAAGAAAGTGGATAGGGTAACTGGAAAAGTTAAAGCAACATTTGCTTCAGCTTTTTTGTCCGCAATATTGTAAAAAGTTACTATCAGATCTTCCTGAAAAAAACAGTTTATCTCCACATCCAAACTCTGTCATGACTACTCCTATCTTGTCCAGTTCCACAAATTTTGTTTTGAAAATTTGCTAATGAGAATATGGACACAGCAGTAATTCAAAGTGAAATTTTGTTGTTGTTTATTTTTATATTTATTATTTTTTACATTGGTTTTCATTGCAAATTGTCTTGAAATCTTTTTTCATAATTGTCTCCCTAATAGTAACATGTAGCCCTGAGAATAAATGCAAATATGATGTATTTTCTCATAACTAAAGACAGTCCTTGCAACCACTGCAACATAACAAAACTATAACTATATCAAAATTTAAGCATAATTGAGTGTTTGTTCTGTTGGATTTGAATCTCTCTGTAGCAGAAAATTAAACAGTAGACAGTTAGTGTGTGGCAGTGTTTTGTACAAGCAGTAGGCTTCATCAGAAGACTGCAAAAAGCTTCATACAGACCTACAACAAAGTGTGAATGAAGAGTTAGCACTGTGAGGACCAAATAAATGAAGGAAGGTAAGATGAACACAGGCGACCAAGGAGAAGCAGGAAGGGTGAGATGAGCGGGCTGGTGGCTGTGGGAATCTCAGGTCTTGGGTTAAGGGACTGACACCTCGTAGGGAGTGGAGTACATGGGGACAGTGACGCTTAAACAGTGGAGAAGAAACTGTTCTCAAATGGGAATGCTGGACACCACAACGAGTTTACCCAATTCTTGAAAAAAGGGATAAGCCATTTGTTGAAGTGCTGTTTAAATTCATGATTAGCAAAAGACAAATCCATATTTTGGCTGGGATTTATCTTGCCTACTGTTAATTCTCTAAGAGTTAGGGATTTAGTCCAAACTAGTCACACAAGAAAGAGAGTCTGGTCTGAAGGGCACTTTATTCCCATTTCCTTAAACACTTCTTTTCAGATAGGATGAGTTATTCTCAGAAGCTTCCTTCTTCTCCTTGAAAAAAAAAAAAAAAAGAGGTTAGGCAATTAACTCCAGATGGATCACTAAAATTGCATGAGAAGCATCCTGCCCTAAGTGACTAACCGGGAGGAAATACTATAAGCTCATGAATGCTCCCTTTCATGACCAGGTAAAATGATCCAGTACTTTGTGGGAAACCATCACATCAAAATACTTAGTCCAAGTACGACTTCATAGTACGTTCCCAATCTGTTCTTAAATTCATGACACATGAAGTTAACATGAGTTATTAAATATTTATTGCAGAGATAGCTCTGATGGGATGTTACTACCCCAAAGATTGCAGACTCCAAGCCCTGCCCTCTGGTCAGCATTCATAACCATAATCAGTTCAGATGTTGCAGTATTTTTCATGACATATCTCTGTAATTTAACCCTTGTGTCCCTGGAGAGACTCACATCAAGTAGTAGCTATAAATACTTAAAAGATTGGTATGCTTGGATGTTGCTACATTTATACTTCCAGGAAATGCTTTCCAATTACAAGAATGGCTTTTCTTAAGCAAGGTCTTAATCAAAAGTTTGTAACTAGAAATAATGCTCCTGAGGACAAAAGTCCCTAGAGTTTCTGTTTTGAAGCTTAAACTTAAAAGCTCTAGCAGTCAATGAACAGAGGAAGGCAGTTTTATATATACTGTTGCTATGCACTGAAGGTCCTCTGAGATTAAATGCTTACACACAATGAATAAATTCATTTTCTTGTACTGAATCCTTTCTCAAGCTGATAGCCGTTGCTATAGACTTTGTAGTTTTGTATTGAAGTCCGTGTTAGAAGTGCTCACGGCCTGTGGGGTTTTTAGACAGATGTCAGTTATTTCCACCTATGTGTGCCTAGACTATTACAGTAGCAATTTCCTCTTGGATTTAGATATTCCTGTGTGCAATCTGTTGAAAATGCAAGTTCTGTCCACATAGCCACCTCAAGATCTGAAGTGATACTTTTTTTTTTTTAACTTGAGAAATTCAGCCAAACATTTGGTTGACTTTCTGTAAATGTTAACACTCAACTATACACTGTTCTGACAGTTAAAGAAATTTGGGATTTCTCCAAAAATTTGTGTGCTTCCTTAGCAGCCAGATTGTATGTACCTAAAGGAGTGCACTGGGCTACCAAGAGCAAGAGTGCACTAGGCTACTGAGCAGCAGGACTGAATTGCGTAGCGTGTCTTTGGATCCCAGTTATCACATGAACAGGATGTACAGCAGCTGCAAATTTTCACAGGCTTTAGAGAAGATGTAGTAGGATGGAACTGACAAATGCCTCCATGTTATTCCTTTCTTTTATTTGCTATTATTAATGAAAACATTTATGTTTATGGGTACAGAAATTCTAGGAAGAGTTGAAAAGGTTGAATGCACCGAAATCAGTGCGTACCTCTGATTTTGAGAGTTAAAGTTTGAAAAATATTTACAATATGTCTTTGATCAAGTAGTCCTTAGATCTCTGTGTTAGCAAATAGTAAGCAAGCTTTCTCCTTTACTTCCTTTAGTTCAGAAAGGTCAAATAAGACTTCTGACGTGTTTTAATTGTAACAAACACATCTTTTGTGATATAATTCAATAATTTTTTTCCCCTTTACAACTCTGATTTGGTCAATAATCAGATAAATAAAAACATTTCTCTTTCACAAATCACACTTGTAATTTTTGAGGCTGAAATTTCCTGGTTTTGTAGAATTTAGGTAGTTGTGTGGAATTTAGGAATGGTAATTAAAATCATGGTTTTACCTTTGTAACTGAATTTTGATTGTAACTGTAGAATGATGTGTGTAAAATGAAAAGCAGCCGTCTTAAATCTGTCAACTTGAAACTTGTTTTTTTATAAATTGAATTTTTTAATTATGGATTTTTTTATTATTTGCATAAATAATGCAGAACAAATATTAACTACAGGGTTAATAAAGTGCAATTCAACGGTAATGTAGATTCAAATCAACTGCATTACTTTGATACATACAAAACCTTAACTCTTCTAAATGCTGTATTATACAAAATTTGCAAGAATGTAAGACTCTTGAGCAAAACTGAGATATGACTCTCTGACTCGAGTGTCTTCTAAAAAAAAGGATAAAGCAAGATGGGACTTGAGTACTATTTGAATGAATATGTAAATGTTTAGGAAATCTGCAAAATGCATGGAATGAATGATAAATAAAGCTTTGCTACATCTGAAAGTAGTTTACTCTCTGGCATAAAACCTGGCTAAAACCTAAGGAATCCTACTATGATATCAGACTTATGAATTGCTGTGGATCCTTTCTCAGCACTCCAATCTTCTCTCTCCCTTTTATTTAAACTCCTACAATGTCTTCTTTTTTTTCTGTAGGTATTTCTAGAATAGGGATATGCTCTCAGATTGTCAGACATATTCCGGCAAAAAAGTGAATGGTTGTAGATATGAATCTCTATCAAAGCACCTTTTCTGGGGGGCAAGAATCTTCTGACAGTATCATTAATAATGCTCTACCTGCAGTTTCATAGCTGCAATCTACTGGTAGCAAGGACATATAACCTATTTAAATGTTATATACAGCTGCAGGTTTTGCCATAATAATAATAATAATATCCCTATTATAATAATATTTTCCTACATGGGCAGTTCATTTGATACTGACTATTAAGGCCTGCAAGAAATATTATTTATCCTGCTGTAATTCTGAGACACCTTTTTTTTTTTACAGGTGTGGTGCAGTTCTTGGTGTGGTTGGCAGAAACCATATACAGTGATGACTCATCGTTATTTGAACACAGTCATTATTGCTAAGCTTAGCATATACATCACAGCAAATCTTGGATTTGCAGGACACTATTTTACATAATACTGTCACTGTTAGATGTAGTAGACTCAGTTCTTAAATGCTTGAGAGTTCTGAACATGTGTTCTCCAGCCTTTTATATGCTATTTCAAGGAGCTACAATTAAGCAATTTGAAGGCATTAACTAGAAAAAACTAGGGATTTTTTTCATTCTGATAACAAAATTCAAGCCGTTGTTAGGGACTCTTAGAAAGCACAGAGATGAGGAAAAAAGAACCTTGTATTAATGCAACTTCAGTTTGTTTTTCTAATGGAAAACACACTAGTAAATGTCACACGTAGTATTTCTAAGAAAAAAACAATGTGACTAGAATTATAGTTTAACTCAACTTTGATGTATACTATTGTGTATTTGTTAAAGGGTTTTGCTGAAACTAATTTCTGATTTACTGCGAAGGTCAGGAAAAATGTTATGGTATTTCCAATGAAAAATATATCTGGGCAGGAAAAGCATTTTGAAAGTGCTATACTTTGGCATTTAGAAAACACACAAACCAAAAAATTAGTTTATCATTTAAAGTGACATTGAAATAAAAATCCTGGAAACACTGTCACTCACCTGAAGTGTTCTTTTTCCTATTTTCTGTTTGCAAAGTGGTTTAAAAATGTGAGGTTTCACCCCAGTTCTGGATAAGAAGCATTTTAAAATCTGCACATTCTTCTAGTGTTTGAAAAACTGTTTCTTACTCAGACCCTCACTAATTGGTCTTACTGTATGTTTTTTGTGAGCTGGCATAAACAGGCATAACCGCTGAAGTTACACCAGGTGCAAGTTCATTAAACCAGAGAACCACATCTGCTGGTTGTTGGAGGAGAGTACACAGTCAAATTGCTTCATTTCACTATCATTGCTTCCACATTCTCAATTTTGTTTTGGAATGGCTGGGAAAATTGATATAATCCTTAACTTCCTCTCTGAATTGCTTCCTAAACTAATATCATACTATTATAGAGGAGCTGTAGCTTTTGTGGGGCTCTTTGTGAACTAACTCATTCTCAAAACAAGGCTCACTGTTACAAAGTGGCTATTTGAAAAAGGCACTCAACTCCCCCACGATAAAAATATATCAACCCTTAAGTTCAAGTAAGTGAATATGGTGATCTCTATTATGTTATTTGTTCAGAGAGAGCAAACTCTTAGGAGCTTTTCTATAAGGTGCGAGGAAAACAGCTGAATAATCAGGGAAGGATTTAACTGGAGTAACATATGCTCCTGGTGCTTCCTGCTGAGACTGCTAAAATGACTTAGAATTTCTTAAAATTATAGATGACAACTTTCCGAGGAAAAAACGTTGCTGCAGAGATGGGAAGTTCTAGCAAATTCTGGCGAATAGAGAATGATCATCCCTGATTTAAAGATTAATGGTAGACTATTTACAAATGATTGTGATTTAGTTATCTTTGGCATGCACAAAAAGAACTATCTCAACACAGTAATGTTTATCTTTGGTTTTGTTTGCTTCCAAGTGAAGTTAAAGTAAAACCATTTTGTGAGCCAAGTAAATAGGATAAACAATTTAGATGTGAGGAAAAAATGTGAATAGTAGCTGGGAACAGAAGAAATTTTACTAGATATTGCAAATCCCCAAATGGTCAACACAAGTTTGAAAAAATCCCCAAAGAGTTATACAGATGCACTATCTGGCTTAAAGCAATAATTATACGCAAACAAATATAACAAATATAGGTAAAGAGAAGCTAATAGAATAAAAGTTGTTCATCAGTAACAGTTTTGTCTATTATCATTTTCACAAATCATTTTTATTGTCATTTTCCTCCCCCCACACTCCATTACTTGTCCTCGCACTGTTACTACCAGAGAGTTTTCTCTCCTGAATTAGAGCACAGGCTGTAAAAGAGCTGATGTGTCATTCAGCACATGTGAGAGGAGACAGGGAAAAAGAAGAGTGGTTGGGACTGAGAAAAGGTGGGAGGAATACAAGCTTTCTGAAAGGCATCTTTCTTCACTGGTGACAAATGTAACTTTAGGAGACTCCTGACCCTCTTGCAGCAGGATTTCTCTCTCTGCTCAGTCAGCTATTCGTGTTGCTGTGCTCTAACTGAAGGGGAAGACATGAAAGGCTTCATTTTTTAAGCTGTTTTTTTCAAATGAAATAGTGGTTTTTGCCCATGAGGCAAAATGAACGACCCTAAAAGTATGATACATAAACAACAGCAAATATAGAAATAAGTGCCATAAAATCATATGAAGGGAAATCTACAGTCAACAGTGTTTCTCACATGAATTATTAGTCCATTGCTAGTTGTTTCAATAATGACACAGAAAAGTTGTAAATATGATATTAATATTATGTTAGTGAAATAAATGATATAATTTTACGAGATGATGATGGAAAAAGTATTTTCCATTTAAGTAACTGAAGACTATGACACTTTGCAACAGCTAAAGATGAGAGTTTTTAAACTGAAAATCTGTACAATATATATCTGAGAGTTTTCAGACAGTTGGATAGAAGTTTTCTGAGTTGTTAACTTTGATTTTTGGTAAGCTTTGGAGTATCAGGACACAAAAAACAGTGGAAGGCTTACACTGATCCAGTATTTGACCTGAACATAAAAGGTGACCTGGGCAATTATGTTCCAGTCAGTCCGAGGCAAAACACTGAATGACTGGTAATAAAGAACAAGATTAATAAAGAATAAGAATTTCTGAATAAGAAACTACAATGGTAGAAATCAATATGACACAAATAAAAAGAATTGAAAAATGGTTGTTAGGTTTCAGAGTGCATTCATCTGCTCTAGTTTAGAAATTTAATATCTCCATTCCACCAAACTGGAATCCCGCTTCTGTCTCCCAAAGCTGTCCGGTGCACAAATCCTTTCTCAAACCCTGAATCCTCAGAATACTGTTCCAGTCTGGAGCTCTAACCATCTGTTGTAGACAAAGTGTTTGACTCTAACCTTTGGTCTTCAAGGAGCATGAATTAAGATTTCAAGTAGATATATAGGACAGATTTTTGAAACTATAGAAATAATCATGAGAAATAATGCAGGTTGCACTCTGACCCAAATTGCCTTAAATGACACTAATATTAAACAGAATGATTGGAGACACCTGAATTTCCAGAAACGGCAGTAAATAAAACAAAACAAAACCCCAAACAAAATTTCCCTATATCACAAATTACAAAATAGGTATATCCATTTGCCTTATTTAGAATTTTTTTATATTCATAAGAGAATAATAAATAGGAACTCTGCTCTGGACTCTTTATATTGCCATGAACTTTTATTAGTGTGTAAATTTCATCTACATATGCCCTAAGTTCATCATTAAGAACATGGTCTCTAAAACATAGATAAGTTATGTAACATTTATTCCTTAGTAGATTAGTCACCTGTTGGTGAGATTGACAACTTAAGTTTTGATTGGTTAGATATTAGTTTTGATTATTTTAGATATCTCACCGGTGATATCATCATCCATGTATGAATTCATATTTTAACTGTATTATATTAATCTTTATTTACTTACTCTATTGTGTTTTTAAGCTTTTAATTAAAATACATTTTAATTTATTGTTGTGAAGGCTTAATTTTTCTGGAGTAGATTCCCTGAAATCCCTTGATTTCCAGTTCATAGCGGGGGGATTGACAATGTCACTTGCTTCTTCTTCACCTACAGACTAGTACTCCAGACACATTCCTTTATTCACCTAATCCACCTCTCACCTTACCGCTTATCCTACCCTGTCACAGCCGATCTCCACCATCCTGAGCAGCAGGTGCAATTATTCTTGCAGTACAGGAGTTACAATAGCAAAGGGGAAAAAGAAATGGATAGAAGGGATGAAGGCAAATACCTGCAATGGTCCAGATGGTCACTCTTGTTCTAGGAAGTGGAAGAGTATCAGTGGCAACTCTTTCACAGGTACAGGCTCCTGCAGGATCTTTCCTGAGCTCATTCTAGTGTTCTGGAAACAGAATTCAAACAGGAGGAGCTAGGAACAGTTGTCACTCTACCTGGACCAGTGATATACCCTCCCTAGCTCTTCTCTAGCTCATGTGGGAAGAAGTTATTTGCAGGTGAGAATAGATGATGACAATAGGTTTTTCCAGATTTATATCTATGTATTTTCTCTGTTGGTCAGGAAAAGTCTTGACATCTTGCTAAAATTTCCCCAAGCTTGAACTTCTCATCATCTGGATTGGAAAGCACTATGTCCATCTTCCTGGATTTCCTTTGTATGTAAATCAGAGTAAGGATGGTGTGAGCCCAGTTCTTGTCACACTGTCAGACCACAGTGGGGTCAAGTGCCTGGGCTTAAGAGACGGGAACATCTTCTGATTCTTTTTAGCAAAGGCATAGCTCAATGCAATTTTTCCTGAGTATAAACTGTAGAATGAGAAATCAAAGTGGTCGTTAAGAAAGCATTAAAATATTTCTGCTGTGAGATATGTGTTATATTCTTTCAAGTCACCAGTGTGTGTAGAAGCATGTCTTGTAGAACTCAGTGTCAAGCTATAAATGAAACTGTTATTACTTGATAAACAGGTCTGAAGAAAAATGGTAGTCTTCCAAATATGTGATATTATCTTTGTAGTTGCTGACTATATTTATAGCTTAGACAATATGCATCATTCTATAGCTATACATTAACATTTCTTTAGGGAAGTGTAACGTGATCAAATTTTGCAGTCAGTTAAGCTGATAAGTTATTGTCATCTTTGTAAATTATGATTTTAGAACCTTGAGAATTCTAGAATGAGAAAATGAACAGAAACCTCAAAAAGAAAGAGCACAAAAAACAATTTGCTGTTTTTTCTTGGTTTATGGAAAGCACAGAGACTCTTCTTGTCTTTTGCCTTGCAGGACTGCTAGTTTTAATACTGATAATTCTGTGATGGTACTCACTCCTTCATAATTAAGGAAACACATGCCGTGTTAATAAATTCATTGGTTTTTTTTCCTGTAATTTATATGATAAAATGCTTTCTGACCACATATCTGTGAAAACTAAAGGTGAAATGTTATATTGTGGAGGAAATTTCTACAAATCTTATATGTATTTAAGCTACAGTTTAATAGGGAGTGCAATACTAAAATTTTTTGGTTTTTTAATAGCTGTACCACTTAGTACAATGTATTTGCATAAGGGTTTGCAACTTTCAGTGTTTCTTGATTTAGTATTTATTATAGAAAGGGATTCCTCCTGTCTTCTCACCATCCCTTGCCTTTCAACATACGCATACATCTGTCTGATGTGTGAGGGGAATTATATCTAGCTTGGCAATAAAAAGATGTATGTCTCCTTCAAACTTCTCTTGTCCTGACCATCCCATTCAGAGGATGAGGAATCTCTTGGGAGCACGTACAGGTCATTGGTTCCTGTGTGCCTGTAGCAGCTCTGTAAATCCTGTCTTGTCATTGTTTGGCAGTCCTTATCTAGGCAGGAACAGTTAAGGTAGGGCTCGCAAGCTCTACCTGGGGATCACTGTTGGAAGCTAGTTCCCAAATGAAATAATTTAATAAAGTTGTAATCTAATTAATCTGCATCCTATTTATCCTCCTTTATGTCTGGGCAGTGCATTTTAACTAATTGTGTTAGCTTCAGCATGTGCAAGGAAAAGTTTTTCTGTTTAGCATGTGTCTCATGCTATTTACTAATATTTTGCCAATCATTAGATAGCATGTCTTGAAAAGCATCTATCAAATTACTTGTAATCAGTCACAAAAAGGGGTTATATGCTTTCCTTTCTGAATGACCAGTATCTTTTTCAATAAGTAGTGATGTTTTTTACTAATCCTTGAGGAGAAATAAAAGGATGTCATGATTTTTTCAGCGCTATCTATCTCTCCCAGTGCTCAGGGGTGTTTAAAGCACAAAACACTACTGATTATCAGATTACAAATTTGTTCAGTTCTAAGAAGTTACCTGTTACCACTGTAATGGTAGACAGTGGCAAAGCACAGTAGGCAAACAGAAGAAAGGCTTGTGAGTAGAGCTACTATTTGTTTTGGTATTTTTATTTTTCACATCATTTGTGCTTGCATATTTTGCCTAAAGAAAGATCTTGAATGCAGTATATTTTCAGACATAAATAATGGACTTTTAAAAACTTAAGTATATCAAAATAGGTATATCTAACTGAGAGAAGCCTGTGCTTAGAAATAGGAGTAAAACATAGCAAATAAAATATTAAAAATAAGAACATAGAATATTAAAGTAAAGAAATGATGCATACAATTTTGGTTCATTTATAAATAGTCTGAAACAATGTGAATGGAATATTTTCAAACTGAATGATTTGGTGATCTAGCAGCTATTCTAGGTATTAAATCTTTTGTTCATTGAGCCAACTGACCCAATGTAACTGAGCTTGACTGTAGACTTCAGTAGGGCAGATTTCACATCTGTAGTTGCGGAGTCTTCGTTCTCCCTGTAAATTAAAATTCTGAGACTTTGAAATCAGTGGCAGAATTCCTGTAAACTGTAAGAGACATGGGATTTCATGTTGGGTGTCTGCTTAAAAATATAATTTTCCTTCCTTTTACTTTTTAACTTTTCCACTTAGTACTATCACCCTGAAAGTAAAAGTTGTCTCTAGACTTGGACATGAATGATTGAGGTTGGCAATCCCACTAGAATCAAAATTTCATAATGTTTTGTTTGCTCTGTATTCGTTCTGCAGGAAAACTGTCCCTGTAGGGAAAAGAAGACAATACATGGTTCTCAATATGAATTATAATTCATATTGAATTATAAATCCAATAAATACAGGAAGAAGATCTCAGAATAAGCGCTGTTCAATATAGAAACAGACGGTCACATCACTTAGCAAATATTCAGCTACTTTCCCTGGCATGTTTAAATAATCCATATCAAACAATAGATGTAGATAAAAATCAAGGTAGCCTCAAGTTTATCTAAAACAGAATAGCAGGCTCCTGTAAAAATGTTCTATAAATAACAATAACCAGCTGTTCAATGAATATCAGTAAACTGGAAAGAAAGATTGTAGAAATATATACGTATACATACATACATACATACATACATATATATATATATATAAACTTTTTCTTGTAATTAAATGTTCTATCCTCCTTCCCAACACAGAACTCAACATACTGTTTATATACCTGGCACAGTGTACAATGATTAGAGGTAAAACCAGATGGCCATATTTTTACTTGTCTTGTTTATTTAGTTGATGGATAACTGAGTCCTAATTTTACCCACCACTCTGATTGCAATCATTTATGTTCTACTATGAATTTTCACACACACACACATACACACATGCACACAAATAGAAGTAAACTGACTGTTTTTCTTCCTTAGGCTTAGAAAGAATTGCAAGAGATTCAGCGTATGAGCAAGAAGGAAAAGTTCAATTTGTAATTGATGCTGTATATTCCATGGCCTATGCACTACACAACATGCATAAAGATCTCTGTCCTGGATATATTGGTCTATGCCCAAGGATGAGCACAACTGATGGTAAAGAGCTACTTGGTTACATCCGAGCAGTAAACTTTAATGGTAAGTTACATGTACTCTTTTTTTTCCCCTTCTTCTTTAACTGTTTCAGAAGTGTCAAGATGTGTTTTTTTCTCTATATAGGACACTTTCAGGCACAGTGGAAAACACAGGATTAGAAGCAGTTCTCTTTTAATCAGAAGTGTGAGTTTTTCCACCTGTTTTGAAACCCCAAGTGTATTTTTCATCTTAACATTAAGCTGCTCCCAAAAGAGGCAGATGTAAAAAATAAGAATCTGTCAATCAAAACATTCCAGTGAAAAATTGCTATTGTAGAAAAAAGTTGAGGACTCATGCAGTCCTACTGACAGATTAGAATCCTCTGACAGAGGTTGCTCATCTTTTCCTTAGAGAATGAATTGAAAAAATAGCCCTGTGAAAATTGCTTTCTTCTGAAATTACTGTTAACAATTTTCCTACAAAAGTGAATAGTGTGGAGTTTGCTTTCAGCTTGCATATTTAAATCTCAATTAAAAGACTCACTTGCAGTTCCAGGTTCCCTTCCATTTCATTGTTATTTGATTCAGTGATTTAGTCAGCTTTAACACAAGTATGATATATATTTTTAAACTACACTGAATAATATTATGTGCAGCTGGGATCTGCCTGCTGGGGAAATGTGGTTACTGTTGCTTATGTTGTTAACAGTAGAGGCCAATAAAGAACAGGCTTAATTTATGAACATTAAATTGAAAAGGATAGAACATACTCGATGGTGAAATAAAGTTGCTGAAAATTTACAATATTTCATGAAAGTCATAATTGTCGTAGATCACATTTGCCATTATTTTACAAAGAAATGAAACAATATTCCTTGCTGTATTTTTTGTTCTCTACTTGGCAGTAATTCATGTACCAGACATGCCTCCTAACTATACAAAGAGAAGGTGTGTCTATCACAATTCACTCCAGTGACCTCAGCTGCCAGCCTTTTTGAAAAAAAGCACAAGGTCATTTTGAATTTAGTTTCCAAGTGGAAGCTTTTTTTGCTTTAGGTAATGTACCAGACCATTTGGTTGATATAAATGTTGGCTGTAGTTTACAGGTTTTTTCTCTTCTAAACCTTTTTTCTTCCTATGAAATTTTCATGAAAAGGGAATCCCTCTCTCCAGGAATATAAAGACAGAGGGAGTTTAAATGATTCTTTAGTCATTTTAAAGAAAACCTGGAGCAAAATATGTGTCTGGCAAATGGGAAATGTTGTTACGATGACAAAGGTAGGTAGCATATTGTAAGGCTTCCAGTGATAATTATCTACATTTCCAGTATATATTCTTCTGAGTCTGTGTTGTTAAAGCATAAAGTCATCTATTTTCATTTGGTTTGCATGAAAGTTCAGCATAAAAAGATAAGCTGTACATTTTATATGAAACCTTTCTCTCCCTAAAGATTGTTGTATTTCATCAATACCTGTCACGAATTCTCTGGCTGACTGTAACTATTGCAGCAAACAAGGGGAGATGAAAGAGAAGGAGAAAGCAATCTGGACACTAATGAAAATGTATCTATTTTTAAACTAGTGATTTATTAAAAGAGAGTAAAAGAAAAAAAAAAAGAAACAGTTCTGTGAAGTCAACTTTCTGTCTCTTGGGATACATTAAGTCTTTCCTGTGTTGGGCTAGTCAAGATTATGTACTAGTGTACCATATCTTTCTTTGTGTCACATGCCCGAATATTTACTTTTTTGGAATTGTGCCCTGGGAGGCATCAGCTGAGGACAGTATTTAACAGTGTGCCTTTTCTTATTAAGCTCAAATTCCTTTTCCTCAGGACAGCACTGTAGTTGTGTCTATCTTGGTTTCCAGAGGTGTATTTAGGTTGCTAGACCTCATGTGCTGGGAGCTGAGTGGTGCTATGCGTGAATTTTCACAAGAGCCCTTGGATCAGTCATTAATAGTGTAGTGTATTAAAAGTGAACTGATACATGAAAGGAAAACCATGCTGTACAGCCATTCAGGGTAGGATTTTTCTCCTAATCTTGTCACAGAATCACAGAATAGTTGAAGTTGGACAGCACCTCTGGAGATTGTCTCCTCCATCCCCCTGCTCAGAACAAGGTCAACTATAGCAGGTTGCTCAGGGCTTATGTACAGTTGAGTTTGGAATATCTCCAAGGATCGAAAATCCTCCAACAGCCTCTCTGAGCAACTTGTTCCAGTGTATGACCACTCTCACACTAAAAAAGTTGTTTATGTTTAAATGGAATTTTCTGCATTTCAATTTGTGTCCACTGCCTCTTGTTCTTTCACTGGGCATCAATGAGTAGAGTCTGTTTCCATCTTCTTTACTTTTACTTCTTTACCCCATCGGATATTTATGCACAGTGATAAGATACCCCTGAGCCTTTTCAAGGCTGAACAGTCCCAGCTCTCTCAGCCTCTCCTCCTATGTCAGATGCTCAAAGTCCTTAATCATCTTTCTGACTCTTTGCTAGACTCACTCCAGTCTGTCCGTGTCTCTTTGCCAGATTGCTATTTAGGAAGAGATTACTCATGGCAAAGACAGTAAGACCTGCCTTTCTTGTTCCGACATATGATATAGAGGATGAAGGAAGGAAAGAAAGAATGGCCAGTGTTGTATTTTTATGATTTAAAACTATGGAAGACATCCTCTGTACCTGAAGTTTTACTTACCTTTATACAGTTTGCCAATATTCTTGATATAATAAAAAGATACATCAAAAGCTGTGGAAAAATTATTCAAAACTTTAGAAGCTGTGAGGGCTGCTATTGCACCCTTCCTGCATCCAGAGATCCACTGCTTTCATATATATTCCTTGCTGGGACAGCTGGCAGGATTAAGCCCCTGCTCCACAAGACAATAACAGTTTCTAATATTGATACGTAACTGGCATTTTATCAGATCCTCAAAGATACTGAGCCAACTTCTCACCTCTCCTAATTCCATATATCCCTCTTAACCAATGTAGTATTGAGTTGGTGCAACTACCATTAATATGCTGTCACATTCAACTCAGAAGGTTTCACATCACAAAGTATGACCTGTATTATGAAGGGCACCTTCTCATTATATGGAGAGCCTTTGTAAGGGGAACAAAACATACATATTTCTGTTCACTGGAGTATTTCTTTTTTGCTTTGATTACAAGTAATCACTTTTGAATGTGCTTACTTTTATTTACTCTGTTTGTTTTTATTTGAAGAAGATTTGTTACCCTGAAGGATTCATCTCTCTAATATTCTGTGACACCCTCATGACTGAAGAACGGTCATAACCATCAACACACTCTGTACTGATATAATTGCTAAGACATTTGTTTCTGCTTAGATATATTTCTACCAGTTCTAAATTAAATGCAAAATATCTCACAGTTCAGCATGATTTTGAAGGGGATAGCACTTCTGCTTTTGTAATAAGAATGAAGAAATTTATTTGTACATGAGATTTGGGTTACTGCCTAGTGTAGTTTTCTATTTTATTATTGCCTGTGTTTTTCCTAGGACAGCTAGAGACTGTGTATAGAAAACAATTTCTTTTCATTTATAATGAGCAGTTTAATCATTATTTTCATTTCACAGAGGAAGGGACCTCTAAGATGTAGAATCTTGTGTATGTTCTGACAGATGTACACAACAGCCCATTGTTTTGTACATGGAAATTAAGAGTTTGTAAACAACAGGAAAGTATAAAGATTCACATTTCCAAGCCAGTGTGTTGAGATGCAGAATATATAGTTCCCTGTGTTCTTTGTGGGAACTGCTGGTAGACCATAACCAGCCCTTTCTAGCTATTTGATGAAAGAGTATTTAGAGCTTTCAGAAGCTTCCTGCTTCTACTTCTCTTCTGTCACTTTGTTTTCCCTTGACAAAAAGTAAATATGCTATCAGTTTATTTTATTTTTTTTAATAGAGGTGCCACATTTGAAAAATTTTCCCTGCCAGTTATTGTAGTCAAACAAAATGAGATATATATGTGAAATTGGTGTTTAAGGTTTAAAATTATTGAAAACAAATAGTTTTTCTATTAATTAGGTTTATAAATGATAATGTGAACAATTGTGTAATTGTGTCATGATGCAATTTCATCTTGCATCACATTTCTCCAATATTCTCTCTTGATATGACTTCATTATTCTGCCTACAAAACAAGGAGAGATTTTCTAAAGGCTTTTATCCTGGGATGTGCTGAGTGTTTCGTGAGAAGTGTTCTGCTGAACTCAACATAAGTGCTAATCATTTTGTAGAAACAGGACTTGAACATGCATTCATGTTGGCTGAAGATGTTTCAAAGATACAATGCTATTTCTTGGGAAGGGATAAAACATGGAAAGAATAGACTGATCAGTGTCCTTCTCCACAGTTGTTGCACTACAAAAGTAAAGATCAAAATTTAAGTACCAGAGTAAAATTGACTATTGCTCATATTGTACATAAAACATTTAATGTAGAAGAAAGCCCCTCTTTCTACATATAGATTTATAGCTAGTACAGCATGTAGAGTAGCTGACTGTTTTGTGCCTACCTTTAGGCATATATTCATATATATATATGTATATACACATTAACACAATGTAACAATTGCAGGCATAAATATCTAGAAAATATCAAAAGCTTTAACACAATATATTTACAGTCATTACAATACAAGTCTTTCACATAATCTTTAAGGTAAGGGCAGAATTTTACCTATATTCGCATACATGCAAGCAGACATCTTATTTACTTTGATGGGCTACTCATCCTGTGGGGGAACAGAGAAATTGCTATTCTGACATCCTTTGAAGTATGCTGGGAGAAAAAAGAAGGGCGCAGAGAATAGGTGGAAGCACCGACTCTGCTGGCAATGTCTAGATAAATGTTATCTGCTGCTGCTAGATGTCATTGGAACATCATTCCCCCTTCCGACTGAAGAGGACACTCAGGAAATATATTCTGACTCTTGGTTTGCAACCTTTTCTCTGGGCTTTTCTGTGATAAAGTAAAGCAACAGCTTCACTTGCTGGGTTTTTTGTGATAGAGCTACAATAACACTTTGCTCAGGAAGGTTGTGGAGTCGCCATCCTTTGAGATAGTCAAAACCGCCCGGACATGGTCCTAGGCAAACTGCTCTAGGTGACCCTGCTTGAACATGAGGCTGGACTAGATGAACTCCAGAGGTCCCTTCCAAACTCAGTGATTCTGTGATTTTATAGTCCTTACTGGATATGAAACAAAGCAAAAGTAGATCATGCACCTTTTCTATATGTTAAATGAATACATGCTATCCTTGCTCTATTCTTCTGACACTAGTTTCATAGTTGGAGTGGACCAGTAAACATCTCTTAATTTAGGTGTTGAATATGATAATTGAATAAATGCCTTTGAGAAAAGATTAATTTTGGCTACACAGACACACAGACACATATGCATGCATGCAGCATCAGCCCTATTTAAAAGGCAAACATGCAAAATTTCCTTCTGAAAAGTAAGAAAGACACTAGAGAATGAGGACATAAAAACAGAAACTGGTAGGCAAGCTCAAAATGGGCAGTTGACACCTGTACAGAATTAATGTCTTTAATAATTGTTATACATTGTAATATTTTTTTCCCAGAAAGCAGTATCTATAGAGGACTTTAAAAAAAAAACGACAAAAAGGGGAGTTTCTCATGGAGAGTTTTTAACCCTTCAGAAAATCATTTTTGTGGAATCACCTGTTTACACAATTCATTTGCCACTGCTATCGTTTGAAGTTGCTAAGACATCAATCTGAATCTCAAAACTCTCTTGAATAAATATTCATCTCAGACTTGGTTTTAAACATTTTTTCAAAGAAACCTGACACTTCTCTATTCTTCCACTGAGTACAAAATTTGCATTCTCAAATCATTATAACAGAAGCTTTAAAATCAGTCCTTTTTAAGATTGACATGTTTTGACATTTTTTAAGGCATTAAGCACAATAGAACTAAATGTCTCACTAAAAATGTATGGGAGCTATGCTCCTAACTCAGATTTTTTTTAAAACCAACTCTCAAATCTATAGTTACCAATACAGAAAAAAAACTTTTTGAAATAGTTCAAGTTGGGACCATCTGTGTTTTTTAAGTTATGAGCTCTTACTGGCAGTACATCATTTAGCAGTTTGTTATGTCAGAAACACTTAACATCTTATGATGCAACTAGTACCGTAATATTCCGATAGGGTTAAAAAATAGCTTTGTATAATGAGATAACAGCAGATAAGTAGAGCAAATAGAGACAAACAAGATAAAAAATGTTACGAAGGGCTGAACTCTGCTCACCTTGCTGCTAGGATTCACTGTGGTTGCTACCCCAGTTAAATTAATCTGTACTCTGCTGGAAAAAAACAAAAATATAGCTATCAGCTGTAGAAGTGGTAGTGGAAGGGGGATGTCTACTGCAGATTTATTAAGATCTGTGACGTTTGTTCTGCTATTTATCACATGAAATGTTTCATTTAATTTTTTTGAAAGTCTTGGTGTTGACAGAGGAATGTTTGAAAACATGGCTAGAACTTAAACTAACATAGACCTGAACACAGTAAAATCCCAGAATTTAAAATAATTCTTTCTTTTCATATTTTTTTATCATGCTTTTGGAAGTATCTGATTTGGCTTGTGAATGCATGGGGGCTGTGTCAGACAGTCTGTAATAAAGAATCCTGATGGCCAGTTTCCCATGTCTTTATGCTAAATTGAGAAAGCAGCAGTTATGTCTCTTAATGTCTTATTGGGGATGAGCAGGGGATGATTTCAAATGAATTCTGCTTTGGCATGCTAATTATTTTAATGGAATTAATCCAGCTGGCTGTACAAGTGACTAGAATTACTCAGTGGTCTGAATCACTCTTCGTGGGCTTAAGTAATGTATGGTTATGATATAAGCTAGCGTAGCAGGCAAAGTCTGGAAGTGCTGTGATTCTCAGGTACCTCATGAATCCATGTGATTAAAATCAGAGATTATGAAAATATTGGGTGTTAAATTAGAAGGTAGAACCTAAAAATAAGTCTGAGTTATAGCTGTGTTCTTGCTTATATACAGACCTGAAGCACTGATTAATTGAGGAATATATATGCTCCACATACAAAATTCATAATGTGCTATGTGATTGAGGTCAGTTCTCTATTTTCCTGAACAAGGTCTAGTTCATAATGTATTTTAATAATCTGTATGTGATAAGGTGGTAAAAGGTGATAAAAAATTTACCCTTATTACGCAAAGAAAACTGAATTGTATCTCCTGATAGGTGCAGGGTATACAGACATATTAAAGAACAGTTTTTTCATATGATCAAGTGAAAAAATCAAGCTAAAGTTAGTGAAAGAACAATGAAAACTAACCTTTGCTGCTCCGAGCAAAAAGATATCTGAGTATAAAGAAACTGCATCCATAATGTTTATTTTTTCCATCTTTTTTTTTTAAATCAGTGTAAGAAATGACACAGCTGTAGTTCTTCATGTTATTAAGCAGAAATACTTATTATTTTTATTACCAAGTAGAAGGTTTGCCACACATTTTGTGAAGAAACTAACTGCTAGTGAGCTTGCTAACTTAGATGTTTAAATTGAAAAGCTTCTTTTACATCCATTAAACCAAGTAAGAATGGCTATAGAAGTTATTAATCTTTATTTATGGCCTGTTTGGTAAGACAACAGTTCTGCAGGCAAGCAGGACAGTCATAAGGGGAAATAAATCCTTTTTTCTCAGTACCTCTGAAACGGAATAGTATGAGTCTTTTTCATTCTCTTAAAATACCAAACACCCTTTACTTATGAAAGGAAATAAGGACTTTAGAGAGAATAGCAATGGAAAAAAGCAATGAGGATTTTATGGGCAATCTTTGGGAGTATAAATAGGCCTCATTTATAGTTCATTCATGTAAAAAATGATGTAACTAGTATTAGTTGATAAGTGACTAACTCAAAAATAGAGCCATTCTTCATGGAGGTTGCTGTCAGTAAAATTATCTTGACAAATCTTAGATTCTCATCTGAAGAGCAAAATAGCAATCTCTCAATATTAAACAGAATGACAGAGAAATCAGGTAGACTTAATTCTGTAGGGCAGCAATTACATTGAGGAGAGAATAAATTTGTAATTAACAGATATCGCCTATATCATCAGACAGCGCTATTTAGTTTTGCTACTTTAGGGAGGTGTAGGATTCACCAGCAGTCATCTGAGTAAAACAATACTGGATTCCCCAGCAAGTTAGACACATTAGATCTTGTTACCAGATATGATCTTAAGCAAAAGCAAGTGAGGAGAATCCTACCAAAGTAAACAAGTCATCCAAGAGGGAAGTGAGGGGATTCAGTTCATCTCTTACAGGCAGACAGATATTTCACTCAGTTTCAGTAGCTAGTAAAGTCTAAAAGTAAGTGTCTAAGTTCTCCGAATAGCTGGTGGGGAAAGGCTGATGCCTCTAAAGGCTACCAGGGAGAGAGCCTGTCCATTAGCATTTAGGCACCATAGCAACTCATACTTCTGTATATTTTACTGTGAGAAGCTATGAGTCAGAGAAATTTTCCCAAAAGCTGGTTAAAACATTTCTAATAGTATGAAATATTAAATATGTGGAAGATATAGTTTATGTTAGAAGCTGCTCTAATTTACTGCAGCAGAGGAAGCATTTGCTGTTATTCCTGAGGATGAAGGTATCCAATCATTTTGGCCACACTGCAGGTTGTGTCTTATGCTGAACAGCTTAGACCCAAAATGTTGCTCCCCATAGTCTTAGCCAGAACTCTTCTTTCTAAGCCTGAAATAAAATGGTTTTGATGTACAAATTCCTGAGGCTTTCTATTTTAGAGAGACTGGTTCTCTCAATTATCCTGCTATCTATCATCAAAACTGAACATTTGATAATTTAAAGGAAAATAGTTCATAGTAAAGATTTTAGTTGCAATTCTGTGGCTTCTGTGCATAACACATGATCCAGGTGATGATGCATTAGTGAGTTTTTCACCTTAACATTTTTCAATGTGTGCCAATTTTTTTAGGTTATAGCTTTTTAATAATTTTTATAATTACATTAACATTTAATCAAAAAATTAGTTTTGAATATAGGAGATACAGAATACTCATTATTATTAGTTATTCTTGGAAGCCTAAACTCTTTTAAGCTCAGTCATAGGAGCCTACGCAGCTGGATGGATTTGAAAATGGTGCTTCTCTCTATTACTTACAGCTTTAGTAACAAATGATCAGCTTGATGGGTACTCTGCTTGAATACAGTTTTATTCACTAGTAGTTGACCTATTTTTGTAAAGGTAAGATTAATAGAATAGACTCAGCTACATGTCATGGTATGAAAATTTGGATATGTTTTTAACTACTGCATCAAAATTTCCAGACCAATGATAACTTCCTTTTTTGACCCTCCAGTTACAATGGGTGAGACTTATATCCAGTATGATTAACTTTGATGTGGATTTGCTGAAATTTTAGGAGTTCAGCTTGGGGGTAATAAAGTGTGATGCAATCCTTCTAGGTAATGGGAAGAAGTTTATGCCTCTGAAGATCCCAGAAGGCAATTAGAAATATTTAATATAGCAGTGCTAATTCTGTTTTGAGAAGGAGATGGTTGAAATACTGGTGCCTCCTTCCCCCAGCCTCTTTGTATTAGTCTGGGTTGAGCACATTCACTCAAGAAATAAAGGATCTGAGTTTTAAGCCTTCTTTAACCCAAAGGAGATTGAAGCCATGTTCCAGAAGCATGCCTTAAACAAGTATGGGGCATGGCTGGGAGGATGTACTTTTGTTGTGTCATATTTGGATCATTGTACAGCTAGGACTGCAAGACTTCTTAGAAGTCCTACTGAAATGGACTCTCAATATCCATGTAAATAGTACATCTCTCCCCATTTTCAGAAGAGAGCAAAATAACAAAGCAAATGCAGAAGGTGTTCCTCATGTCAAAATTCACAAATACGTAGAGAAGTTTGGAATACATCCAACAGAAAATGAAGAGAGTAAGAGAGAAACCTTTGCTTGAGCTCAGACAACTAGGCTATAAAGAATTCTAAAGCATATTGCAGATGCAATTTAGACATAATCTATAGTCACTTCTGGTAGCAGCAGGATAATATATATTACCAAACAAAGGCCTCTGCTAATGCTACTTCAAATGGCACAGTTTTGAGCATATCATGTTTCATTCCTGGTAAGAGAGGGAATAACTAGTCTATAACTGCTTTTTCCAAAAAACCTACAGAAATAGAGAAGTAAACTTAGAAGTAAACTTGCTACCTCACTCTGAAATGGGGGAAATCAAGTGGAATTCTCCTTTTAATTGTGAATAGAAATGAGCCTGAACCACTTTAAGAAAGTGCGTAATTCATTAAAGTTGATGGATGGTGGCAAGAAAATAGCTTAAAAAAATGTGCCTCTTCAGATAAAAGTTGTCATCTGTATTTTATCTTTATTCTAGTAAAAGTAGAATAGAAGCAGCTATAAGTGTATGATTCCATATTCCTACCCAGGCAACATCAAAACAAGAGATGTTAGTGCAGTACATGGTTGACTTTGTGCATTTATTGGAGGGTTTTTATCTTGCAACATATGCAAAGAAAGAAACAAGCTATCATCAACATCTGGATTATTTTTGGTTTTCATTCAGATGAAAATTTTCTGTTCTATAGCAACTGAATTACAATTTACCCTTTGGGATTTAAGGAACATATCAGTATTATCTCTGAAGGGTTAGGGGAGCTAGCAGGGTTTTTAAATGTTATCTTTTACACTGTCCAGAAAGAAAAAAAAATTGTTTAGATGAAAGGCACTATCACTAGATTATCACAACTTTAATGTAAAGGAGAAAATTTGGGTTTAGCAAAAAAAAATTTTTTAGAGTTTTCATGTAATAATGATGGTTGATTATCACACTTTTATTTTGTTTCAATGAGCAATAAAAAGTTAGATGCCATGCTATCAGGAAATGAACATCTTTCAAGGTTCTTATAACACCCTCACAATGTATGAAATATAGCTTGATTACATAACACCTTGATTAAAAGAATTTTTACAGAAGTGGGAATGATTAGTTAAGTCCATTCTTATAAAAAAATCACTATTTTGCACAGTTTTTCAAGCAATAGTTTTGCCATGTCTCTGTTGCTACAATACTCTGTTGCTACAGTTGCAGTCATAGGTATATGTTATTTACATATCTCCTTGAAACTTTTTCTATGTGTTTTAATTTGTTTAAGAGTAATCCTTAAAATTACTAAAAACATGTATTATTGGAATTTCCTGATATAGTCAGCTATAAAGAAATAGAAAATCTGATCTGTTCATGTGTTTAATTAATTAATGGAAAAAGGCTCTTAAACTTTGATTTCAAGAAATTTTTCATCTTTAGTCTGTAATTTTGTCCTAAATGTACAATAACATGCAAATATCATAGCAGTTAGCAATTAATGCTGATTATTATGGTCCCGATATTGCCAGTGCCTGGAAACATTATGAACCACTGAGACAACCTGAAAACACTGAGATTATGAGTATTCAATTATTTTGTTAGAATAGGTCATCCATATTTTTCACGTTCTGGAATGAAGCAATGTCATTCATTTTGCCGAAATATTTATTGAAAAATAGGTAATAAATGTAACCTATTCATTACATAGTAAAAAAAAGGAAAATCTTTCAGCTAACCAGGAAAATGCAGAAACATTATGTTTATCAACGCTAGAATTTACGAAGTTCCAATTGTATTATAGCCAATAAAAATTTTGCTCTTTATTTTAGTGGGTCAAAATACCATATAGTATGGTATACTGTAAGAAATCTACTGTAAGAAAATATTTACTCTGTTTTAGGTTTAAAAAAAAATCTGACTTGTTTAAAATGATAACAAAATTAGTTTAAAGCAAAATCAAGGTCAGTTGCCATGCAAACAGACAGAAGAACAATTGTGATAACTATTACTTATCTTTATTATGAGTATCATCTATCCCTATTTACCTAGATACTAGGTACAGTATAGTTGTTACTAGTATACTAGTATAGTCGTTGCACCTGCTCTGTAAAGGAAGACAGTTCATAAGAGTCTGGGAAGAACTGGAGTAGCATGGGAACTGTCTGATCTGCCTGTGGGCTCCAGAACATCCTGATTTTACAGATGTGCTCTCTGTCACATATGTTTATTTGCAGGAATAGAAGAATAACATAGTAAGAGACAGTCCTTGATACTCCCTAAATATATATTCCTCTGGGAGCTATATGTTTTTCAGCGTGAAAGCATTGGAGTCTGTGTTTGCTTGTGGCATATAAATGTGGAGGTTCTGTACAGACTCAGCAGAGAGGAAGCTGCTATATATCACCCATTCACTATATCCTGCTGCCTCCTTAGAATTTCATTTCTTTCAAGGTTTTGCCATACATATACCCATAAACTCTTTAAATAACTAGAAATCCTTGATTCTGTATATTTTAGCTTATGGACTCGTAACTTGGAGACTTCAATAGTACATTGCTTCCCTCCTACTGTAAGGCTAAGCAAACAGATACATTTACTGAACACATATTATTGCTCACTCTGAGCTCCAGCTGGATCAAGATTTGATTTTTCCTGTTTGGCCCTGTAGCCCCTCTAGGACTACCCTGGCTTACCTCCAATATAGCTTGATCCCAAGTCAAGAGCCAAAAATGTATTGGCACTGTTCCTGTGCCATACATAATCACATTTTGTAAATATTTCCCTCAGTAGCATCAGATCACAACTTATAATATGGTCATTTATGGAATCTGTGTCCCACTTTTTGGAGGTAATTATTATGCAGCTTAGAGGGAAGTGACAATGATGCATGGAAGCTCAAGTCATTATCTATCTGCGCAATATGCAACTACAGGGCACTCAAAGTCCTCAGCACAAGCCAGACTCTGCAAACTTGAAGTGTTTATTTGGTACAGTCTCTCCTCTGGTTCTTCCAAGTTCCTACCCAGAGATTTGAAGAGAAAGCCTCAGGATATTAGAGTCCACTGCTTATCATGTTGGAGAAAAACAACTAAAGGTGCTTGGAAATAACCCTTATATTGACGTACAACCACTGTGGGAAGGTTTCTACTAAGCCAGCTGGCATTTAAAGGCTCCAGCTCTTGATAGTTACAAATTGTTGTATTGATCCTCCTTTATACATGGACTAACTGCAGCTCAAACACTGCTAATTTTTCCTCTGTTTTGCACTTTCACTTTTTCTTATCAGCAAGGGACATTGTTTATGCACAAAGTGTTTAGACATTATTTTTTGCTTACCTGAGTATATAATGCACATGCTTTTGTTCCTATTGTAGTAAGGGAGATGTCCTGAGCCTTGTGCTGTGAATCAGAAAATTCTGAGGAATTTGTAAAATAAAAAGAGAGCCATATTCATGCAGATGCTCCAAAACCTCAAGAAGTTGTTGATTTTAGTTTCAGTTATGACTTATTGTTCAGATTGTTCCTTATTTACCCTACAAGTAACTTGAGCTTTTTAAGATTTTTCCTGTTTCTGTGTTGTTTGTCTGACCACCTGGTGATTCTGGATTACTGCATTACTGACCCCAAAAGTACCTATAAATGTTATTTTATTTATTTGTTTGATTGATTTTCTGTTTAGGAGGTCTTTGGACAACTCTTCAGCGTTTCAAGGCATTTTTAGACAATCCATATTTTTTTAGCTGATAAATTTTATATGTCCACAAGCACTGAGGATTGAATTGTCAGATCTGCTAAACTATCTCTGTTGCAAGATGTGAAGGGTCAAGACAGAGATACATGCCTTCTGCCAGCTATCCTCAACAGACACACCCACCTGCAATATACACCTACAGTCCCTATTATTATTTATGGATTTAAGTTCTTAATGCTTATACCAATTTGCACAGCAGAGGTGCTAGGCATATGAGTATATATGTGTTAATTATGATTTACTGCATGGTACCTACCAGACATTAATGGCTGCGTTATCTCAGTCCACTCAGTCTGTGAAATAAAGACATGAATATACAATTCCAGATGTGATTTAAGATAACTTATTTTGGGTTGAATAGCCGATCCTGTCACTTCTATGGAGAGGAGAGGTTGTAGCTTCTAACAATGAATAGGGTGAAGAGGGGGAGAGAGAGAAATTCACCTTCTAGTTGGGTCCTTCAGATTTTTGTGTGTTCTACATTCATGTGTAATCAGACTATCTGAAGATCAGCTGATAACAGATGTCTATACTTGCCAAACAATGAATAACACCAGTGACGCTTGAGAAGTACTGACTATGTTTTTCATGCATGAAGAAGAGATGGCAATTTGTTTTTACTTCAGTGGCCCACTAAAACCCATAAACACATGCCACATGAGCTCCGTGGCCGGGATCTAATTCTTATCTGAGTGAATACCATGTCATGTGAACAGATGTCTAGGAGTCTGTGCAGCCAAGATGTTATTATATGTTTCTAATATGGGTATCAGGCTTGTCAGCATAAAATATTTAAAAAGACCTTTCTTAATGTTTTTAGTAGTTTGTGGAATTTTATAGTATAGTCTGATTCCGAAGTTACTAAGTGCAAAAAAAAAAAAAAAAAAAAGCTTGCAAAATAACTCAATTATTACACTGGATTGAAATAATATTAAATAGTCAATCTTTGCAGAGAAATTTCGTTATCCAGTTTCTCTCTCATGACACTCTATCTCTGTGCCATGTGACAAAAAAAGCAGGATCTTTGATTTAAAGGATTTTTTTGCTGTCTCGTAGTTTTATTATTTGATTTTGGTCTCAATTAAACTAAAATTAATTTCCTGAGGAATCCGAATATCACCAGGCCCTAAAGCTGTACTTGGAAGTGATGTTCTTATCAGTTTGATCACTATTGAAAACCAGCAATTAATTAACATTCCTGGTAAGGATGCTGCTCTCACTGATTACAAGAAACTCTTTTCCTGTCTCTGGTCCCTAAGCAAAAACCTCAGGGAAATTTGTCCCAGGGTTCAAATCTCTTAGCCACCAATATTTGTAGCCTTCAGGCAGCCCTCTTGGAGAGGTGGTGCCAGGCCAGGTGACTCTCTCAACAGCCATGATCTCCATGAGTTTAGGACTGCATTTCTGTTGAGCTCTGTCCTAGAGGACAACTCAGATGAGGGACTTTGTCAAACTTCGGTGCCTCTCCCCCTTGTGTTTGAGCTGCAGTGGAGACAAAGCAGCAGCTGTGTGCCTCACTAAGGCGCTTCTGGAATGTAAATGCTCATCCTTCAGACACTTTGAGGTGCACATCAGAAGTGTCACTTGAATATTCTCTTGTGCTTAGGTGACTAAATTCAACCCAGGTCTTGGTCACCAAAATAGACAGCTGAAATCTTGTCCCCTCTGTTGGTCCTTTTCCTATAAAAATGTCTTCCTGTTTGATGTGGGTGATTTGCAGATTTTTAAGTCCTTGGACACTGTGGTGATGCAGACCTTGCAAATATAAACATATTGTGATTAAATGGGAGGTAGTCAAGAAAGGAAATAATTCTCGTGAGGTTCAGTGTCTTCAGAGATTACAAAAAGACGTATGGATCTTTTACTGAGGCTTATATATGAGAAAAGAATACAGTCCTATTTTTTTAAACTTTCACCTTAAATATTTTCTTAACTTAGTATACACATCTGTTACTCCTCATATGCTGCAACTGCTGCAATTGCTTCTTTGTCCTCCCTCAGAGGTCTCTCTGCCAGAATCAATAACATCCAAATCAATAGAAGAATATTTTTCAAAATGTAAATTTTTGTCTTCATGGTCCTGACTTGCTAATGATTTGTAATGGAATATTTAATAGAAATGAACACAGACCTTGATATGAATTGCCAGACAGATATGTAACAAGAGGAGTTCTGAGCGGCATAATGTAGAAGGATAATGAAACCTGACAATAATAGAAAACCATGGGCAAAGCACTAAGGGTGAGAACAAATGAACATGACTTCCATAGAACAGGGTCATAAGCTGCTGCCTGAATCGTATGATTTGTTGCCAGGAAATGGAAAGTAATAAGGTTAGGCACAAAAAAACGAAAGGAGGGCTTATAACTTCAGTGAATTGACATGCTACAAATATTGAACAGTAGATAGAATAGAGGCAAGGGCTATTTATAGTGGTATTTCTTTCTTTTCTTTTTTTCCTGTGAGAAATAACATCAAACATTACAGACATATGATGATGTAGGTGATAAAAGATACAGTTTTTCCTAGCATTGTGAAAGCAAAACTATGATGATCTGTTCTGTTCACCTTATTTTGTGTGTATCACGCAACTAGGTAAAGCAGAAGAGAGGACAATCATAAAAATTGAATAATATAGGAACATAGAGATTTTAGCTATTCATAAAGCCAAATAGCATAGGAATGAAAATCATCTCATTTCACTTTGGACATTTAGACTTCTGGATCTTGTGAGGACTTTGCTGGAGGTCATTGAGGGATTTCTGGGAACCTTCTGAAGAACTTGAGGGTGCCTGCTGCTCCTGGATAAGGAGAGCCAGGTGAGGACAGCCACAGGAGGCCTTGACTTCTGGGAAACACTTCTAGCAAGCTGTAGCAGCTGCTAATGAGCTCTGTGGGTTGCCTCTGATCGGAATGCATTGAGGCCCTTTTTCATCTGATCCTTGGCTAGGGAGGGGGCCAAGCACCCTTTTAGCCAGTGTTGGAGAGAGGGTGATATAAGAGTCAGACCCAGAGCAGAGCCAACAGATGCAGCAGTTTGCACAGAAGGATGCAAAGATGGACCTAATACCGCTGGTCAGACCAGCATACACATCATCAGGTATGGTTATGATGTGCCAAAGGGCACAGTTCCCGGCAGCTACTGAAGCAACTGGCCCTACAACGTTAGACTCTTCAAGTCAGATAGATTTTCAGAAGGAGGATGCAGCTCTGCAGCGAGTGCCTGTGACCTCTTGCTGAAGCTGGGGCCTGTGGTCTTTTTGCCTGCTGAAGGTGTGCAGCTGTGGAGGAACTATACCACCATGTCAAAGAGCTGCGGGAGGAGGTCAGCAGCATCAGGGAAGATGTGAAAGAGAACAGCTGGATCTTCTCTGAAACTCTGCTGCTTCAGTAGCCTGAACCTCCAACTGTAGTGTACAGGTAGGCAGAGTTGCTGCTTATTGGATCAGAAAGTAGAAAATCCCATGGTGGAAAAGGCTGGAAGATGGTGACTTCTGGCACCAGGAGGAGGAATTCCTGTTTCACTGGAAGACTACGGACTAGATTCACTTCCCTTGTAGCTGATGAGGAGCTGGGAACACTGTCAGGTGGAGCAGCTGTGCCAACTGAGCCTCCTCCACACAGGAGCACCGGGAGGAAAGCTATGAGTGCTGTGGGGGATGAGGCCCCCATCTGGCAGCCTGACTTGCTGTCTAGTGAGGTATGCTGCTTGCCAGGAACTTGCATTCGGGATGTTGTGGAGAGGCAGCTGAGGCTTGTCCAGTCCTTAGACTCTGCTGCTCTTTGATGTGGGTGCTAATGATAGTGCCAGGGGAGACCTGGAAAGTATCAAGCATCATACATAGCTCTGGGGTAGTGGCCAAGGGCATGGGGGTGCAGGTGGTGTTCTCCTTGATCCTGCTGGTGAGGGAGAAGGGCCTGAGGAGGGCAGATCCCGTGGGTCAACAATTGGTTGTGCAGCTGGTGTCAACAATAGTGATTCAGTTTCTGTGACCACGGGACCCTCTTCAAGGACTGACAACTGTTTGGTAGGTTGGGATCCACCTGACAAAGCGGGGGAAGAAGTATCTTTGCCAACAGACTGGCCAACCTGGTAAGGAGGGCTTTAAATTAGAAATGACAGGGGAGGGAGATGATGACCCACAGTCAAGTGAGGAAGTGGTGGACAGGGTTGGCAATCAAAGGGTCTGGGGGGACGTAAACTGAAAGGACCTCCTAATCAACAAAACAGGGCTGAAGTGGAATCACCCCAAATGTGGGCGTGTAAATAAGGAAGTACCTGTGGGGCCACATTATGGGAATTCTCTCATGCCATTTCTAGGAAATTTCAGCATGAGTGGGTGCGTCTCTGAAGTGCCTGAACACTAACACACCCAACATGGGGAGCAAACAGAAGGAATTAGAAGTCTGTGTGCAGTTACAGGGCTACCATCTCATCGGGATCACGGAGATGTGGTGGGATAGCTCACACGACTGGAATGCTGCAGTAGATGGATAGAGGCTCTTTAGGAAGGACAGCCTGGGAAGGTGAGGAGGGGGATTTGCCCTTTGTGTGAGAGAGCAGCGGGAATGCATGGAGCTCTGCCTGGGGATGGATGACAAGCCAGCTGAGAGCTTAGGGGTCAGGATTAGCTGGCAGACCAGCATGGGTGGTGGTGTTGCAGGAGTCTGCTACAGACCATCTGATCAGGAAGAAGCAGGGGAGGCCTGGTTCAGACAGCTGGAAGAAGCCTCATGTTTGCAGGACCTGATCCTCATGGGGGACTTTAACCACCCTGATATCTGCTGGAGGGACAACACAGCAGGGCACCAGCAGTCTGGGAGGTTTCTGGAGTGCATCGATGACAACTTCCTGCCACAGGTGATCAAGGCCCCAAAGAGGAGAGGAGGTCTGCTGGACCTCATACTTTCAAATGAGGAAGAACTGGTTGGGGATGTGAAGATCGGGGCAGCCTTGGCTGCAGGGACCATGAGACGGTGGAGTTCAGGAACCTGCAAGGAGGGAGCAGGACAAAAGTCAGGATCACAACCCTGGACTTCAGAAGAACAGACCTCAGCCTGTTCAGGCACCTGTTTGGAAGAATCCCATGGCTTATGGCCCTAGAGGGAAGAGGCGCCTGAGAGAGCTGATTGATATTCAAGGGTCATCTGTCCAAACTCATGAATGGTCCATCCCCACATGCACTAAGTCAAACAAACTGGACACCCACAAGTCCATGGACCCTGATGGGATGCACCCACGAGTTTTGAAGGAACTGGATGGTCTCACTGCGAGGTCACTCTTGATAATCTTTGAAAGGTCGTGGCAACTTGTGACTGGAAGAACGCAAATGTCACTCCTGTCTTCAAGAAGGTCAAAAAGGAGGATCTGGGAAGCAACAGGCCAGTCAGCCTCAACTTGATAGATCCTGGGAAATGTGATAAGACAACTAATCCTGGATAGTATTTCCAGACGTGGAAAGGACAGGCAGGTGACTGGGAGTAGTCAGCATTGATTTACAAGGGGAAATCATGCTTAGCCAAGCTGATAGCCTTTTATGATGAGGTGACTGGCTTGGTGGATGAGGAAAGAGCAGTTGATATTGTTTACCTTGACCTTAATAAGGCTTTCGTCACTGTCTCCGGTAACATCCTCATAGACAAGCTGATGAAGCACGAGCTAGACCATGGCAATATCACTGTTGCCAACATGAAAGAATAACAAGGGGTAATAGTCCAGAGGTAGACAAACTTCAGCAGCTTCTTCACAATGTCCCAGATCCAAGCCACTGCAAGCGAGAAGAAAACCTCCCTAGAGCACAAATCAGGTTGGCAGATAGGGGCCTCCGTCCCCCAAAGCAGGGAGTGTCCCACCACTATCATTTGCTATTTCTTCCTGGTGCAGCTACAGGACTTTGTTGGACAGAGCCTTCGGCTTCTTGTCTTCTACCATGGCAGTAAACCCGTTCCATAGTTGCATAGTTGAAATGAATCTCAAATTTTTCTTTTGGAATATCAAATAATATTAAATCAGACTTAAAAATCAAGGTTATAACCTTTCATCTAGCAAAGCACTTAAGAATCTCCTTAAGGCATAAAATTGCAGTTAACAAGCAAGCCATCTATTGACTCACTCAATTTAGTGACACTGTCTGTATAAAGTTATGTATTAGCCTAGTTAGCTGTGTTAGCTTTCATCCTTAATGGAGCTGTATGTAGCACTCAGCTGGCAAATATGTAAGAAAGATGCATTTTAAGCATAATAATAACTGCTCATAAACAAATGGAAAGAGTTTTGATAATATTTGAGGCTTCCTAGAAGTAATAATCTGCATAAGTTTTCCTTCAGCAAGATTTAAACAACAAAAGGTGTGTATGTAGATAATAGAGATGCGATGTAAGTGCTAGAGTTCTTTATACTATTTCAGCTGACAAACACACAAAATTACCTTTTTTTGCATAGGTGTGATCAACCCCATATTTATGACTGAGGGACTTTGTATAAAGCTAAGGGTATGCCTTTTTATTAACCTGCTTGCAGAAGTGGGGTCCTGAACTGGCGGGTGCTGATTATTAAACAGAATTGTACACATTTGCTGTGAAAGGAAAATGAGGTTTTCAGATGCTTCTGTACTTAGAACCATCAAAAGGATGGGACATGAGTGGAGACACAAATGAGAAAAGGGAGGCAGATGGCAACAGATGTAGCTTGCTGCTTCCTCTTTGAGCAGCCCTCCTCACAGCACCTTACTGACTGCAAAGCCAGCACTAGCAATGCAGCAAAGACGGAACAGCTTTGGAGTTAGTTTTTGTATATTTTGACAGTCACTGTTATTTGCAGGGTTGGTGAACTCATTATCTGAAAGAGGAGAAGGACACAGGCACTGTTGTTGGAAGGGTGAGCGTCAAACTGATAGTCCATAGTGCTCAATACTTGCTTTGGTTATATAAATACTTAATAACACTATTAATGGAAAAGTAACTTAAAATCCATTGGAAAAAAAAGTAAGAAAGAAGGATGAAAAAAAAGAAGGAACATAATTTAATTCAAAATTCTCATTGATCTCAAATGTATGCTTTTTAGCCTTAAGTTCGAATGCAAAACTAAATCACTACTTGGGCAGACTTCCATATTTCCCCTGGGCTCACCTCAAGCATAGAGGCATTTGATTTTACAGTGTGGTTATGACTGAAATCTAATTCAGAATCACTTTTAAAACTTGTCAGACAGGTTTCTGCAGGTTGTGATCTGAAAAGTAGAACATTTCAATTTCCATTCCAGGCACATAACATTATGAGTCTCCAAATTTTCAAAACTGAAAACAAGGAGATTTTTTTTTTGTCTTTTTAATGGGATCAGCATTACAGTACATTAAGCTGTAATGCATAAAAGTAACTCTAAGGAAAAATGACATTTTTAACTACCATCAGTTATATTCTTTAGCAGAAACCTGTTGTATTTTAGATTGAAATTGTTACCCCTCAAGTCTATATTAAAAATTCAGGTACTCATTTCATGATTTTCATATCTCCTGACCTTGAGCAAATGCTCTTTTCAAGTTTCATCAAAAGCCAAGCATATATGTTAGTTTTACAGATAATTCTTAAAAGTAAGTTACTTTATTATACATTGTATATTGTGACTTCATCCATAAACTTCTGCTTGTGTAGTGACAGTTAATTAGCCATCAGTGTAGAACCACAAAAAGAATATAAAATAAATTTGGAAGTGATTTTGAAGAGTCATCAAATCCACTCTGCTGCCAAAGCCAGGATTAACTATATTGTTGTTATTCCTGACAGATGCTTGTCCAACCTGTTCTTGAAAATATCTGCAATGGAGATTTCACAGCCCCTGCAGGCAATTTACTGCTTCACTTTCCTCACTGCTGGAAAGTTTTTCTTTAGGTCTAACTTAAGTCTTCATTTTTGCAAATGAAATTCATCATTCCGTGTCTTGGAATAATAAGCTTAAATTTTCAACTTACTTTAAGCTCACATCCACAGTGGACATGAAAAAGAGCTTTTTGCCTTCATATTATGCCTACCTTTTACATTTTTGAAGATTATCATGCTGCCTCTCAGTCTTTTCTTGGTGGTCTAAACAGATGCAGTTCCTTTAACCTTTTATTGTAGGTTTTGTTTTCTCAGTCTCTCCTCTGAAGCTTCTCTCACTGTTCCATATCCTTCCTAAAATGCAGTTTTCAAAACTGAATGTAATATTCCAGCTGAAGCCATGTCAGTAGTGAAGAGTGCACCCCCATTTTTAGGAGAAAATAATCTCTTTATGTCTTGGAATGCTGGTTGTCTTATCACAGACATAAGGTTGTCTTATCAACAGCATAAAGCATTTTCATGTTCAGCTTGTGGTCCATTAGAATGTGCAGTACTAATTGCTCTTTACCAGTCCTTCCCACTCTGCAACGATGTGGTTAATTCTTCTCCCATGGAATGCAGAGCTTGCCTTTATTTGTACTGTCTTTTTTTTTCAATTTGTTGAGGTCATCCTGATCCAATACGTTTGTAGTTTTCTCAGCATGGTGTCATCTTCCAGATGTAATAACCATAGTTTTTATTTCTTTATCTAGACTGTTAATGAAAATAATGAGTATGCTCAGCCAGTACTGCAAACTTTCCTCCAGCTTGACAGTGAACCGTTAACTACAGCCAGTAGTAATCCCATTTAGGCAGTGTTTCCCTATTTTGCTTATCAAAATGTCATGTGAGAGCATCAAAACTTTATAAAGTCAAGCTATATGACAATGTGACTGCTTTTCCTCTATCCAGAAGGCCTATTATGATATCGTGGAAGAAAATTAGATTATTTTGACATGATTTGTTCCTGATGTATCCATGGGCGCTGTTACTCATCTTCATTTTCTTACCTTGTAAGTGCTTAGACAGTGTGTGGTTATCTGTTCTAGCATTTTTTAGGAACTGAATTTGAGCTGATTGGCCTTGAATTTTGCAGCTTCTCCCCCTCCCCCTACTGTAAGCCAGGAATGACGTCTATCCTATTCCACTTGCTTAGAATCTTCCCTCATTCCCTATTAAGAATATTGCCTCTTAATAAGGAGAAGCATCTGTTATTAAATTTGTTAAGATCATTAAAATCTGTGAGTCCAGATATTGTTTAAAATACATTAATTACATTATAACTCACCTTTTATTTATAGTTGTCTTAATTCTGGCTTTTAGATATATATAAGGAGTATATAAGGAGTTAATGCATTTTTCTATGTAGCACATTCAATTGTCTTGCTATACATGATAAAGTATTTCAAAAATCTTAGAATTGTTTAGGAACACTATTATATTTGGGGAACTTTTAAGAACATGGAAAATACAGTAATAGGAATAAAATGAAAGTGCTTGACACTTCAATAATAATACTGGCACATTTAGGGTCTGATTTTTACAAGGGCAGAAACATCTGCTGTTCTCATAAAACTGGCATCAAACTGCTTTTTGTGACCAACAGCTTTGAAAATGTTTTGTCAGGAAAACTTTTCTTCTTAACCCTTTCCAGAAAATTTCAGTTTTGATTTCCTTTTCAGCTTCCTTACAGGGAACTTCCAGCATATTCATATAGGTCTGACAATGGGTTACAGAGAATAATCATAATCCCAGCAATGACCATCATGTCTCTATGAACTCTTTTTTTTATGTCATCTAATGCAAAATTGAATATTTCATGTATAAACAGCAGTATTTTGTAGAGGAGATGCTTTCTAAAATTTAAGTTATTGGTAGCATTAAAAAAACAAAATGAAGAAATAAATGGATTCATCAGTAATTGGAACAAAAACAAAAAGGCAAGGTTGATAACTGTCATTCTTCCCCAAATAAGACTACAGGGTAATGACAAATGGGTGAATTGAACAACATCTATCCAGGAGTGTCTTACTGCATCCCCATACCTCTCCTCAGGTATCTTTTAAAACCATATTCATTAGAATCCTTTGAACTGGAAGTTAGCAGAAATGAAAAAATGGAATTTCAACCACCATTTTCTTTGCTTACTGTGGAATCTCACTCCTTTTTAACTGTGATGTTGAATGATGTTTTATGCTCCGTAATGCTAAATGATGATGTCAAATGCATTTAAGTATGAATCTGTTTATTTTTTTTAGAGTTATATAATATATATATATATAAAATTAATCAATAATTTATTGTAAGTCTGATTTTATTATAAACTTCCTTAATGTTTGGTCTTCGCTATTGTGAGGCACTGTATGACAATGTCTCATACTTTTTCTGTTTCATGTGTTTGGGAAGGAGAACCTGAAATGGGACGGGATGGGGGTGGGGGGTAGAATTTATTCACTGATATAATCAGTTGATGGGATTAGCATCATTAAAGCCATTAAAGCCCTTGTCAAAAACACTTTGCATACATATTCACTGCTTTGCTGACATGGAAATTTTAATGCAGAAGACCAAGCTCTAAATGTGTACACATGTGTGATAGAAAAAAAGGGAGAGAAAGAAAATGCGAAGTGACACTAATCCATCATTTTCACAAAATTCGTGATGGCTGAACAGAGGTAAACGATTCTGTTCACAGTGGCATTTCTATCTATCTAGATTATGTTTGACTAACATTTCCTCTAAGTGCATAACAGCTGAGCTTTTGGTGAATTTGCAATGTGAATTATTATGACTGAGTTTTTTTTGTGAAATCATCCATGTGAAATGCTTGCTAGTCTGTCATGCTGATATTAATATTGCTAATGCTCTAGCAACTGCAATTCAGGATTGTTGCAATCTGCAACAGATTGTATTTAAATACAGTGTATTTCTGTATCTCATCTTCATACTGACAATTTTCTTTAAATGTTATAAACTCTCTAACTCTTCAGGGTTAAACCAAAAAAAAATAGAAATGAAACCTTGTTTAATTGCAGGGCTGAAAATAACTTCAAATAGTTTTTGGAGCAGCAAATGATTCTTAGGACACTTTAAGAGAGTTTGCCTGTATATTTTCAGAGTTTCAGGCAGAATTTATTAAAATAACATACTGGATTTTTGTAAGGAGCACTGCACAACAGGTACACTTTCACTGTTGGGCTGCCATCACCATTAATAATCTTCTTAACTGCCATTTTATGCTCTGCATTTTAAACAGGATTTACTGCATTTGTAATCCTAAAAATGCTAGTTTGCTGAAAATATACATAGATAAGATTTTGAAGATTTTCGTTTCTCAAAGAAAAACATGAATGAAAGCCTTTGCCCCTCACAAAAATGGTAGAATTGAGAAATGGGCCTGAATTTGATGGAGTCTTACATGTATTACAGTAAAAAATAATCAACCTTTACTGCTAAGGCTGTAAATTTGATTTAAACAGGATTTCTTTCTACATGTAATATGGTCTCAAAAAATTGATGTTTTGGGATATTAGGGACATGCAGTCAGTATGTATGGCAGTACTTAATCTCCCTACAGGTTTAAAAAACAGCAATAAAAAACAAATCCACTTTCTTTTAAAACTAACACATAAACAAGAAGGAATGCTTTCATACTTTCAAGAAGAATTATCTTATTTTTCCAATAACAAATGTCACTGCATACTAATATGAAGACTACTGCCAGCCACTGGAGCTGAGGAGGGGTTAGCATCAATACTCGTTTGAGCATTGCCTATCTGAAAGCATGATATCTCAGACTGCCTATCTGAGACCCCAGTGCAACAAGTTTGTAATTCTGGTTTAGCAGCTGCCAGAATCACCAGTGCTAAAGAATATAGGTTTTTTATCACCTAATCCATGCTAAATGGCAGGCTCTCTTAGATGTATTATGAGCACAGAAAAAGAGCACCCACAACACTGCAAGGGTTTCAGACCTGTTTTTTAAAGGGCATCTCATTTTCTGAAAGAAAACAGTATAGTCAGACTCATACATGGGTCCTTCTCTTTCATTACTATGAAAACTAGTCATCAATAAATTTTCTAGTTTGCTTTATGTTTCTTCACCAGACTAGTTTTTTCTTGTTTCTCTCTTTCTGGCTAGTGAAAAGAAGCCTGACCTTTATGTCCTTTGAAAGGCTTAAGACGTATCTGATTCAGTTGGATCTATTTTGAGCAAAAAAAAAAAGTTTCATAAACCCTAATGCACTAATTATGGACCACTTAAATCAGGCTATACTATTACAGCCACATTTCTGCTGGTCTCTTCGATTTAGCTCCTGAATATTACTTTATACAAAGATCAAATAATCTGAAAACTTCCAGTCTATGCTAGCTCAACTATTATCCTGAGAATACTCAGTGAGATGTGCTGGTTTTATAGAAACAAAAGCCTTCAGATTGTTAAGCTATCATTATAGGATATATATTTTTTAAATAATTCATTAATTAGCTGTAACTATCTCAATATAGTGTCTCAGATAGAGAGACATGAAAAAGAACCCTAAGACCCTTGTCTTAGAACAGTGTTTTTCTTGTTTTCACAAGACCTTTCAGTTTCTAGGGATGAAATAGCAGCCCTTGTCCAACCTCACTATGAAAGTATAAGTTCCCCATCCCCAGGAAGTTTTGGGATAGGGCCAGCTACCATACTTGACAGGAATATATAAGGGGAGGTGGAGAGAGAGTTCAGAGAAGGTTGAGAAAACTCTTTGCCTTGAAAATGCTAATTTGTGGAAGCTTAAAGTTTTGCAGAAGTGCAGCTGTTTTTACCACACTTAATCATCAAACATTCATGTGAATGTTTCCTGGAGAATGGAGATGGATAAATATGAGAGAAGGGGGTGGGGTGAGAAAAAACCATGAGCACAAAACAGTAACTCTTTGACTGGAACATGTGAGACCCTGGTTCAGGGAATGGATGTGAACTGAGGAGGTATTGTGATCCCCTAACATTTGGACAGTTTGTCTTATTTTATTTATTTATTTTTTTAATACACAATCCATTAATATTCTTTCTACCTCTTGACTGATATAATGCTAGACTTTAAAGTAGTTTCATAAAAATTCTTTTTTTTTTTAGCCAGGCCTACTGTCAGCATGTTTTTCCTTATTGCAGTGATAAAGGCTAGACTCAGGTCAGTGTGACATCAGGAGAACCTTAATTTAATTAACCACAGTATGACTGCACAATATTTGAGATAAAGGGGTCTGTAGCAATAGCCTTATTTTATGCTCCGGAATACTTGTGCACTAAATTCACGTCATCTTAGAAATCCAAGTCCCAGTGCAATTTTGGAAGTGATCAAAGTTCTATTTGTGCAGTCTGAGCCTCTAATGATGAAGTCTGTGTAGCAAATCTCTTGTTTTTCTCCTTAATCTAAATGAATAAAGTGGAGAATGCAGTTGTTTACCTACTGAGTTTCACAGAAATTCAGGTTCTAATGAAATATTAATTACTAAAGATGTGCTATGCTTAACTGCGTTTGAGGAACAGGAAAAATAATGTAATCCTTCTTCATTGCATGAAAGTTTTGAAGGAAAGCACGAGTTATATTTGTGGTGGGAAGCTGGAAGTGAGTTCATGCAAAGCCCCTGGTACAGTTTTCTGGGCTGCTGTGTCTTGCTGAGATGCCTCTTACCATTTATGTCATAGAGCACTGCAGAACTAGAGTGATATAAATGGATATCATCATCATCAGTTCAGAAATTTGACCTGATAAAATACATCTAAAATAATCTTGGGGTGGGAGGAATCAATTACTTTGCTCCTACTTAGAAAGCAGCTTCAGTGTTTTCATATGAGATATGTGGATTGTCCAAGGACTCCATTAATATTTTAATTCTTGTATATGACTAAAGTTATGCTATCATGCTCATCATAATTCTGTACTTCTCATACCGTATTTATAATTTCTTCTGTTCTGTCTTTGAACTTTAAGCTCCAAATTCTCATCCATCCACATGGGGTTGTGCATTTGTGCACCACTTGCACCCTAGAAACCTCCACTGGTATGTTGATATTAGTACTTTGCAATAAAAATCTGTTTCTCAGTATGCAATGGGTATGCTCAGATCAAACAGAAAATCCAGCTTTGGTAGTAACTTGCAAAATTGGTTCTCGCTGCTGCATGTTTTTTGGGATTGATATTCATGGGCTGTCTCTCTACTCTGTCTCTCTAAAACTCTCTCTCTGCTCTCTTAGAAAAGGCACGACTGGTTTTTGATCTTGCAGAATTCACACTTGAGAATTGGTGTAGGCATGGACTTGCGTGTTTTGCTTGGGGGAGTGAGACAATTATCAAGCGTGCATGTGCTTATAAATGCTTTATATATGCATATGTGCATGCCACAAAATCGGTGTTCATAAACATAGAGGCTGTTTCCTGAGGAGAGGCAAAGACATTTAGCAACAGATGAATAAATAACTGCATATCCACAGTGGGAAATTGAGAGATTTTCCCCATAATCTTCATGGATTATGAGGATTAATCGATTCAGTAGGGAAGAAATGAAGTTTGTGTATACTTGTCTAACAGAACTCTTTGTTTCCCAATGAAATATGTATATTTCACCCAAATTTTGACCTTTGAGTGAAAAACATATAGCTGACCTAATTCTGATCATGCAAGTCTAAACTTGAAATGGCACTACTCAGGTCAGGAGTGGAATCTAGGCCTTTAGGATGCCATATAAATTGCATCTGAACATTTCTCTCAAAGCGATGTTAAATTCATTGCATTTTTTAATTACTCATATTCTCCTTCCTGTCTGAAGAAGCTCTTGGGCAGAAATTGTGTGTGTTGTCGAGTCATAAAGCTAATTAATGTCATTAAATCACCCCACAGAAAGTAAAAGCCCAGTGTCTCAGATAGGAAAAGGGATTTCATTGGTGTAATTACTAAGTATTTTAAAGCCCAAACTGAATGCTGTAATAGCTATTCATTGCATAGATATCATAAGTAATGAAGAAAGGGATATTATGATAAACCGATGTAGAGAGTGTCAATGAAGATAATTTTATGAATGAATCAGCAGCTGGGAATGAGGTTTAAATTCTCCAAATCAGAACTCTCTGAAGAAGATACAGCCATTGTATATTTTACTTGAATTTTTCTAAGGCATAAGGCTGTCTTTTATCTCAGCAGCTGCCTGTTGAAAAGTTACATACACTTTTTACGTGCTAACATACATGCTTTGAAGTTGCAGTCTTCTGGATGGCTTCGTGAGGTCTTTCTTGTGGTGAGCAGTCCAGAACAGAGGTGTAAAATAGCTGCTAGTGCTGATGACTCTGTCAGTAAGCTTTGTTAAAACTGAGGGTGACACAAAAATGCATGTAGACATGCTTCTGAGCTGACACTAGCATAAATCAAGAATATTGTTATTGAAATCAATATAGTTATACCAACATATTGTTAGTGTTTTTGCTTGTTATAGGATTCTAAGGCCTGACCTTGTCATATTTCCACATGCGATTTCAGCGAGAACTATACTTGAACAGTGTAGAGTCAGGCCTAATTTAGTAGTTTTCTGCCTGATCTTTGTATATGATTTATGCGGTTACCTTTTATTAAAGATTGCAGAGGTCTCCAGGATACAAACTTTTATACAAGAAGGTCTTAAGGTTATGATAATTAATTTACTTTCCTCATGTATGTGATATTAGCAAAGCTCACAAAAGAAACAATAAATATTTTTTTCATAGTAATAGGTAGCTTGGATACAGAAATACCTGAATTGTTGTACAATCACTGTAAATTGGCTGTGGGCTCTGGTATACAAAGTAATGACAATTTTTGATAGAGAAATTTTTTTTACTGGTACTGATAACCATTATAATGATCTGTGATCATATTTTGGATGCCCAGTAAAGGAATTTATAGTGGTTTATATTCTGGAGGTCCTCTGGAAAAAATGGCTGCAATGTGATTTATTCATTTCATTATTTTGTATACTGATACTGAAGAGGAAAAATACTTATGAGCCATACTTAGTTCTTTTTGTCTTTAAGTTGTAACATTTTCCCCTGAAATTAATATACTCCTCTTGGTATGGAGTTTCAAACTAGGGAGATAAGAGGCCAAAATCTTCAGATGTTTCCTGAAAGCTGCTGCTTTGCTTGAGTAATAACTTAAATGACATTAAAATTGGGATTCATATTTACAGTTGTGTTTTCTTCCTCTTTTCTAAGGTAATGGTCTTTTTATCTAAATTTTATTTCCCAGTAATGAATTTAATGGGTACTTTGGACTACTTTGTTTGACTTAATGCAGAAAACAAGCCATGCTGGCAATTTCTTTTCTGAATTCTGAAAAGAATTTCAGATTAATATAGACAACATTTAAACTGGCAATTGTGATATAGTTTCTCTATAGGCTGCCATTCTGCTTTGGCTTATTCACCTAATGCTATCCAGGACAGGATCAAATATAGAGGTCCAAAATTTTGAGAGTGTTATGAAAAAAAATCAATATGTGAGTAATATATCTGAGTGGTGATTATTTGCCCATATGATCTAAATGTGAAATAAAGTTGGTACGGTAAGCTTCTGGATAATGTCTGTTCCTCTGTCAGTGACTTTTCCCCTTACTCATGTTCATATTGTGGTGGCATAGGAAATAGAGTGAGGTGAATCCGCAAGAGTTTGTTTAGTCCATCCTTCTACTCCTACACAGGGTAAACTGTAGCTAAATCAAGCCTGGAAAATGTTTTTAAAAAATACAGCAATGGAAATTCCATAGTATTGCCCAAGCAATTAATTACTGTGTTTAATTAACCAATGTCACTTGTGGTTATAAACCATCCATCTCTCTTCCCTCAGCCTACCTTTATCACCTTTTACTACTCAAATCAGATGAGCTAATATTTGAAAAACAGGTCAGAATTAGTTCATAGTTGTTTGATAAACATATTTTACATTACTTCCCCTGAAAGCTCTGGCAACAGTGTATTATTGTTCTTTTTAGTGAATTAGAATTTTAAACTCTGCAAAATTGTTTCACCAGTGCATTGTGGTATTACTGTCATTTGCATTTCAAACCTTTTATTACCACAAGCCTGGAGAAGCAGGTCAGAGGCATTTTTAAGACAGAACCCTGAAAATTTGTTTTTGCACTGAACATTCTGCTTGAGCCAGAATTAGATTCCTGTTATTCTAAGCAGAGAAACTGATCAAGATGGTAAAATATCAAAGTAGTAATCAGAATGAGCAAAAAGGGGTCGAAAGAAGTTTAAGGAAAGATCAAGAACTGACAACTGAAATAAATTTTTAACTAAGCTTTGGAAGATCTAGATTTATCATCTTATATAACTTAGCTAAGGCAAGAAGATGTCTAAGCACAACTCCTCTTTGAAGTGAACTGATAGTTTTATTTTAAATACAAATTTAACCTTGCTATAGATACCTCTAGTTAACTGAGATGACAGGGTAAAACTGTAGCACTCCTTTATTGGATTCAGATTACACTGCATTATACTTAGTACTAACGATTCATCTGAGACTTGAAATATAATATGAAAACTATTCTGTTATGTGCCACTAGCCTTACAAAATTAAAAAACATTCCCAGGTGAAAAAAAATCAAACACAAGTAGATATACATTCTGCTAGATTAATCAAGGAGGTACCAAAACCACAGTATTGTTCTTTGTAAAAGCTGCGCTGGCTCCTTTCTGAGAAGCTCGTGTCAAAGGTAGTGGAATTTCCTCCATAAGAGACTACTGTGCTGACGTTCTCAGTCTCTCTCCTGCTTTTACAGAATTGGATGAAGCAGAAAAGTAGTGAAAGAAGCCTCTGGGGCAACAGAGGGAGCAACAGGGTATAGTTCTGGTGACATTATTTCTTCTTCTTAAACACTGTAGTTATTCCTTGGGTTTATTCTAAAATTAAACCTGTACCTGATCCTGCTTAAGTGATATATACTGTTATGCTTTTTTCCTCCTCCTCCCCCCCGCCCCAGATCAGCCTGCTAAATGGTTGTTATAAAATATGTGTTCATCCAGAATACTGAAATGATTTAAGACCTAATTGTGCAGTGATGCTCCTACAATCACAGATCAGTAAAGTGATTAATTTTATAGTGCTTTTTTATAGAGAGAAATTAGCAATGTGGAAAAATCTAGGAAAATTCCTTGCCAGTCATGGTGTCCAGGTAAATCAATGTCAATAGTGCCTGGTTGGTGCAATATCTCTTACAGTAATTAATGGAACATACTTGTCTTAATTCTCTTGTGCTTAATTTGTGTTTCATCTGAATTTTTTTTTGTATGTGTACACAACTATCCACTATATTTTGTGTGTGTGTGCATGCGTGTGTGTGTGTCTGTATACATATTTTGCAGTTTGCTAGTTTGTGACTTCAGAGCTGTATTGGAGTCTTGAAATAATTTTCTTTGATTTCTCATAGGGATTAAGCATTCAAATCCCATTAGCTAGTCTTAAGGCTCCTACATTTAGATTATTTTTTTACAGTTTTGAAAATGTGTGAGAACATTACCCAGAGTTTGTTTATTTATTTATTTTTTTCTTAAGCACATAACAAGGAAAGAAAACAGTCAATCTGCTGACTTGCAGCTCTAAGGTTGGGAGAGCTATTTGCTGTTAAAACACATCAGAAAAACATACACACCTGAAATACAGTGATGCAAGCTTGCTTGAAAGCAGCCTGGGAACTAACCTTTGCTTGTATCCTAAAGGTATTAGAATGTTTTGCTTTCTTAGTAAGTTCTGACAAATGTTTAAGTTATTTCCTTCTCAGGGAAGACATTTTCAGCCCATCTGGAGAAAGCAGATAAAGTGAGATTCCATTAGAGCAGTACCCCAGCCCTGACCTTCATGCTCAGTGGGTCTGACACTCATATTTATTATTGCTTTTTATTTAGGGAAGCCATAATTCTTAGAACAGTAAGAAACACAATAGAAAAACAAAAGAGCAAAGTGCAGCTTGGCATTTTTATTAATGGTGGGTTAAAACAGGAACTTGCATGTATATATAATCTCAAAGTGAAACCTGCTTTTAATCCACAGATGTGTACAGTAGAAATATACGGAAATGAAAAATGAACCTCTGACCACTGGCTCAGTTAGATGAATCAAAGCTCATAAAGTTCAATGAAGCTGTGTTGTATGTAACTTCAACTGTCAATTATTGAGAGTAACAACAGACTGGTGATTTGCTGGCAGTGCTTCGTTGCCCAGTCAATAAATTGCTCATGCAAAATGAAATAACACAAGAAAGTCTAGACGAGCAGCACTACGTTCATTTGAATAGCTTGCCCCTTTTTCTTTGTAACATCTGCAACCTTTGCATATGCAAACTGGAAGAATGCAACAGTAAGTGTTTTTAGTTACTGTTAGCTTTGTCATCAAGAAAGTTTGTCTTTTGATAAAAAAAAATGTTCTTGGGCCCAAAATGCCCATTTTTCACCTTGAAAAATAACTTTGGTTTTCAAAGGCAAAGAAAATATGTGGATAGAATCCACTACACCAAAAAAGAAAAATGGGTAGAAGCCATGACATTGGAATTTTCCATTAATGATTGCTGAGAACTGAATTTTTCACGTAGTACTAGCTACTGCTACAGATGATGAAGGAAAGTTGTTCTCTGATAAGAAAGATCAGCATGCTTCTTTGATTCAAAATACACCCTTGAAATGAAATCCTCTAAAAAGAAATCAGAAGTTAGCATAATATATTTGAACTTTATCTTCCTGAATGGGATTCATCTTCAGCTGCAGAAAAGATAATGAACTTAATTGAATTATTCAAATTAACTGTTTATTTCAGAAGTATTTTTTTATTTATTTTTACCTTGAGTTAGTTTTATTTTGTTTAGAGAAGATTGGTTGTGATGTAGATCTAAAGAGCATTTTTAACTTTTCATTCCGTACCCTAAAAACTTAAAGCATCAGTATTATCTCACTTAATTTAACCATTAACAAGATGCCTATTTAAAAATAGGCATTTTGTTTAATCTAAGCATTTAGACTCCTTCTATAGCTAATCAAAACATCTAGGGATCTTCAGAGGGGTGATTCACCCACTTGTATTATAAACCAATTTTAGAATAAGATGAATCACATTCTGGAGATGTCTATCTGTTTTCATTGATTATAGACTAATTTAAATTAGACAGGTGAAGTTAAGTGTGACAAATCCCACCCATGCTGGCCAAATTCATGCTCTCTTAACTAATTCATTACATACCATTCAACTAAAAATGTCTTTTCTACAGCCCAACACACAAATATGTGAGGCAAATTTCTTCAACATGGGTTTTCCTTTGCCATTTATTACTTTACCTGTAATGTATATGGCCCTTTTAATCAATGATCATTAGAATCTGATCCTTTTTGCTTTTTCTGGACAACTTTCAAATGGATTAGTAGATTATATTTTATGTTTCCTACTACTTTAATTTTATTTCACTTTAAATTCTTCACTGACTTTAATTAAACTTGCCCTAGGCTTGGAAACCTACCAAACTTTTTAATGAGCTGGCTTCTGAACTTGTCATGATATAATAGTAGCCTAGTAATGTGGGTATCTGGTATACTATACGTCTAATGATCTAAAATGGCACTTTGAATGGTACAAACATTATATTATCTGGCTAAAGGAAACATTTTATTATATTGATATAAGTAAAGATACAGTGCATAAAACAAAGTTAGACCATATTATACAGGAAAATCCAAAAATGAGGGTAAATTGAAGTGTTTGAGGGCATTTTTGCTTATACCCTAGTAGTATCAGAATACCTGAGGAGTCACTTAGGGCTGTGAAGCCTAGGCACATCTAGGTTTGCTCTCTTTCAGTTTTCACTCCTATCTTATGCATCAGTAGACTCATTACACTGCAAGCTGGTATTGTTAATAGTACTTCTCATGCTAGCAAACCAGTGACTCTGTCAACACTTCTGCAGTATTTTTCTTCTAGATCTTTTGATATAAAAAAGCATACGGTGTACATCCCTGATTTTTCCCACTTTACTTCATGATTTATCATCTTTTGTAGCTTTCAAGAGAAAAAATACAAAAAATAAGGAAATTCTTTGACGTTTTGTTCTGTAAATTTAGATTTTGGACCCTACATAAATGATTACTTTTTTAAACAAAAAAATCATGAACTTAATGGTCACAGAAATTGTGTCCTAGAGACCGAGGACTCAGAAAAGGATTTAGGACTCAGAGTAAATAATCAGCTGAAGCTCAGTTCACAGGGTGAATTCTGGTGAGAAAGCAAATGTAATTCTGAGTGTATAAGATTCTAGAAAGCATTTTTACAGTGAGAAACTCACGAAGCTTCATTTAATGAGAAGTTAAAAGATCTTTTGATTTCTGTCTTGTCACATGAAGAAATATATTCTGGTAAAGGGGAACTCCTTAGTCTTATTTTAATTTTCCAAGCATGGCAGGGTCTGAAAGAGGAAGCTAGAAAAATTGAATCTAGAAATGCTATAACATTTTTAAAGAGTGAGGTGTCTTTTAAGTCCCTAATGGCATGAAAGTACTTCACTTGGGAAGCAATCAGATAGTAGCTGAAAATGCAATCTCCTACAGGGAATGAAAGAATGGAAAAAGAAAAGAGAAGGGCTCCTCAAGTAAACAAATTTGGAGAGAGTGGAGACCAGACTGATCTTTAGGAGACAACAATGGAGCCTCTGAGATTTTCCAGAAACTGGTAGACAAGAGACATGGATATAGGACAGGTGAACTGCAAAGCAGTTGCCTGCTGTGTGGGAAAGAAGCTGCATTTTGCTCTATGTGGTTGGCCAAGGCTGGGACACTGGTGGACTTCCCTATCACTTCAAATCCTTAAGCAGGATTAGGCTTCTTCCTAAGACTTGTGCTCCAATGCAGAAATATAGATTTGAGGCAGGAGTCACATGATCAAATTCTTTGGTATTTGTCAGGCCTCATCACCCTTTCTTTCAGTATTTGGTATTCCCCAAGGCCATTTCCACAGTATCTGTGTTCCCTGCACTACGTCAATGTACTGAAAGAATGTTTATAGCTCTTAATGCGGTCTATGAAGTTACGTAGTTGTTAAGGGATTTTTGTTTCACATGCTCACAGATTGTTCCCCACTGCATTATTCTTTCAGCAGAAAGTAGCTCTAAGGGGAGATACTGTTGTTTCAAATCTGTAGGATTTCACTGCTCTGCTTTCTAGACAATATACGTGTGTTGTCATCTCTAGATCAAAGGGAAGGATAGATTGCATCCTGTGACTTTACATCTCAGGCCCAGTAGATCATTCTAGTAGATGCATCCCACCTGTGAAAATATGCTTCCATTGTTATAAATTAGAAGTGAATTAACTTAACTGGATTTATTCAATTATGGTCAAAGAAAGAAAGGCTTAAGCCATTTGTTTGCTCATTTCCATTCATCAGCAGTTAACGAAAGTCCACAGGAAGTTTGCTCTGTGTAGGATAAATGTGTTACCATTTTCCTTGTGTTTTCTTTAATCCCATTCTTTTTTTCAAGGTGGACAAAGGCAAGTCAGAGTTTGAGCTTGGAAGTAACTTCTGCTATGTACCAAAAATGGGAGCTCAGTGAACTATTCTGCATTTTCTGCAGAACAGTTCTGCATCTTGTCACGGAACACCAGAAGGTGTGTAGTTTAAGGAGTCGTCTTTATTTTTTGAAGTAAGTTAGGCAGACCTGAAAATACTCTCTTTCAGTGGGCTTAGATTTTATCACCTGAATCCTATTTGAAAATGGTATTTCAGCCTCAGAAATCTTCAGCCTGAGATTATAGATGTAATCCTCTAATGTTACCTTTCTGATTGCATAGGCCAGAGGGATGACAGAACCATGGAAGTGGGCAATTACTCACTTTCTAGGCTAGAAATCTAGGCTTAAGATATTCAAAACTTACCTGTTTTTATGGTAAAACATGTGGATAATCTGTTTTAATACAATAAATAAAACCAGTCCAAACCACTCCACCATGATTTGGCTCATATATGCAGATATATATATATACTGTATATATATAGTATTTACCATATGAGCATGAAATAAATTAGAGGTAAGCATCAGTAAAAAAAACTGTTTCTTTTCTTTTGGGGGGACTTACAAGAGGAAGGTTTAAAATGAGTTTATGAGCAAAAATCTTGTTTGTAAGTGGTTTGCCATGTTAGTGTGTGATATGTACTTTGAATTACTTCCACTACAGTCTTATATATCAGATTATACTTTGTTATAAATGTAAAATTTATTTATGGACAAGGATGGTTGACTGTATCTGAAATACAGCCATGATAAATAAAAAGCAAATTAGGTTATGTTGACTTCAAGACTGTTGAAAGTCTTTTAGGTTAATGAAATGATTCATATGATGAGTATGCATTGTGAATACAGATGAGGAACTTGAATTTCCTTACTTAAAAACATTCTTGACTTTTAGGGTTTATAAATAAAAATAAAATCATGATGCTTGTCATCCTGAACTGCTTGATATTGAGCAAGATTCCCTCATGAGCAATATGGTGGAGAATGGTTTTGACATATTAGATAAACTTCAAGCAGTTTTAGATAATCTTATGTGTAAGAGGGAAAGTTTGGGTAACTCTTCTCAGTTTTCCATGATAAGTAACTTAGTATTTAAATACCACATGCCAAAATTTTTTTTAAAAATGCATATTTTAGTATGGTGATGAAACAGTGACTTTCCTATTTCTGGAAGGAAATACAACCAAATAACTACACTAAAGTGAGAATTTTGGTACTGCAGAAGTGTAAAAACTCATATTTCAGGTTAAAATGCAAGATGAGTGAGAAAATTAAATAATCTACAGACTTTAGAAGACTTCGGGAGCAATTTTTTGGCAATATTTTTTTCCTGCAGCCTTCCCTTCTTGCTTCCCCCTCCAGCACAGACCTTTGGCTTTAGCTCCATGATTCATCATGTACAATGTAAATAATTGTACAGAAGGCATTAAGGATGGAGATATGTTAGCTTGTCCTGTCCTTTCCTCTGGAATTTTCAGTTTAAGAATTGATATAATTGGTTTGTGACAGACAACAGTAAATGTGAATGTAGAATGACTTCAAGGAATTGTTGAGATGCCCTTTATTATTTGAAGTATTTGGGGTTTTAAGACTTTTTTTTTTTCCCCCTAGGAATTAGTGTTACCCTAAGTGCACAGTGATAGTTTCCTCCCCTTCTGCTTGTCCTTCCTTTTATAGTAGCTTCAAATCTTATGGTACAGCAAACCATGTCTGTTAACTTGTTGTTACTAAATCTATAGCAAATATTAGATCTTTCTTATATTCCCTTGAAAACACAAAAAAGAAATGCTCACCAAAAATCAAGGCTTTTATTTTTAAATTGCAGTCATTTGACTTTGTTCCCAGAGAGCAATGCCGATAACGACAGAGACAATCTTCTTGCCTAGCTAAGCTTCTTTTGATGGCTGATTTGATATGAGCTGCTAGAGGTGAAAAAACAGCTGTATTTGACTTTCCTGTTGCAATGAACTAGGGACTGTCTGCAGATTGACATGGCCCAGATGACACCTTACACTAGTATATTGTACGTATTTGGAACAGCTGTCAGAATGACCTGGTGGTCCTTAATTATGTTAGCTCACATTAGCAGACTGAAGAGGATCATTATTTTATGTCGTATTGGCAACCATTTTATCCCCAATAGCACTGGCAGGTTTGGATGCTGCAAAGATGTCTTAATTCCACCATTAGCCTTGCTTCATGATCCGCAGCTCTGTTGCACAAGCTCTTAGAACATATGCAAAGAACGTAGCCCCATATGCTGAAAATTGACACAGTTGCTTAAATATGTCATTCAGTAACAACTTGTGTTATTATGATTCAAATTATGGTATTTTAAAAGCTGGCTTACTGGATGATGAGGAATTGCATTGCCTTTTTCAATGCTCATACAACCTGTATTTTTTGACAAAGCTGTACCTTTCTGGTATATACCAGGGAATTCGCACCACCAGGGTAACAAGCCTGTCAAATTAGACATGAAAAGTGTGTGTTTGTGAGTGTGTGTGTGCGGAGGTTATAAGATCCTTCTTCTTTTGCTTCTCCTTTTGTTTTCCTTCTACTTTCCTTGCTTAGTTTCATTTCTCATAGAATCACTTTTTACTTTTGTTTGAACAATTTCTAGAATCACAGAACCACAGAATAGTTGGGGTTGGAAGGGACATTTGGAGATTGTCTGCTCCAAGACCCCCAACTCAAAGCAGGGTCAGCTAAAACAGGTTGCCCAGGACCATGTTCAGATGGGTTTTGAATATCTCCAAGGATGGAGACTCCACAACCTCTCTGGGCAACCTGTTGCAGTGTTTGATGACTCTCACAGTGAAGAAGTGTTTTGTTATGTTTAAACAGGATTTTCTGTTTTCCAGTTTATGCCCATAGCCTCTTGTCCTGTCACTGGGTGCGAAAGAGAAGACTCTGGTTCCATCTTCTTTACTCCCCCCATTCAGATGCTTATAAACATTGATGCAATCCCCCTGAGTTGTCTCTTCTCCAGGCTAAACAGTCCCAGCTCTCTCAGCCTCTCCTCGTATGACAGTCCCTTAATCATGGAAAATGTGGCCCTTCCCTGGACTCAATCCAGTATATCCATGTCTCTCTTGCACAGGGGAGCCCAGCACTGGACACAGCACTCTACGTTTGTCCAAACCCCAGTACTGAGGAGAGGGGGAGGATCACCTCCGTTGACCTGCTAGACACACTCTTCCTAATGCAGCCCAGGATACTGTTGGCCACCTTGGCCACAAGGGCACATTGCTGACCCGTATTCAACTTGTTACCCACCAGGACCCACCAGGTTCTTTTCTGTCAAGCTGGTCTCCAGCTGGTTGGCCCCCAGCCTGTCCTGGTGCATGTGGCTATTCCTCCCCAGGTGCAAGCCTTGGTATTTCCTTCTGTGTAACTTCATGAGGTTCCTCTCTGCCCATTTCTCCAGCCCTGCGAGGTCCCTCTGAATGGCAGCACAACCATCTGGCATATCACTTTCAGGTTCCTATTATTGAAATGCTTGGGTTTCCTTATAATGAAAGAAATATTTGTTTGTTTATAGATAATAATAATAATAATGGACTGTAAAAATAAATCCAGATATGGTTCTTAAGTTACCTTGTCTGTGCAAGAGTTTCTGTAGGCCAAATTTAAGAAACAGTGCTTGTCACTTTTCACATATTGAAACTCTAATTCAGTATATTCCACTGAGAATTATACCAACTTTTGTGCCCATAGGTATTTCATTAGAGAGCAGCTGGCAAATGATATATCCTCCTGAAAGGCTGGTTCAGCATCTACAATGCTGGAGGCAAATAGTGATTATCACCAATTCACTAGTTCATAATTTGGTTCAGAGGAAGTAGGTGTATTTTTATGTGTTGGGAGTCCCAGAATCTTCATTGTTTCCTTGAAAAAAAAAAAAAAAACATTATCAAGTTAATCCTAAAATAAGTTTTGTTAAAAAGTAGTTTTAGCACTTAAATCTAAAGGAGGTGAGAGATCTAAAAAAAAAAAAAAATTATCCTCTATATTAGTTTGAAATTATTTAGATTCTTACAAGGTCCAGCAGGTTTTGTTTTTCTGTGTGTAAGTGATTGTTTCAAGATACTGGATATAAAAATCTTCAGTTGAGCCAGCATTTCCTTTACTGAAAGCCAACCTTTTGGTTATTGAAAGAATTCACAAGTCAGCTGTCTTAACTGTTTTGCATTGAAGTCCTCAGCTTCATCATTTGTAATTGGTGTAGTGTCATGCAGATATGTAAGAATCATGCTTTGCTGTCCTGTGATTGGGTCCACACTGCCAAATAAGCACAAGTTCCTTATTAGAAACAGATTTATTTTATTGTGATTCTTTATTCAGATAAACTTCTGAGGAAGGATAATGGTTGTTATCAGTTCATAATAATGACTGGAAAATTACAACTATTCCAAAATCTGCTGTGTATGTTGTTTGACAGTAAAAATTTTGATAGTTTGTCTAGTCCTTGCATTATCATTTCCAGCACATTCAGTTCAGCTATGCTCTAGAGCAATGTTTTATCCCTCAAAATATGTACAGATCAATAAACAGGGATGTTAGTCAGCATGGTATAGACTTCACTTAAGTCTCAGTCATTTCCATGTTTATCTGTATGGATTCACTCTCCTGTTCTCTGCATTGAAACTGAACAGCATCTCAGTCTCAGCATAAAGCTCTTTGTCTTTTCAAGCTCCTGGCAAGCTTGTTTGTTCTTTCCCCAGCTATTAACTTTACAGGAAAAAATCATTAGTTGATTTGGTAAACCCTGGAAAGCACAATCTAAGGAATGCCAGTATGTCCTGTATTAAACCCACAGATGAAGTCTCCAGGATGTCTTTGAAACTGTAGTCATAAACAAAATTATATCTTTGTATCACTGTGCCTCCAGAGTCTCTTTGCAAATACGACATATCCGGTAACTTTTTAACATCCAATCATTTTCAATTTGACTTTATTTCTCTACAACCTAACTAAGTAGGATTTATTTGATTGGCCTTTGTATAAGTATTACACAGATTATATGTGCCTCTTTCTGCAATTTAGTGTTAAATATGCTGTCATTAAAAGGTGATGTCAGAGAGGTGGGGGGTTTTTTTGTTTGTACATGAAAAATTATATTGGTTTAATTGATTAAAATGTTTTGTATTTGTGCATTTTGTTGACTATAGATTTTCTGCATTTGATATTTCACTGCATATAAACCAGACACTAAAATTCTTCCTTTAGTTGGATTTCTCAATTAAGAATAAAATTATGAGTGTATGGTTTTTGTAAGCTGAAACAGAATTTGTTTGAGACACTTATAAGATCTCCCACAACACCAAGATAGTAAAAATTGTTTTCTTTCTTCTTACGTCCTACAGAAATATGGCACATACGACATCCTTGTTAATATGAAGCGAGTTAATGTAATAGGTCATGACAAGCAGCTTTAATCGTTCATTAATACGTTCGCTGGGGGCAGTTGAGGCCAGATAAATGGAGTTTCATGCCTTTGACCACCAGAGGTGTATTTTAAAGTGCTGATTAAATCTCACCCAAAATGCCTAATGCTGCTAAAATTGCTAATAGGTAAATATCTGAAAGTTTAGGTGCTATGCACAGTTCAAGAAAGCTTCTAAAGGTTCTTCTGCTTAACCAGAGGTTAGCTGAACCTTTTACACTATGAATTGGTCTAAAAATCTATAGAGGGAACATGAGTGTGTGGTGTGTTTGCTTGTTTTCTGAGCTTTTCAACAATTCTGCTTTACTGTGAACATAAACTTAAAACAAAATGACTTTCTCTAGTTGAATGGAATAGTTAGCACTCTCTTTTTTGATCCAATGCATCCAGCCTTCATTCAGCTGGATTTCTTTGTCTTTAAAGGTATATAGATTTATTTTCATTGGTGATACCTTAAAAAATACAAAAAAAATTTTTTTTCAGAAGCCTTTTAGATTTTCACTGAAAAAAATGACAAAATTTTTCAGCGAAAAGCCAAAAAAAGATTTTTGTTGAAAAGCATTTTTGGTTGATAGCTTTCGTAATACAAATATTTTTCTTTAACTCTTTTTTAAGTGCTAGCATGAAGAGTTGTTTCATAGGTATTTCATTACCTTTAAAAATAGTTACTATACAATTTTTTTGGATGGGAAAATATAAGAAATATTAGAAAACATGAGTTTAACAATAACATATCCTAAATTCAAATCTGCTTACATTATTTATATAATGACAATGAGACTCAGACATCTTTACAGTTAAAATATATTACTATAGAGTATTATTTTCTCACCATGAAAATCAAGCAATTCTGAAGAACAGCACAGAATTTTGTACTTTAACATTTACATTTCATGACAGTATAAAGATAAAGGGTAAAATATTTTCTGCAAAAGTAAATGGCAAAAATTCCTTAGACTCCAGTGAAGTTCTTGACCTAGAAGAAATATTCTATGTGAATAGCAGAGGAATATTCAGATGAGGAGAAAGTGATTAATTAGACTGGACTTTGAGTCGAATGCCTGCAACGTATCACAGATGAGATGTGTAGCTGCAGGTGGTAAAGACTGTGTTTTCATATATTACCAAGCATCACTGATTAGATTTAGGTCACTGTATTAGGAAATGATCATTACAGACTTAGATGCTCTCTTTGTAGTATTTTGAACAACTACACTACTCTTCTAAGTGTTGTTCATTACTTTACATTCTGAATCTTGGAACGATGGGTACAGAGGTAAATTTTAGTTCTCCTGCATAGCTTCACTGAAGCAAATTAAGACTGTCTTTTATAGAGCTTATTGTAGCTGTAGGGAACCTGTCTAAAAAATCAGAATCCTTTTTAATATGTTGGATTATATTTTATAAAAGAATCTTCACAATGACAATTTCATAACATGAACTGGCAAATATAATAAGTACCTTTTTGCAAAATACTGGGAGAAGTTTTTTGGTTTTGTTTTTCTTTACTTTAATGTTTACTTTAAACTCGCTGGACTAAGCTGAAAACATGATACTGTGAATAGCCAGCTTTCTGGACACATTTTTGAAAGGGTCATGAGTGATCTTTCAGAAATGATTACCCTTTGCTTTGTTCAATGCAGCACCATTCCTCATTCATTCAAATGTGTCCATCAGCTAGGGGAAATCAGTCTGGGCATGAATTTGAAGACAATTTATCTCAAGAAACCAAGCCATCATTTTGATGATTAAACTACATCTATCCCCTTATTTATTCAGAAGCTGACCCCTACCCTGTGATTTGATTTTGTTCTTCTGATGGAGAGCCATCCTAAAGAAAAAAAGCACCAAGAACTTAAAGCAGAGCATAAAAGGAATACAGTGATCAGTAAGGGATTTTATATTCTTAAAATACAAAATGTCACACAGCAAGAGAGTGAAAAAAGAACAGAAGGCAAAATGTGAAATATCATCCTACATGCATGAGGGACAGTGTTGCATAATCATCAGATGAGACCAACTGAACCTTGACACCTGAGTGTGCATTCCTCTGATTGCAAGAAGAGAGGTGAAAATCTGAGTCTGGCACCTGAGCACCTGGAAGATTCACTCTGATTGTAAGAAAACCTGTACAGACCTGCATATAATCCTTTCAGATATCAGACTGCAGGTGAGAATGCACCATGGACTTTAGAATTTTTTTGAAAAGATCATCTTTACAACTGGCATATAGTTGGAGATAAGTCTCAATATTTGTGGCATTATCCGTTACAGGGAACAGAGAGACTGGATAATTTGTGTAGTATGCTTAGAACACCCTTCTGTAGTGGCACCAGACTCCAGGTTTTGTTTTCTTAGACTGGAAATACACTACGATCATGATAAAAATCTTGGCCGGAGATCTTTCTGGACAGTTAGCTCTTTGCCTTAGAGCTGTACTATAAGAATTTGACAGTGCTAGTAAGGGCTTGTCTTCTTCAAAGTCTTTCTAGTAACTGAACAGGAGATTTCAGTGGGTACAGTTCTTAATCAGTATGGTAGGGAAGTTGTGATAATAACCATCCTGGGAATAAATCACAGGGAAAAAGAAAAAAAGTAAGCCATGAGAAGGAAAGTGAATAGTTTTGGAGACATGCTGTACATGTTGCAGACTATCACTCAAATATCAAAGCAGGATAGTGCAGAGCTATGATGAATCAAGCAATATTTTGCTTGGAAAATTTAATCCTTGCTAGGGCCAGATATACAAGTTTCATCTGTAACTAACACTTTTATATGTAAGTGAAAAGGCTGTCATGAATAGCGAGTAAGAGGTCATGTGCCACTCCAATGAGCTTAATTCCTGTGCTGGAGAGGCCTGTGAGGCGTACTGGACATCCTTTTCTAAAAGAAACCTTCTATAGACAACTTTTCAAAGGCATCTTTTTTAGATGTCCAGTCTTCCTTCCTTTCCCACATAGATTCAGGTACTTGAGTTGAGGAGCTGAGGAAACAGTGAAGAGCCTGCATATCTGGCTTGAAAAAAAGATTTATACTGGTTTTATTTCACTGGGCTTCTGTTTTTCTACAGTTCATGCATTTAAGGAGAAATAGTGATTCTCTTTGATAGTATATTTTGAGCCAGGGGTTGTGAGAGGAGGACAGAAGTCAGCAGGATTTGTAATAGCTTGGCTTATTATTAAGTGGTGTTAAGAGAGGTGAAGACAGTAAAGAGAAATCCCAGGCTGTGCTGTAGATTGCAGTGAGGAGATGCTTTAGCTAACTGTGACTGAGGAAGCACCAGAACTGCACCAGTGCTGAAACATGGGCCTGCTGTGTCTGACCTGGCACTAAACTAACACAGCTGTATTTGTTTTGGAGCTTGGGCTGCTAAGGTACAATGCACAATACTATGTGGGCATGCTAGCTTCTCCGAAGTAGCTTGGAGGATATCTTCCTGTGTAGATGTGCTTGGGGAATCAGCTATAAATATGACCTAAGAGTTCCTTGAGCTGTAAAACTAGCAAAAGAGACAGATGCATTTCAGAAAAAAACAGGATTTTATGTACATTACTTATTCATTTGACTTAGTGGGATTGCAACTATATGATTCACATAATTAACTTTATTCCTAATAGAAACCAATCTGAGAGAGCTCCAGATAACTGCAGAGGAAATATTAGTTCAAGAATCCGAAAAAGTTTTGTAATATTTTATTAACAGGAATTTCCTTTTTCCCTTTCCTCTTTTTCCCTTTCCTCTTTTTCCTTTTCGATGAGTGATAAAAGCCATTGCTCTAAGGGTATGTGAAACAGGTGTGGAAAGCAGCAACATTTGAGTGGGCTGAACTGATGGAGCTTTTACTGTAAACAAAAAGCAGCTGAAATTTGAAAGGCTATGGTAACAACACAGAATTCTTTTTCTGAGGTATGGTCCTTCCTTGATGCAATTTTTACATGTCTTTGGCAGCTGATGCATGATGAGCATATGGAATTTTGTCCTTTAGGGATTTTGGGGGGAATTAATTAGCTTGTAAATCACCATTTTATGAAATCAGCTAATGCGATTAATCTCTCAAATACTGGTCATATATTGTGTTAACTAAAGTTCCTTGAAATTTTTATACAGTGGGATCAACAAATCCTTAATTTTCAGCTCTTTGGACTTTATTCCATCTATAGATACACATATGCTATTGCAATTGAAGCTTGTGAGAGCTGTAATAATTAGCACAGGCTGTGTAGTAGAATGAGTCCCGTTGCACTTGCTCAGTGTATTGGCAGCAGAGATGCCCATTAATGATCATATTTTGTTTTTATTGTCTTTTAAATCACACCAAAATAAGGACAAAAAATGTTATTTTTTGTTAAGGGGATTTGGTCTGGTGTGAAGGCTGCTGACTCAAATACTGATTTTTATCCATACAGGGACCAGTAGTCCAACTTTCTCAAAAAGCAAAAGAAAATGAGAACCTTTTCCTATTTGTCTCTGTCAGGCCCCTATTACATATATCTAGCACAGTAACAAAATTTTACAACATTTCCTCCAACCACCTCCAGGAATGATCTAATTATTTTATCCAGTTAGAGCTACAACTGGCAAGTTTTTTATGAGGTCTTTGAAATAGCTCATGGTAATAACTGAATCTTCATATTGCGTCATAGTTAGCACATAAAATAGTAGATTACACTGAAATGTTTAAAAACACAAACCTGGTCATGATTATAAAAAACACACACAATGCACCAGGAGCAATATAGGTTGGTTGTGTGTGTGTGGGGGGGGGGGGGCGTTGTTTGTTTTGTTTTTTGGGGCATTTCCAGGTCAGCTCTTTTGCTAGTGAGGACTTTAGCCAGCTCTACATGTTCAGTCTCATCTCCAGGAAATTCATCAGGTGCCTACAATCCAGGAGCTTCAGATAGGCCTACCAATATCTAAATCATCTAAAAAGCACCTTTTGTGATAAACAGGCAATTAAAAACAAAACGAAACAAAAAACAGTGAATTCTGAGCCAAATATATATATATATATTTAAGTTTATGCTGTTTTCATAATGGAAATCCTGATTTAAGTAACTGGTTAAACAGAATTCATGTCTTCCTTATGACACTGAAGGAAGAAGCCAGAGTTGAGTGATGAATATGTCTTTTAGTCATTAAACATTTTAGTTATGTAGGGAAGATAATGGCAAGATTTGAAGGATGTCTAGTGTTAGCATTTTTCATTATATAGCTTAGTATAAGTAAGTATTCCACTACTGTGAGCTAAATGTCTTGAGTCAGGCCCCCAAAGAAGTAAGATTTTCTTTAAACTGTAAGATTAAAAATACTTTTGGAGTAATTCTTTCGCACCATCTGGTTTTTGAGTTGCATTTTAGCTACATATGAAAGCTTTCCTCTGCAACCCTGAGGACCCAGAATTTTTTAAAGAAAGCTGAAAATATTCTCCCATGCTTACATGGACCAAGGATCTGTGATCCGAAACTAGAAGTATTGTAAGGCTAGCCATAAACTTTCAGGAGTTGGTAATACTAGTGGTTAGTATTTCTATTTGTAATTGTTGAAATTGTGAATGTCTCGTAGCAGTGGACCAGACTGAGTTGTATCAGTCTTCTGAACTCATGGTCTCAGGGTATCCTGTGTTACTCACTAACCTCAGTAAAGTATTGTATCTTTGAAACGTGTTAATGAAATACACTTATCATCAGTTTCTCTGAATGGAGAGAATAGCCCTTCAGAGAATATATTGTTCCTCTCTTGTATATTTATTATGCTGTATATAAAAAAAAAATTGCTCATTTGTCTTAAATAGAAGTAAATTACTTACCTGTATATCTCAATAAATTTTAATGTGCTCTGTGTAAAAAAGTGAATAATTTGCTTTTATTCTGGGCAAATAAGTCAGTAAAAAAAATTCAGATATACTTCTCATGACATCCCAGATGTATAAAATCAGTATAGACCATGCTATATATACTTCCCAAAAGTTAGTACTGCAAGATTACATTTCCTAAAAGGTCAGTATGGTCCCTACAGTGGGGTCTTTAAAAAGTGGCAGGTGTGGGAGTGAGTATATTGATTATAGATGTATTAAATGACTGCACTTCAAAATTTAAATCAGTTCTTCAGTAAGCTGTGACCTATAAAGTGCTTGAAAATCACTGTAAATTAAAATGCCCTCTTAAATGTTTTATAGATGTAGTATCTGCATTGTTTTATGTCTTTGGAAATTAATAACTGTACCTGAAATAACCATGGCAACAGAGTAAATTATCACTGGGCACCGGTTTTTCACTGATGGTTGCTGTAATTACAAAGAAACAAGATAATAAAAAACAGAAATGATTTGTTATCCTTTGCCTTCAATCCATTAGTTATTGCCATGTAGAGTTGAAGGACTCAGGAATTTCAAGTATTTTTTTCCTTACTGTTGCACCTCAGACTTCTCAGTAACTGCTCTGTAGAGTCTGCCCCCTCTTTCTGACACAAGGTAATACCATTCAGAATGAATAATGAAGTATTCATTGTGAATTATATTAGACTGTTTTATATTCTAGGAGCATCAAACAATAAGACATGACAAGGTCATGAGACTGAAATAACATTACCTTGGAAATTTGGAAAATATAAAGCTGTGATTCAAACAGGGACATCTCTGTTTGATGCCTCTCTTCAGATGTGTTGTGATAACTGAAGCGTGGCCTGAAGCTCTGTGTGTGTACAGGTTGTGTGGGTTAGTTCATTTTCAAATGCAGACTGCATAAAAGAAATCTAGGTACAAATTAGATTGTGGATGTTTAACAGTTCCTCTTAGTGCTGTGTCCTCTGTAAACACCTGAGTTGAGGTCCCAGCTGAAGCACTAGACAGAAGGCCTTTTGTGATCTCTATCAACTATTAGAAATCAATATTAGAAAATTCCCTAATATTCCTTTAACCTGTTTAATTATCACACAGCTTATTGCACTCAGGAAACAAGAAGAGATAGCTTAATATGTCAAATATGATCTTGCTCAGTAAGATGAAGTAGCTCCATGGATCACTGGCATTACATTGATCATTATTAAGATGCCTGTGAAGGAAAATCTTAATTGGAGTTGGGTTAGACACAGAATAAAATTACATTTATGTATCTACTGTCTGTTAAATAAATGTTAATAGACTATTTTCTGTGTACTAATGACAGTCCTAATGGGGCAGATGCAGATGTGTCTTTTTTGAGGAATCTGAATTTAACTATGTGCTTTTAGAGGGGCCTCAGAGTTAATGGCTTTTGGCTGTGGCCCCTTCTTTTGTGGGGGGAGCGGGGCGTAAATCAACTACACTTTATATAAGGCTTACAGGGAAAATTTGTTTAGTTCCTTTGTTTCCTTTGTAATCCAATATTTAACTATAATTATGTAACATTATTTTTCTTTCTGTTGTTGTTGTTTTCTGATTGTTTTTACTCTATCAATATATAATTTATGGAAAAAGAATCAAGATTTAGACATTAAATACTGCAGTCATTACGTGACAGTAATTAGCATGATAAAATTGACAAATCACATTTAGGTGTCTGAGATTTGTGATCACAGCTTAAGTTAGATAAGGTAGTGACTGTTAGCTTCCCTCTGATTCTAATCCTTCTCTTTTTTAAAAACAATCAGGGTGAAAAACAAGCTGATAACACAAGTTGTGTCAAAGCCCAGTGGCCAGCTTCAGTACAATTAGTGAGTTCAGTGTAGAGTAACTTGGTATAAAGCCCTACTTTGCAGAACAGCCAGATCATCAGATGGAGGCTTCCAGAGAGATACGCGAACAGAGTCGCAAATAAAGATTTCTGCTGGAGGCTGGGACAGAAGTCCCTGTACTGGGGATGATGCGTGTTAGCAGGGCCATTTACCCAGTGCTCCCTCTTTCCCCTTTTGAAGGGAAATTATTATTAGCTATTTTAACAATTGCTCCAAAGACAGTAGTTTTTTCCTCACGATGATGTAGTCTTGCTCACCAAATAGCTGTCATCTATGATAAACCACTTTTATTTGCATCTGATCAGCCAAGCCTTCGGAATCTATTAGTACAGAAGAGCTTTTTGAGAAAGCGAATATCTCCCTAAACTTCTGTGCAACAGCAGCTGGAACATACATGATTCTTCAGATACTCTCTTTTTCTACACACATCCCTCCTAATTCAGCTAGTTCCTGAACACTGCCATCCCTGCATTGATTCCCTGCAGTAATGTGTTGCTCTCTTTTCCTCGATCCATCTCCTTATATGAGCCCCAATTTCGTTTGGGCAGGGCTTTCATTTAGCTCCACATCTCCTTTCCCTCATATGTTTTAGTGCCAGAGGTATTGTGCTGAAGTGAAAAGAGAAGAAACCTCTCTTTTTGAGACAATGCAGGCACTTGCAAGTTGCAGATATTCACAAAAGTTGTTTCTTTCTCTGAAACATGTTATTTCAATGTCTTTTCAATTTCAGAAGTCCACAGGAGTGTGTATGTGTCTGCTTGGCAAGTTTTCATGCTTGCCCAAAATAAGTGTTGAGACTGGAAGTACCCTCTGAAGTGGGAGAACTATAACACTCACCTCTGCCTTCCCATAGTCAGGAACTGCAAACTGATCACAAAATTCTGCTATCATCTGGAAGATATTTGGCAATTGTCTGCTTGATAAGCTTTTCCCTGAAAAGTTTCAGAGTACCGAAAGTAAGACTCAGAATAGAAACTACGCTGCAAGCATGCCTTGTAGTAGAACTGAACAGAAATGCTTATACCGGAGGAAATAAGCTAATTACCTAAGCAAAATGCTGGAGCCTTATAAAATCAGAATTTCACATAAACCTTAGCCAGAACTGTTTGTAAGGTTAAAATATGAGAGAGAGAGAGAAAGAGAGAAAATGGATATTTATATTTATATCTGTTGTAGTAGGACCAGTGCTCTGAAATGTCATATGAACATTAATCCAGGAAGACAACAAATTTTCTTCTTGATTAATGCACAGGACCTACTTGCTGTACTGCGGAACATAGCAGGTGACCCCAATGAAAGTACTGTGCATTCAGTGACAAAAAAAAGTTCACCTGAGCTGAAATAAGTATATCTTTCCAGGAATAGAAAAAAAGAAGAAAAAAAAAAAGAATGAAGCACCATGGACCTTCTTCCCCTCACAAAAATGTAAAACATACAGATATAGGTGGAGGAGCAGGGAAAATGGAAACTGTAAGATGCAGAAGAGGGAGAATAAGGATCCTCAGCATCTCCTGCAGCACTAGAGACTGGCTACAGCTAAAGACCAGATGCAGGCAGGATGCGTCCTAACTCTTCATGAGATGTAGTTCTCACTTACGTCTTGGCGTGTCCTTCTTGTATAACCTGAGTGAAACTGATGGCTAGATTCGTGGTCAGGAGGGAGCTCTCTATCAGATCAGATAAGCAAGGACTGTTAGAAAGGTCACCCTTTTCTGCAGTCTGCTTCTTAGGAACATGTTAATTAGAGTTTTTGGCAACTAAAATCTGCCAGTGTAGAAGTTCCTCGGCACCCTTGATTCCCTTGACCTCTCCTGATCTCTTCCTATGTCACTGGACAGCTACACTGCTTGGAAGAATTTTGTTACCTGTAAATTCTTGGAAATGGAAATAAATACTATAAAGACCCTTTTAAACTAGATATCTATTGTATGATTGTGTTACTTGGCCATAGGTTTTAAGAGAAAACTTGTCTCTATAGACTTTCTCAGTATAGAGAAAAAAACAAGCACGATTATTCCAAGTATGCTGGTAGCACTGACCTTTGGCTGCAAGCAGGGAATAGCAAGCCCTTTCTCTCTCTCTTTCTTTCTCTCCTCTCTTCCCCCAAGTTTCTCCTCCCCAACTACTCTGATGTCATTGCGTGGCCAAGGCTGCCATTTTTCCAGGAGTGGAAAAACAAAGCTAATGTGGCTGGGGCAGAACAGGAACTCTTTTCTGTTCCTCACTAATTTGTGCCCTATTAGAACCTCCTTCTTCACACTATTTTCCCAGGACCCATAGACTTTTCTGCCAATCCACAATGCTAATGCCCGCTTTGCTTTAGCACCTAGCTGGGAAGAAGGAGGAATGTTGTGAACAGGAATGAAGGCAAAAAGTCTGCAGTCTCCAAAATGGAAATGTCTACATCTCCTTCCCTTCCCCAGTTAGCTCTGGAGCAGAGAAGTTATTCACCTAGCATTACCCCACCTTGGGGAGGAAGGATGAAAGCAGAAGCGTAGTCTAGCTGTGCAGCAAAAAATAGGATCAGGCCAGGCTGGGAAATGTAAAACTACCTTCACTGTATTGTGTCACCATAGCAGGACTGGTGCCAGCAATTTTAGTTTTTTGGTTTTGGGTTTTTTTTTGGTAAAATATGAATTTAGATCCACGATACTGTTGTATTATAGACATATTGTCTGTAGACATATTGTGTGCTATTAGACCCAACATGCTGGAAGAAGAAGAGGAGCTAGAGTTCCACCTTTTTGTTTTCTGGAGCAAGGATCACTCGTAAGAAGATATGAACAAAATTCACTCAGTGTAGTACCATTCTGAGAGCGGGCAACAGCAGACACTCAGGGAGAGAGTGTGAGGAACAAAGAAAATGTAGAAGATTTTTTCTCCTGTATTCTCTTCTTGCAATTAGTAGCTTAAGGATTGCATGAACTGGAGTTGCATCTGGATCACTGGTTTTAATAACCACTGATAGACACAGTAATGAGGGATGGGGCAAATCCCTTTTTAATACAGTCATATTGTTGGTTGCATCATCAAATTTTAGTAATTTTAGGGTAAGTTTTATGAGACACCATGTCTTTGTGCTTCCTGTGGCGGTAAGTTCCAATGCTGAGCTACATTTCCAGATTGAAAAAAGTACTGCTTTTTATTTATTTTAAACATTATGTAGTGAGTACTACCATAATTTATATCACACACACCCTGTGTGTTATTAGTGCATTCATACATGAACAGCCAGAATCTGCCCTGTGGTAAGTAAGATTCAGTTGCCTAAACATGGGCAGCTAATGCCATTTCAGATGCCCTGGGGTATCCATCTGGCCTCCAGCTGCTGCTTCAGAAGGGCATAGGGGTTCTCTGTCATGTGCATATTCTGTATATTCTATGTGAATGTCTCCAGTATCTTAAGGTATTTAAAATGGCATTAAATGCCTATGTTTATACCAATTGAATGCAATTCTGAGAGAGAATATTTTACCATCCCCATTCTGAACTGAGCCATTTTAGGGCAAGCATAAAAAAAGGTCTTTTCAGATTTTTGAATAGGTGTAATACAATCACTGTTATTTTAGTAACTATATTGTTCATTGTTTGAAAATGTCTGCTCTATGGAGATGGAATAGATAATAGCTTCATTTATCACTGAGCCTTACTTAATACAGTATATATTCCTCCTCTGTCTGCCAGCCTAACATTCACAAGTTAGCTTTTCTTACTTCTACTTAATTGTTTATAATTCTTTGGTATTTTTGTCCCAAGCATTAAATGTTTTAACAGCTCTTCTTCTCTCTTTCCATTGATTCCATTTCAACTTCCTATTTCCTTTGTCTCATTGAAACGCATATCAGTAAGGATTTTTCTTTTCAATTTGAGAGATATATTCTTCTGTGGGAATTTTAAGTACTGAAAGTTCAAATGGTTACCCTCCCTCCTTCTACTTTATAGAGAATGATTTAATTCATGTACATCACTGTAGTCACTTTTTCTTTTTAAAAGCTAATTAAAATGAAAAAAAAATAAAAACAACTATTAACACTTGAAACTAATTATATAAATTAATGAAATAAGAGATGATCCTATAATTCCAAGGTCCTTCCAGTAAAGTTGAATTCTAACAGTAATGGGTATAGCAGATGTTGCATTCTGAAGTTTTTGATATGCACCAGTTAACTGTATTATAGTGTAGATTAAATTGACTGATTTCATTTACCTAAACATACCCTTGAATCCATGCTGACTGCAGTGGGTTTCACAAGAGAGACAGCCTATGTGGACCAGCTTAGAGGATGAAGACTCAGCTTGAGTAATTTTTTATTTCATTTAGAAAATAAATTGAATATCAAGACACTAAAATCTGGTGAAATACCATAGCATGTTTTGTAGTGGCATTGGCTCTGCTAGAATTGGAGTATTCTGTAAATGACAGATGTGGGGCTTATGAACACAATCACTTTTTAAGGTACTAAAGTAGCAAATTATTTATTAAAGGTTTTCATATGGGAAAAAACCCCAGGGCTGTTGATTTAATTTAACAGATTTCAAAATTTTAAAAGCAGTATGTTTTTAAAGGCTCCCCACTATTTGTATTTTGAGGATTCATTACAGGTTAATCATTTTTATGTGTAGTTTGCCACTACACTTCCAGTCTTCCAGCTATTCCACTTCCTTTCCACTTCCTGAGACATAAAGAGAACAACTTCACTGGGAGACACCTGGGCAGGTGTGTTCAGTAACCTTGCAGAGAACTAAGATTACAGCTTGCATTAGGAGAGGGGAGGTTTTAGGTCCATGCGAACTGCAATTTGATAAGGTAGGCACCTGCTGTATAAGGTAGCTGTTGAGCAGCAAATTAAGAATTTTAATGGTATCTAAACATACATGTTTAAGGATTTATTTGGGAGGAGCTGAATTTTCAAGTCCAACATAGAAAGGGCCTATCCTAAAATAGTTGTTTATCATAGTCCTCCTTGTCAACACTGCAAAGCATTAAAAATTTAAAGGGCTCCATTTCATCCTGGATTCTGTATTATAAACCTCATTCATTTTACTTTTTTTCTTCTCTAAATAACATTTCTGGCTAGTTTAAACTGCATTTTGAAACGCTCATAAACTGCTGAGGTCACAGATACATTGTTTCACTAGTATTTAGTTAATGTGCTAGTTTAACACTGGGAGTCGTTTAATGCTGCTGGCTGTAAACTGGGAAGGAGGAGGGAGAATTTTTTTTAGTACCAGATTATTACTTTGTATCTACAATAAGTAAATGCGTCTTTAGACTTAATAAACTGTAACTCACTCTTTCTTGCTGTAATGAACTGGTGGATGGATATGCACTGTCTTCAAACGGGTAGTAACAGAAATATTCTACAATACATCCTGCTGTAAGGTTCATAGAAGATTACCTATTTTGTCTGGTTTTGAAGTGATTTTTGAAGCAGGACCTGTTTGTTAGCCCTCTGTGCTTCGAAAGAGTTGGTACACGGCATAGCAATGACCCTGAAGCTTTTAGGCAACCACATCATTCTTACAGTATATACGGTTGTTAAAATGATATCCAGCAGTCGACAAATGCTTATATTAATGACTTGAAAAGCCCAGGAGACTAGTTCTGATGCACAGCTCACAAGTTCTCTACATGTCTTTTGAAGCCCATCATTGGATTTAGCCACAGCACTGCTGTCAGGACAGTGCAATCACTTCATGCCGCTATGTCTTTAATGGCGTAGAATGGATGGAGCTCTGTCTCCATTTATTTCCCACTATATCCCATCCCTTTCTACCTCTTTTGGTTAAGCCATCCCTGTGAAGGAGAAAGAGCACTTTCACGCTATGCTAACTATGAGACTAAACTCCTAGACTGTTCTTTTCCAGGCTGAGGAGATTAAAGGGCCTGCTTTTTTTCTCTTTTGCTTTACCTTTGCAGCTGCGGAAGTGTGATTTCAAAACATTTTGTACATTTTCTGAACAGTATTTGATTGTGGAATTTGATTTTTTTTCCTTCTACTTATCAGTCTACAGTGACACATCAGAAAAATAAGACTTTCTTAGGTATTCTGGAATTGCTCAACATAGATAGACCTCAGAAATAGATCTCAAAATAAGTTAGTAACTATGTTAATACAAAAAAATAAGATTGGCTCAAAGAAAAATGAAGGTACACACATGATTTTTCTTATTTTATCCAAGCTTATTAAGTATTCTTGAGATTCTACCATGCCTGTTTTAGGTAACATAATAAAAATAGCATTTTTCCTATGTTGGTGCCCGATAAGTGCAGCTCCTGTATGAGGATGTCCGAGCTCATTTTCTACAATAAAAATTCTATCCAAGAACAATTCGGTGCAGTTTCCCAAACTCTTTTTATATAAACTGGAATTTATACAACCTGGGCTAGCTACCTCAGTTCAGAGTGTTGCAATCTGTATTCGTGTGTTACATTTGGATTTAGTAGCCAGTTGAAGATCAGTAAGCTGAGCAATTAAACACGCATCTTAAACTGGTACTAACATGCAGTTCCCTGTAATGATAATGAAACATTGCTTGCATACATAGCAGTACAGTGCAGTAGAGGATATCGAGAGTGCTCAGTTCTGCAGATCTGATTCTCAAGAAAAGGGGCACTTGTACAACTCAGCGGGGTTTGTTACAGTGTTATACACTGAATCTGGTGGTGCTTCCACCTATGATATTAGTCGACATTAGTCAGCTTCGATGCTTCTCCACGTAGTTAAATTATCTAATGTCTATACAATGTTAATGAGATTTTCCACAGAAGGGTCCACTTGTCTTTACTTTGAGCAAATGTACTCAGTGGATTATCCATAGATGTATATTTTATTAGATAACCTGTTGATTTTGTAGATTATCCATTCTCAGATAAACAGTTCATCTGGATCATCCATCAGGGTATATTTTTCTTCAGATGAGATTAATATTCTTTTAGGACCAGTAATTAACCATTGGTGATTTGTTTATAGCCGTGGGGCCTCTAGTTCCATCCTGTGCTTGCACTTTCAAAGTTTCTGCTACCATCTTCAGTTCATAATTTTGGGAACCCCAGCTACAAGCCTCTGTTTTTCTTCAGCAGCCCTTAAGCTTTGCTTTCATGATTATGTAAATACTTTATTTTATCCCAATTATTTTATTAGCACAACATAATCATGCCTACCTTCTTGTTCTGGGCATATTGAATGATGCATTCCACAGAACAATAATGATCTAGAAGACATATATTTCTAGACAGATAGATGAAAATAATGATCTGACACCACTTGTTAACCATATCTACTAGTTTTGGCAACATCACTAGTATGTTATCAAATCTGCTTTGATTGTTATAGTATCCTCTAAAAATCTGTTTTTCAACAGAGGGATGCTAGGTTCTTCCTGTGAATTTTCTTCCTAAGTATTTTTTTTTTTTTGGTCCAAATCTTCTAATTACAGGGTTTAACAAGCTTAATTTTATTAACTTGGCAAAGGTTGTTTTAGCTTCTGCTATATGAGAGGGATCTTGCTGCACTCAGTTGGAATGGCAGGATGACTGAGGTGCACAATGTGAAACACTGTTATGCTTTAGCTGAGAACACTACTGTGTCAAAAAGAAGTATTGTTCTGGCCTGTACAATAGTCTGTCTCTTTTGTATGTGACATTTCTAAAAAACAACAATAGATTATAAGTTCTCACTGTTGTTGCTGAGTGTAGGAACGTGTGAAATTCCCATTTGTCTTAAGGGATGCAAAGGACATTCTGCATCTCTTGGGAAAAGATATCTGCCATTTCCATGAGTTTTTTAAAAGCTGCTATATGGAAAGATGACTCCTATCACTACTTGAGAGCAATAATCTGAACATTACCTCAGTACCCACTCATACCTCATGCCAAACTCAACAAGTGTAATTTTGTGGGAGAAATGTATTGGGCCAACCTGCTATCTGTGCAGTCAAGAATAATTTCCTTGCTCAGGACATTGCAGGTTGCCATTCTTTTGCCCTTCGATCTGTCAAAGGAATTGGGGGCAAAACACAAACAGATTTCCTAAAATTTTGTGGCAGTTAAGTGTGTCTCTCCTATCTTCTCTAGGTCTTAAATCTTTGTCACAGATAAATTTGTTAAACTCCTGTTCTGCAGTTGTTCATATCTAATTTTTGCTGCCATAATTTTGCTGGCAGAACTGCGAAAGTGGCATGGTGGCGTATGTGCCACTTGTCACTCTCAAAGCACTCTTTATTTCACTGGATGTCAGTTTTACGTGGGAACTGTTGTTTGTTGAACAAAACATAACGAAAATCTTTATGGGAGACACAGAGACACAAGCGGTACTTATGCTGAAATTACGGAGTATGTAGGGTGCTAGCCCCACTTCTCGTGGCTAACTTCTGAATGATATTTATGTAGGCCTTCATGCTTTATTTGGTATTCCCCAGATACCACTGATGCAAACCTTTACTTAGTACCCCTAGGTACTGTGTTTACCATCTTATGCCATAAGGATGAACTATGAACTGGACAGTCTCCTTTTAGTTGTTTTATGGAGAAATAGGAAAACTTTGTTTTTTTGTTTTTTGTTTTGCTTGAATAAAATTAGATTTCATTCTCCAGTCACTGAAATAGAACTTTAACATATTTGAGTTTGGGGGATGGGAGAAAATGACGTTCGTTGTGTAATTTTTGAAAAGTCTCAGTGGAAGTTCAGAACCTTGAAAGTGATGTCACCTTGAGGGAATTCCTCACTATGTGATCTAATTTGGCTGGCTTGGTTGCTAAGGTGCACATGCAGTTTTCAAACTTTGAACACTTTGTTGATCGAAGTAAGAACAGACTGTCAATTTATGACTTTTGACAGCTTCAGCAATGGATCTTTCTGTCAGGCAGCGTCATATATAGAGGAGAGAACAAAAAACAGCTGCTATCTTTACTTTATTTTGATAAAACACTTTTACACAGGTGGTCAGTGCTGGAAACTCATCACATCATTAACTTTGACCAGATTTAAACACTTGTTCCACAAGGCCTGTTATGAGTGTTGGTTACTAAGGAGATGATATGCATTTTATTTTCATATTTAACAGGGAAATTCTTGAGGAAGTTCATTAGAAGATTGCTGTTTTGTGCCCACTGCACTGTATTCACATTGTAAAGTGAAATTACGCCCTTCTGCAAGTCAAAGGAGGTTTTCCACTTCTGATTTCTCAGAGTTGGCTAATGTTCTGTAGCACAGAAAGAATATTGCAAAACATAATCTTTTTAAGTTGTTTTGATTAACTCTCATGGTAGATATACAGCAGATTTTGTGGTGATGATAATATCACACATTTTCTTTGTGAGGTTTCTGGATTTATTACCATATTGACATTACATTAAGAAGAACCTGCTCAGTGTGATCAGCTGTCTCTAATTAGTATTTTTCCCCCAGAATATATTTTCTGGAAAACTGCTTTACAGGTATTTATCCTAATTGCTTTTTAATTTTTTTAGGGAGTGCTGGAACACCTGTTATCTTCAATGAAAATGGAGATGCTCCTGGACGCTATGATATTTTTCAATATCAAATCACCAACAAGAGCACAGAATACAAAGTAATTGGCCAGTGGACTAACCAGCTTCATCTAAATGTGAGTAGTAGTTTGATTATGATGTTGATATTGGAGAAATGCAATCATTTGAGTATTACATTGTGTAAAAACACTTCAAAAATATTGAGTATTTATAATAGTTGGCAGAAAAAATTCTCGCATTCTCTTCTTGAGAAGACAGCAAAAGATAACAAAAACCCCCCCGCCTGACCCAAATTCTTTATATTTTAATATAGGTTAAGTTGTGTACTCACCTGCTTCTTAAATGATATTTTAGAATCATTCTGACCATGAAGTTAGGCAGGGTAACATGAACTTATACTTCAAAAGAGGATGTCAGACACAATGATTAGCACATATATGTCACTCAGTATCTTAAAATATATCCTGTCTATACAGGATATAAGAGTATGAAGATGTATTTAAATAAAAGAGAAGTTTAGACTCTCTGACCACTTTTGATTTGGATGAAACACCAGAATAATGAACGAGTACAATACAAATATTTGTTGAATATAAAGGGACAATTTGGAAATTTTCTATGTAGTTAATTAGGATTAGTATAGCTCCTTCTTACTTGATAATAGAGGAAACAAAAGCCAATAACTTTTCTATCCTTAGGAGATGTTTCTAATTTCTGCTTTAATATGCTCTGTAGGTTTTACAGTAGCTAAGCCCCATCTGTGCATTGAATTATATTTGCTTTGGAAAACAGCGTCCCAACAAGATTCAGGGAATATAATGTATAAGAACATTTGTATGCCAGCTAAGCATCTAGCCACAACTCTAACTTGAGAGTTTGCTGGGGCGAGAGCACTTTCTGTCAGAAAATGGCTCTGTGTAAGGAGAGTTACTGTCACAAGTAGGGCAAAATGAAGTTAATCTGTCTCACTATTAGATGTGCAAGATTTATAGGGTTTACCTTGAGGTGTGTTAGCCATCTGGGTAGCTCTGAAAATTTGAAATACCAATTGTATTTTGCTAAAGGCTGGTGAGAAAGGGGACAGTATGAACTGATGACTGGATTCACCAGAGGGAATTTATTCAGTGATTTCAGTCAAACCACGAAGAGCAGGTTTCAGACAGCTCTGGTTTTCCACTTACAAGGCTCATGATAAAGAGTAACAAAACAAAACAAACAAAAAACCCAATAAATATTTACAGATGATTGTTCTGGCGGGACTACTTTGCAATAACTATCTGAGTGCTATTAACAATGTTACGTATGATAGCTCCTCCATTTTCAGCCATAGCTATTAAACTACTTTACCATATCTACCATTTAATATCTGTAACTGCTTGGCAAGTTAATTCTTGGGTCCAAATAGAAAAAACTTACCAATAGAAACTATGCGTAACATTGTGTGGCAATGTTTTGTCCCTCCAGTAATTTGTTATGCATCTGTTGAAAGGCATGATGAGAAAAGGGTTAAACATGTTTAAAGATTAATACTAAATGGTTATTTCCAGAAGACACCAGAGTTAGACCCTTATCGTAACTATTATGGCAGGTCTTTGTTATTGCTACGGTTTTCTGAAAAGTTACGGTGTTTATCAGATACATTGAGAAGCTGATACCTATATTTTGAATATATATTTGTACTGACATAGCAGTTATATAGTAGTAGTTAATAGCTGCCTTAGAATTTGCTCAACTTTAATTCCATTCCGATGTGCCTCTCTCTATCCTCCCTGAGACTACTAAACTTGTCATTAAGTCTAGCTTTTCAGTGCTGTTGTTTCTGCCTGATGTATTCATACTTAAAGGAGTTCTCTGAAAGAGAGTACTGGAGTATGGATCTACTCAGTGATATTGAGCAGATTTTTCATCTGCTGAAATGGCTGAAACAACACTGTGCTAACCATATAGACCACGAAGCTAACAGGGAAGGATTTACTTGAGTGGCTAGGGAAGTCCCTTGTTAAGGCTCATCAAGAATGAATGTTTAGTTTGTTCCTTTGGCTCTCTTCTTTTATCTCTTTTCTCACTGTCATGAGCCCACATGCCGTGCCAGACATAGCCGGTTGTCCAAATTCACTGATCGGCTCTGTCCGGCTTGTGAGCAGCCATTTCTGCGCCAAGCCTAGTGTCAGGGCCTTGTTCTCATCATGTCACCCTGTGTGCTGGCATGTGTCCCCTGCTCACATGGCCCAAGGTCACACAGCTGCTCAGTCCCCCCATGCACACTGTAGATGGATTCAGCAATAAGGCATTTCTCTTCCTGCTTTTCCCTCCTGTTTCTGAACTTATTCATCTTTATCAAAAACTTGGAAGAGCTCTGAATGGAAGACTGGGTTTTACTTTTTAAAATTTGTCAGGGCTTGAGGTACTGGATGCCAATCTTTGTCAGTGTCTGTAGGCAATTCTGCAGTAAAAATAAAGAATTAAGTGATAATAGGGATGATACAGTTTGTTTCAGTATGTTTCTGTATTCACTACACTTGTTTAGCACATGTGTCAATGCTAGTTATGCTACATGATGATCTGCTTTGTCAACCCTACCTCCTTATTTCACTAGACAAAATGTGTTGAAACCAAGTAATCATTGTGAATGATTGTCAATGATCTAAATAATCATATTACAAATTAGGTAATGCCTTTGATTGCCAGTGGATCGGATGGATCACAGTGGATCTTTTCAGTGAAAGCATCTATGCTCATTGAAGGCAAAATGATATTATGAAGGCAGGACACTTTTTATCCTGCTGCTTTATAAAGGAGATTCTTTAAAAAATATGATACTTTTCCCACTGTATCCTTCTTTCTATTGCACAGTTTCTTCTTAATGAAGACACAGATAACTGCTGTTTAATGAATGTCTGTATCAGCTAAATATACTCTATATGTACTTCTACTTGCATAGTCTACTGTTGTTTCTAAAGACTTTTTATTTCAAATCATGTAGCAGTGTGTTGTAAGCTGTGACTGTGTTTATGATTACATTTGTCTATACAGCTGGTACCATGCTTCAGAAAGTTTATAGCATTTATTCATTCATTTATTTATTTATTTATGACGGAAGGATAAGTCATGGAAGTACTGACTTTGCAGTACAGCTTAATCTTTTGTACAGTTAAGGAAACTAAGACTAGAACATTTCTTTCAGTTAAGTTATTGAACCAGATGGGTTTCTTTTTTTATTTGTTTTCTTTCTTTCTTTCTTTCTTTCTTTCTTTTTGTTTTGCTTTTCCTTGGGATACTCTGTGATATTTTCTCTGCTGAGTTTTGACTGCAGGTCTCTGTTGTGTGGGTTGTGGCTCATTACCCGGTACTCTGGTCTGGCCATGTCTCTAGAGCCTCAGGAGTCCTCTGCTGGTATCTCTGGTTCTTCAGAGTTTTCACCGACTCCACAGGGTCCTTGTGGTCGAGTTTCAGTCTTGTTCCTTTCCTGGTGTGATGCTGGCTTTCCCTTTGGGCTGAAAATGCTGACTCCGGCTAGATAAAGACTCTGTACTTGCTCCCTAAGGGGCTCTTTGTTAGCAGACTTCTCTAGCTGCAGAGACCCTTCTAGCTGTGATACTGGTTTCTCCCTGTAGTCCTTAGTAATATTAATGCTCTGCTTTCGGCAGACTGACCTTTCAGATTTCCTTTGCAACAGCCATAGCTTCCAGATATAGGAACTTCATGGCTACTGCTCAGCAGTAATCTTGTAATTCTTTTTTTACAAAAGAAATGTACACGTGACAATGCTAATATGGAGACTCAGCAGCTGAGACATACAGTATGGAAGTTAAACTTAAAAAAAATCATGAATTATGAATAAAGTATCTCAATCCTTGACTGACACAAGGCAATTCTGAAAGCAGAAAACAGGATCCCCAAAAATCTGATTGCTTTTATATAATTATCACCTTATACCACTCTGGAAATGTACATTTATACCTCCTTTAGAGTCCTTTTACTTGCTAAGGTTGTCTGACTTTAAAGAATCTTAGTGTAAATAACCAGACCCTAAATTTTTTTAGTATAACACAGATGGAAAAATAATTGTTTTAGAACTTCTGATCATTGACTGTAGGTTAACTGCCTGGGGTTTATAAATGTATGCTGGGAGGGCAAAAGGATAAGGCCAGACTCTTCTCAGTGGTACCCAGTGACAGGACAAGAGGCAATGGGCACAAACTGAAACACAGCAAATTCTGCTTGAACACAAGAAAACACTTCTTCACTGTGAGGGTGGTTGAACACTGGAACAGGTTGCCCAGAGAGGCTGTGGAGTCTCCATCCATGGAGATATTCAAAACCCGTCTGAACATGGTCCTGGTCAACCTGTTTTAGCTGACCCTGCTTGAGCAGGGGTCTTGGAGCAGACAATCTCCAGAGGTCCCTTCCAACACTAGCTATTCTGTGGTTCTGTGATTTTGTTGTTTCCTTCATTTTCTTTTCTTTATTAGTAGCAGAATATAACTTATTTCAGTAAACCTGGATACGTATAAATCTTTCTCTCCCAAAACATTGTTTTTCATAATTAACTAGAAAAAAAAATTCTAAGAAGAAGATAGTTGTTTCTGTAAAACTTATGGTTTATTCATACTGCAATAGCATTTTGCATACCAGGTCACCTGTAAAACTTCTCTACAAATGTGTGAATTTAGCAAATTTGAGCTCTCAACCATGTAATCTCCACAGGAGAAAAGTTGTTAAAACAAGCTTGATTTTCCTGGCTCTTATGATTTGAAACCTGCTTCCTTTTATGATTAATAATGAATTCCATTTTAGAATTTTTTTTTTAATTGTACTTCTTGTAACACAGGGGCTCGATCTAGATGTTGACTGATGGCTTTTGTCAGTGGCAGTTAATGAAAATAGTTCCAGTCTCAAAGCTTTAATGACAAGTTTCTCAGTTAGCTTCATGTCTTATGAACTCATTCTGTTTTTCTTTTCTAGTTCATTTTTTCTTATTTATTTATTTATTGTTATTTATTATTTATTAGGGTTTTTTTTTCTTCTTTAAAAATGTTGTATTTTGAAACTGAAATGCCAGCTGGAAAAAGGAAAGTTGAAATGTTTACAAATTTTTAAATTAAATATTTTGACTTTTCAAATAAATCCTTTTTTTTTTAGCTTAAAGCATTCTCACAGTTAATTTAAAATTTACACATTGTCTTGGTTTACCAAAATTTGTATTGAAAGAACTTAATTCGAAAAAAGTTACAGATTCAAATCCATATTCTTCCAGGTTAGTGCTGTTGATTGACAGGACTTCAAGTAGATACAATTTTTGGTGCTTTCAAAATCGGTTATTTAGCTGAGACAATTAAAGAGCTTGGGTGGATGCACATTTGTGTTATCTTAGTCCTTAAGAAGAAAAAATGCATATCAAAACAGTGTAAGTTTTAAGTGAGAACACAGTGAAATTTTTAATGCAGAGTTCATGTTTTTTTTCTTGCCAATGTGCAGGAGTTCTACTGGACAGGAAAAGAAGTTCTCCAAAAAACAATTTTTAACATACTCAGAAATAATAAGATGCATAAACTTTCAGATTTATGGAGTGTATGCACTGAGGATATAAATGACTTTGGGGCAGCCATTTTTCTGTGATGGTCTTGATTTATAAGTAAGAAAGCTATAGATTAAAATTACACTGATGTGATGAACTATCAGAGAGACAGCCATAATCATCATCAGCCTTGAGCACAGTGTTTGGTGAACTAGTAAAGACTGGGAACCCTGCATCAGGAATGAACTTCGCTTCAGGCAGCCATATCACATGAAGAAGTGAATCAGTATTTGATCTCTCTTCTTTTCTAGGGCTCTCGTAAATTGTATATCTAATCCTGAAGGAAACTACCAACGCTGACATTAGTCAATTCTCTTTAGAAGCAACAATTCAAACTGCATTAATTTCCTTTCTTGTTACACGGTAAAAGAAAATGATTCAAGAAGCTTCTGATATTTACTGTAATTACAGCAAACAAGCTTCAAGCTTTGCCGTACGCCATTATATTTTATTAAAGAAGTCAGACAGTCTTTTTTTTCCCTGTGGTAACTATTATATAATTGATATATGTATATTTAAATTACTGAACCTAATGACTGTGTTTAAAAAAAGATTACACTACAGTGAAACACACAAAGCAGTAGCGTTTAGTGCTATATATGGTTATATCTATAAACAAAATATGACAATCATACTGCCTGAAGGCTGTGCTTCTGCCCATATGTAATAGGGCAGTAGAGTTCAAACTTACACCCTGTCCATATCATTAGCCAGAAGACTGTTGATGCTAGATGCTCAGGTTAAAAATCAAACTGATGGGGACAGGCAAAAACTGTTTTGGGCTCTTTTATCACTATTCTCAAAATTATACTGCTAGCTTCCTTTACAGGGCTCAAAGTCAGATAGAAAGAGACTAGTATGGTCTCTAGAAGAATACTTATGTTTTACAAAGGTAGTCATGGTCTTAGCACTGGTCAATAAGTATGTCTCAGAATTTATTCTTCTTTGCTATCAGAGTCTGAATTCAGTATGAAACTTGTATGCACTAAAAACAAGTGCTAGGCTGAAGGGATTAGTCACCAGAGGACTACACTGGATGCAGATCGTGGACCAGCTGACAAAATATATGAAACATGGAACAAAAATGGGATTTATGATTTTGAAAGATTATACATTGTATTATTCTTAAAAATTGTATGTTTTCGAAAAAAAACAAGATGAATACACATGTTAAAAAGGCTTTAAATGATTTTGAGATGTTTTGCTAATAGAATAGATGTTATTTTAGACATGGCTGAAAATCAAAACAGCACTTGGATTCAAGATCCAATGCCTCTAGGAGAACCCAAAACGACTGACAACTTATCTTGTCTTCCTCATAAAGCTTTTTTGTATGTCAATCCTAATAGTCTTCTTTTTTTTCCAATGAAACAGACATCTTGACTAAATCTCTAAGTAGAGAAAAAAAGAGAGATGCTGAGAAAATATCCTCAACTTGGCTAACCATTTGTTTTTCACTAGAAAGATTGCCAATGAAACAGTCTCTGCTTGAGAGTTAGGATGAATAGGAATTTTTCCCACCTTGTTAGGGTCAGTGAATGGCAGGTTTCTCAAATGAAGCATGGGGTTGCAGTTGCACACTTGGCTATGAATTTGTCACAGGGTTCTTGAGTGGGTGGTAGATATTTTATAATTTTTTGAGAACATCTGTGTAAGAAGTATTACAATTAGACTGAAGTACTTTTTAAACAGTCATAGCCAAAAGGACAATCCAGTATTCTTGTTTATCTCCAGAAACAGAAAGGACACCTTGGCATGCATGAAAAATAAAATGAATCACTTTTGGTTTAAAATAACTTTTTTCTCTTTCACAATAAAAACAAGTGTGCAATGAAAGAATAATGAAAAATCAGGACACCTTTTATATGTATTTCTGGGCAGATTTGCATTCATATATACGACTTCAGAGCATGGTTAGCCACTCTTTGGTACCTGTGAATGCCGTGACTTTTAGCATAGACAAGCACCTATTGGGTATAATAGGTGATTTGTATTATGCATGGTTGGCAACAAGTCTGCAGTGAATTGCTGTGTGATATACCAATGTGAAATATGGAGTATCAGCATATTTCTTCCCCAGTCCCTTCCATCTTTCTCCTCCTCCATAAAGAAATTTATATAAGCATTGTAATTGGAAGACTGAGCTGCCCTTCAAACCTAGAAGCAAAATATTCATACTTAAAAGCAAAAATAGCATATTAAATGGCATTTAATTATTGTGCATCTGTGATGCATGATGGAAGGCTACTACTCATTAAAATTATTAAATGGAAAAGAAAATGAGACATTCAGTGGTTATGACACGATGAAAGAGAATCACCAGCAGTTAGCAGTACATTACTACATGATTATTTTTTCTGTTTGCTTTCCTGCAATTTTCTTTCATCATGCAATAGTATTAATTAATTTCATTTCTTTAGGATAATCATCTAATATTTATCCATTTATGCATTTGTTCATCCTGATAAATACTCAGACTTTTTTTTTTAATTATTAAAAGACAGGAAGTGAATTATTTTGCCCATTTCCAAAATGGTATCACTATTTTTAGCAGTTCATAGTGATATGGCAGTGAAAAATGTATACTAATCTCCTTGTACCTTCAGCTCAAAGTAAACTTTAGTGGGGAGTGGGACAACAGACTGTACTGGAGATGGCTGGGACAAATAGGGAGGATTGCAATATGGATTTTGGTAACACTAAGTAGCACTCCATGAACTGAAACCCCGTTTGGGGAAAGTAGAGGCCTGAAGCTGAGCAATGGCTTTGGAATTGTTAACTGAGATTTGCATTGCCTGAGGCCATTGCTACAATGACCTCCTTGACCTGTGATGCAATCCATCTGCCTCCTTTTCCAGGGCTAAGATCTCTTTAGCAGAACTGTGACTTCACTGAGAAAATAGACTAGCTGGAGAGACTCCAGATGCAAGGAATGAGAGTGATCAGCTGTCTAAAAGTATGCCTGCAGGGAAAGGCTGGGCAAACTACAGTTGTTTAGTCTAGAGAAGACTGAACTGAGAAGAGTTATGCTAATCTCTTTCAATATAGAAAAGATTATTCAGGAAAAGAAAAAACTGTTAGTCATAGTTAATTTGGCTGTTATGAGAAGTAATGGATTTAAATTACAGTAAGAGAGATTTAATGTGGACATGCTGAAAAACTCTAATGACGAGAATAATTAAGCACTGGACTGCATTACCAAGGGAGGCTGGGGAATCTCCAGCACTAAGGGCTAGTTAGGAACATGTGCGCTATACGAACTGGTTTTGACATAGCTGATTCTGATTTGGGGCCAGAGGAGGACTCCGAAGATCTCCTTCAGACATCATTTGTTAAATTTTCTGACTGTTGTTAGTTCATTTTGTTTGATTTACTAGTAACCCCAGCAAGGTTAGATTTCCCTATATGCTCAGTCCCTGAGCAAAGGCTAAAAGAGATACAAACAACCGAATTCCTACACACTGGGTTTTCTGAGTGAATGCAAGACTGTGCCTAGCTTAGTTACTTTATTTAGGAGACTCTATTGCTTCAGCTCCTCGATTGTGCAATACATTAGTAGGTAAGGACAGCTTCTGTAGGCATCCTCAGAGAGCTTTCCATTGACATACAGGATTCCAGATTGGACTTTTTTACATCAGACCTGCTTAATATTTCTCAAACTGAATTATATTCCTTTCTGTTCATATGGAAGACAGATTATTACTGTGAAAATGGTGATTTATTTTCCTTGGACCTTCTTTCCCTACCTTCTTTCCCCTTCCTTCTTTTCCCTCTCAAAGATAAATTTTTCCTGTAACGAAAATGAAGACAGCAACTCTACTCTTAACAATATTTAAAAAGCATCATTAATTAGCCAAGAATTAGGAAAAGTATGATCATAGCATCTCCTATTACTTAATCTTTATATATAGGAAACTTTGGCTTCTTGAAGAGGTATTCTGTAGAGTCACAAAAGACAAAGTCTAAAGACCTTTAGCTGTCATAAGAATGCATCACAATTGCTTTATTTATGTGGCCCAGCTATGATCTTAATTTTCTATTTGTGCTCAAAATATTTAGTGCTTGAAATCTGCTCTATAGTTTTGTAGAAGCAGACAGCTAAAAGGGGTGAGCTAAAAGCTCAAGAGACCATCTAGGTCTTGCATAAAGGATATATCTTCTATATTTGCTTCACTCCAAGGATGAAGACTTTACAGGCTTTGAAGGCATTCTCTTCCAGTTTTTAAGTACCATTATCACTCTGAAATGTTTCATAATATCTGACTTTAATCCTCATTGCTATAATTAAAGTGCATGACTTCTTACTTTACACTACATTTTTCTTTTTCACTACTTACACTGAACACATCCCCTTCCTTATGTGTTCTAGGACTGCTGTTTTACCCCCCAGGCTGTGTTATTTCTCTAGGCTATACAAACTCAATTTCTTCAGTTTTGTCTCATAGATGATGTATTCTAGGCACACTTCTGATCCTTGTTGATTTCCTCTGGAGTCCCCATTTGATTCTCTTCCTAACTGAGGATCCGGCCTTCACAATGATCCAGCCTTCACAAAGCACTCTGGCTGAGATCTCACCAGTGCGGAGTAGAGGAGAAACATCATTTCATGTATTCACAAGTGCAGAGTAGAGGGGAAAGATTATTTTATCTGTGTTTCTCAGGATGGCATTTGCCCTTTTTGTAACAGCATGACATTGCTGGCTCAACATATTATGAGATCTTTTTCTGTGAAAAGCTTCTATCTCTCTGTACTTCCTGTCACATATTGTGCTACCTAAATATATAAATCACAGTTGCCCCTGATAACCTGCATGCTCCTTTTTTCAGACTCTCTGCAGTTAGATAGCATCCTTTTGAAAACGTATCCTATCCTTCAGCATAGCTTCATCCTTTTCCAGGTCAGTGTTATTGCCCAAATTTGATCACTATACAACCTATTCTAAAATCCAAACTCTGTTGAACAGTTATAAGTATTGAATAATAGCAGACCAAGAATAGACACTTTCCAGGTTCCACCCTGTACCCCCCTTCCATCCTGTCAGTGTCTCAGTGACACATTTTCTCTTCCTACAGTTTTTTGATTGAATTTGCACCCAGCCTTTAGGGGCTAAATCTGTTTCAATAGGTTGCTTATGAGTGAGAGTGCAATTTGAAAAGGTGTCAAAAATCTTTCTAATGTTAAGATAAATGACACATAACTGCTTCTCTCTCATCCACAGTGCCTGTTACCTCTCACAGAAGGAAATTTGACAACTGACTGTTGACAGATCCCTGTTGACTGTTATTTGCCTTGTTTGTTTTTTCCTGTGCGTTTAAAATGTGTTTGTTTATTTGTTTCAGGATTTTTTCTGGGAATTGAAGTTAAGCCAACTGGTTGATAATTCCCTGGCTTTTTCTTTTCACCTCTTTTCTGAACAACAGCACTATGTTTACTGTTTACAATTTTTCCATACCTTACCCATCCTCCATGAAGTCTCAATGGCTTTCTCTCTCCTCAGTCAGTTCTTTAAGTACCCTAGAAAGAATTTCGCTATGCTCAGTCCATACAAAAACCTCTGACCTTCTGAAGCACTCTCCTTTGATTGTGTTCATCTTTTTTTCCTTAGCAACAAGTTTTTTTTCCCCCAAGTAAATGTGCTCTACAGTATTTTCTCTAGCTTAAACTTGTTCCACATGCTTGTTTTTGTGCTTGACAGATCACTAAGTCTCTCTGCAGAGTTTTCAATTTAATTACTGACTCTTCATTCTAAGCAGCAGCATAAACATGGCAGAGAGCTCTTCCCCTTCGCTGCTAAAAATTTCATTTTAAAACATAGTCTCTTTTCTGCCAGTTCTGAACTAGTTCCGACTTTCTGTATATGATTTTGTTACCTAGCTGCAACTATATGTAATGGGCCAGTGTGATTTCCTTTGTTTATGAAGTGCTGAAAATCAGAAAATGATTATGGTAGAAAGATCTGACCTTTCACTGAAAGAAGCTGATTACTGTAGGAGAATCTACCTTAAAGTAGTGTCAAAATCTACATCTTGGTGTTTAGGATTTTGCCATGCTTCAGGGTGGAATGTCCTATAGATGTTAACTACCCTTTTTTATAAAAACAGGTTAGATGAAGATGTCAGTAATGGTTTAGGTATAGTGACTTTTGAGATAAAGAAATAAACTTGATCCCTACATGCTATCCAAGGTTTTCTGTTCCTCTGTCACAGTCAATTATGGTATAGGGTTGCTGAGGTGAGGGCAACTTTGTTCAAAATTTCAAGTGCTTCACTTTGCTGGAACACTGCTCAAGGTTAAGTGTTGTGGGACCACATGATCCTTCAGCTCTGTTTTCTATTATTCTGTGAGTGGTTGGTGTTGAAGTCATTACTGTTGTGCTTTCTGTCTTGCTGCCACTAGTGCTTGAATAGATTATCTGCAAAATCATCCTGCTCTCTTCTTTCATTTCCTTCATTAAAATCCTTTTTGTTAGGATAGCCTCAAAAAGCTTAAGTCTGTTTGGATATATGCTATGACTTCTAACTATCGTGTTGATCAGTGCTGCCTTACTTTTTTTAGGATGTCCTTTTCTGCTGGTATCTGTTGTGCTGATATCCTGATGTCCTTTATATTATGTTTTGACTGTAAATTTTTTAGGCTTAAGACAATCATTTTTTCCTGCAGACTTTTACAGGCCTTAGTACACTTGAGGTCTCGGTCTGTGAGCACTGTGGGAATAAAGAGAATATATTACTTATTATTATTGATATTATTTTGCAGAAGAGATTGGACAGGCTGGCATTTAGAGACATTCATTCATCAGTTTCATATGCACACCTTTTCCACTGGTCAAGAACTAGGAAATAAATTAAGCCATTTAAAAATAATGGGGCAGGATTAAAAATAAAACTAACTTGTCAATATCTTTTTTTTTCATAAAGAACTGTTTGTTTTCTAATTGGCTAATTTCTGGTTTAAAGTAATAAAATATTAAAGATAAGAGGCTGACAGGTCATCTCCATAGGTAACATCAAACATATATATATGGTCTTGCCATTTTCAGCATAACTTTTCTGAAGTCAGTGGACTGATCTAAACCTGCTGAAGTTCTAGCCCAATACATAATGCCTGATTTTTGAAAGTCATATATCTATCAAGTGGGCCCTCATGAAAGTGTTTGGGGACAGAATTTGTAAGCTTCCTGTTTTGGTAGACAAGCTCTCCTTTAAACTGACAAAATGATTAAAAGCATCTCATACTGACCATTTCTGAATAAAAAGATGGGATTTATTCAAGTAGTTTTAAGTGAATTAGCCAGTGACTTAAAATTAAAGAAAAAATAAATCCATATAAGATTCCTTTAAAGTCATATAGTGTTTGTGCTTAACCCCTTTTCTTCCTTCTGTTTACTCTGAGCTGTAAAGTGGGGGAGAACTGCACCACCACTGGGAATGAAAGGCATGTAATACAGTCTGGAGGGAAATTTAATAGCTCTGAAGGACTTGGGACAGGCTAGATTCAAACATATGTAGCAGCAAATCAGAGCAATAGGTTTGGGAGGGAGCATGTTTGTTATGGGTATTAAAAACTTCATCAAGAAGCAACTAGTCTGTTAAACTAGTGATGCCACGGACCTTAAGCAGAACTGGGAAGTTTCCCCAAGCATGGGGAAAAAGACATTAAGGAGCTCTTTGCCAGAATTGGGCTTTCTTTCTTTTCGCAAAGAACTAAATGTTGTGAAGTTTTCTTACAAGCTATTTCTGCATGATCAACTGCAGGGAGAAAAAATTTATGTCCAAGCCTTGTGGTCCAAGTACTGAACCCTTGTGGACTTAGTACTAGAGCTGGTCAAAACATATCACTTGACAAAAAGAAGGGAAGGGAGGATGGTTTGCTCACCAAATAACATTTTCATAAAGAAACATCCAATTCTGGCATGTGCTTTTGGAGTGGACGGGTTTTTAACATATTTAATTATAAATAAAATTATGGCGCAGTCTGCTTTTAGTAGCACATTATAACTTCAATCTCTGTGTATGCCTCATAAGTTATATAGCTATAGGACACAAATGCTCATTAAAATCTCTGTAAATACATATCAAGTACTTGCAAGGCATGTGAGGAATTCTGGGTAATGATATGCAATAGAAATTGTGTATATGAAAAAGGTCTGCATAAAGATTAACTTTAGAAAGCTCATTTGCAGTCTGATCCATTCATGGTAATCATATATTTTCAACATAGCACTTCCAAAAAATCTAAAGTCTTGAACAGAATTTTTCTGTGACAAAACACTATTAAGGAAATAGTCGGTTTTTGCTCTCATTTGAAAATAAACAGCCTGTCTCCAGCAACAGGTACCTTAATAGTAATTAAGATTCACACATCGAAGAAAGAAAAAAATATCTAGCTTAGAGAAGTGCATACTAGATTGCTGTAAAATACCATCCACTGCTTATCCAGTGCAATAACAGTAGCTGTTTACTGATGACCTGCTAATCCCTGCACTTTGTGCCAGCGTACTCCCCAGGCATCTGAGAATAAAATGTGTTCCAATTTCAATTTCCAAGTATTCCATACATCTTAACAAATCTTATATCTGGCAAATCAAAGTAGAGAATATATTCGAGCTCCATGGGTCCTCCCAGGAAATGCCAGCTCCTACCTTTAAACTAAGATTGTGGTAGGGTCAGTACTTCTGGAAGTCATAAGTGCAAACCAAACCACAGTTAGGAAAATGTAATCTAAACATAATCAGGTCCCAAACTATTCAGAGGCTAACTTTAAGGCTTGGATTTAAAGTCTGTATAGAACTAATTGATATTCTCTATAGATTATGATATAGTCATATGATTATTCCTTGTTTAAGATTTACACAGTGTGCTCCACTATACAAGTATTCAGCAATCATGAATTATATGACTTACCTAGTGAGGCTGGCATTTTGTGGTAAAATTACAGCCTCAGACCACTAAATAAAATATTCCTGTTGAGAAAGCAAGGCCAGTATTTAACCTTTTGTGTTTATGAGCATAAGAAATTTTATATCAGTTACATCATTTTTTCATATTTATATTTACCCCCTCATACCATCCTCAACTTACTTTTTCTTTTTTTGTTTTTATTTTGCTGTAGCTGAAAACAACTTCTTAATATAGCCAGAACATTAAAAAACATTCCTTTAGCTTTAGTAATTCCAAAGACCGGTAATACTGTAGTTCCAGGAAAGCAGAGATGACAAGAAGATTTTTGACATGCAGAAGTGCAGAATTGATATAGTGTTTCTGGTGTGTATTCTTTAAAAAATATTGCTCAATTTTAAATGCAAATTTTTTTTTTTAGTCATACTTTCTAAAACATAAATACTTGCTCACGCACAAGACCATTGTCCAGACAGACCAGCATTAGGGATCTCAGAAAGTTTCTTTAAAACACAGTAAAGAACTGGAATCTGCCAAGTTGTGACAATTGTAATCAATCTCCCCTTTAAGTGCGAGGCGAACATTTAGCAAGAACAACAAAATCATACAGCAGTTTATTCAGTTATACCAGCTAGGCAAATGGTCTTCCAGACCTGAGAGATGGAGATCAGTTTAGTGCGTGGTATCACTGAGATCCAACCCTGCCCCCCCCCCCCAAAAAAATTCCCTACTTAACATTTTTACCCATATTTTAAACTTGCTGAAGTGTCTGCACAGTTCTTGGGTGCATGACAGCTTCCCTCCAGCCAATTGCAAAGCTGAAGTTCAAGCAGGGTAAATAATTTGCCTAAAATCACTAAGAAAGTCAGATTATATCAGAGCCATATAGGCTAACTCTAAGAAAATGACACTAGAGAGTAAAACTTGTTAATCATTCTGTACCTCTGTTCTCAAATAATAGAAATATTGCCTTCCTTCCTGTGGTCAAGAGCATTTTAAATCATACATGCATAAATATACACACATATACATATGCACATAACTATATATTTGAATGTAAATTACAGCAAATATAACTGTCCTTATTCTTCCTCTAGTGAAGATGTGAGATACAGATGGTAAACAGTGTGCCTAGGAGGCATTTTGGGCAGGTGGATTAATAGTTAGGAGAACTAGCTTCCATCTGGCTTCAACAACAACTTGTGCTTCTGTTCCTAGAGAAAAAGGGGATAATGATTTTCCATGTAGTATTCCAGATTCGCGCTTTAATGACCCTTGCATTTAATTAAGTTCCTCAAACTCCTCTTCAAATGTACCTGATTTTTGACTGGATTATTTTTCAGCTGGCATGTGATAAAACCAAAGATAGACCCCATATTCCTTGCAAACCTCTAGGAGTGTCTATACCTGAAATTCCAGAAAATGACATCCACATGTAGCTGGTAGAGTTAATATTTCTCAGCAGTTATGGCAAATTTGGTAATGATAGTGTTTTGATACTGCCATTGACAATCTAGATTTGTTCTGCCTATTTTTTTTTTTTAATTTCCAACAGTTTTCACTCCAGAATATTGTTTGTCCTTGACTTATTTCTTCCCTCTGCACATTACTTCTTAAATGTTTGTAAGTTTAGCCTGTAAGTATACCCAGGTTTCTCTAGAGGGATAAAATCTGGTTGGCAGATGGAATCCAATGATCATTATATTTAGGCTCATAATGAATTCACTTTAGTTGAACCGGTTTCAGTTTAATTTTGGTGTGTTATGGTTCAGATTACTTGCTTGGACAAAGTACATTAGAGATTAGAACTATTACTGTAAGAACAGATGCATTATACAATTTAAAAAGCTAAATATTAGACTAAATTACCTTAATGCATTCTCTTCCTATGCTCCATTGATGAACCTTTTTGTCAGAAAAGAAATATTTCCAGGAACTTGAGACTAAAATAAGTATAACTTAGGAACAGGTGAAGGTGATGTTTCAATTCTTTATCATTTTTATAACTCAGGATCTGAATACATATTAAAAGCCAATATGAAGTGGTATGTGACAGCCTTGATGCTTCTGAAGGACTTGGCTACCTGACTGCAAAATAAAATATTAGCCTGCTCATATAATTCTGGTTGAATGCACTACTTGCATTACAAAAGGCACAAAGTGTGGTTTCCTTTGTTCTGATCTTGTATAATTCTATTCATTGCAATATTACCTTAAACATATATTTTTGATAGTTTTCAAATAAATACCTAGTTGTGAGATAAGGTTTTAAAAATGGAATTTCCTGCAAGTGATAATATAAAATAATCTGAAACAACTAAATATTATCTAGCCATGTCCTTGATATATGCTCTCTGAAGTCTGTCCAGGCCCTTTATGTTATCACTGGTTGCTGGATTATGTGACTAAGTGATAAATTTTGCCATGATCATTAAGAATGAAAAAAACCCCTGTTCTTGTATACACAAATGGTTCAAAAATGATAAGCAACCTATTAACAGCATTTTTGATCAGCCTCCTTTGGTTACTGAGGGCATTGCTAATTGAATGAGTTGCTTGATTGCTGGAGGAACATAGGTGCCAGAATGTAAATGTGCTTCTTGTACTGTGACATGTAAATCTCATCTTGTTTTAGACCAGTTCTCACCCTCATTAATTTTTAGCTTTATTATTAGATGTTAGAGGAAATTGTATTTGTAATGTTCAAGAAGGATAGAGGTGTTTACTCAATTTTGGTATGGAATGGCATTCGGTCTGTTTTAATGGTTTAGTGAACTGTGAGTCTTAGTGCTGCAAATTAAAGAAAATTGCAACTCCATCGGCAGATATCTCATATAGAATAATTTTTATGTCTATTTAAATAGCAATGAAGCCATTTTTGTCTGTATGGTGGCTCATTTCATAGAAAATGAGCACGTATCTTACGGACATGCTGTCATACTCTTTCTGATGTTTTCACTCCATACTTTCCAATCCAATTTCCACTCTGCTTTCCAATAAGTATCGGAAAAGCAGAAAATGGCACCTCATCTTAGGGGAATGTGAGATACTCCATGATGGCACATCAGTCAAACACTTCCCTTTCAAAATTCAGAGGAGCTTCTCAAATAAAATTAATAATCATGTTTAAATTATTATTAATAATAAATACGGATCTAGGCCATTCCAATCCATCTAACCTACATGATGGATTCAGATGTATTTAATACTGAACTTTGCCCTGTCATATATCACACTGTAGTGAAGACCAGATAGTGAATCTCGCATAAAAAATTAGTGACAAAATAAATCTCCTAGAAACTAAATTTGCTTAAGGCTACTTAATAATCTGAGACTCATCCAGCCTTAGCAGTGTCTGAGCAGTGGAGACTGATGCAGACACAAATATCTTGGTCAGTAAGGGATGAAGAGCTGCCAAACTTATCCTTTTCTCTCTTTTTTTTGTGTTGAAGAAAACTTCTTTTCTGTCTTTCGTTTGCCTGTTTTTCGCTTCTTTATCAGGTTTATTCCTCTGTGAGAATTTTGTTTAAAAATATGTGCCTACAGTTAAGCTCCTCTGAAGTTAGTTTCACAACATTTGAACTTTTAGATCACTTTGGTGCAAATTTTCCCAGTTATTTAGATGCTGAAAACTGCAGATGGGAGTCTACTGGGATTTTCAAAAACACTTAAACAGATAAGGCACTTAGATCCCACTTAAATTAATTAACTGGGTTGAACAAGTTTCCCTTGGCACTTTTGAAAGTTCTACTACTAAGTGTTTATATCTACATAAATAATCTGTTTTTCAACAGAAGCTGAGCATCCAGTAGCTCCCTCTAAATTTATGACAGTTATTGGTGTTCAGCATTTCTAAAAATTATACAATATGCCTGGCTGCATGTTTCCAAATGTCCCAGGTGATCCTCCTTCTCTTTCTTGTATTTTAACAATTTTTACTATAATTTCTTGTCTAAAAATAAACTCAGTTTAGAAATGGGTTCAATAGTGTTATTATTACAGACAGAAAGCTAATGACATGGGTGAGTCTCCTGCTGAGGTCTGGGAAGTCAGGTCCATTGGTATATAACTCAATGACTGGAAAAAACTGATAGACCTTTAAGAGCACTGTGTTAATTGTGACTTGTACTGGATTTCCTTATTAAATTCATATTATGCAAAATAGTAGCTCAAAAAAATACATTACAGGCAAAGAGTGCTACTGTTATGGATAGCTGGGATGAACCCAGTGACCAGAAATAGCAGAACTTTTACAGTCTTTAATTTGTGTGCTAAATTGCTGCATATACAGAAACCCTTAGCAGATCTGTCTGGATATAATAAAAGCAAGTAGAGCTCACTCGGTGGTACAGTTTCCCCTACCCTTTATTCTGCCTCTGTTGCAGCAGTGCCTAAGCAGCAGTCTGAGGGTGTACAAACATTACAATTCTGGTTTTGATAGAGTCCACTTCTGAAATGAATCTGCTTACTCCCACTTAGCACGCTGACTCATGTTGTGGAGCAGGGCTCAGACAATGTGAACTGGATTTCTTTTGGCTAAAATGAAAACAAAGGACATTTAATCTGCTCTAACCATTAAAAGGGGTTCAGTCCACAGGATCAAGTGAAAACTAGTCCAGTCTCCCTTCTTAGTCTTTAATTTCAAATACTGACCAACATGAACATCAAATAATTGGAGCCACAGATTGACTCTTACTGTGCCTTGTAAATGTAGATATAACCTGAGCTGTCATGATGCATAGGTTCACGGGGGATCCCCATGACAGGGGATGAAGAAGGGCAAGGGGAATTGTATCTTTGTGCCCCTTCCAGAGTTAAAGCCAGTTAACATCCTGCTCTTCCAGAATTTTCTTTCTGCTATCTTAGGTTTTTTATAAACCACCTCAATGCTAAATGACCTGTTATCTATGCATCTATTGCTCTCTGTTAGTGAACTTCCAATCACACTGCATGTTTTGGGGAAGGGAGGACAAAATGACTATCACAAAAATCTGTAAGAACATTGTTTTTATCAGTAGTGATACCATTGAGGATGGAAGGCCTGGGAAGGTGATGAAAGAAGAAGGGCAGTGGAGGAAAGACGACTTTTAAGGGGATCTCTAATTTCAAATAATGACCAATGTTTCTTCTGTTCTCTTTCTTCTTAGAAAACAGAATAAAAAATTCTTGAGCAAGAGTTCATAAAATGTTTTATTAAATTCTTTTTCAGAAATGTAGGTCAGCCTAAAGCTCTAAATGTAATTATACTAAGTCATTCAAACAAGACAGTTTGTAAGACAATTTGAAAATTCAGCTGCACACCAGCCATTCATTTTGAATATTCTCTACTTTGGTTTAGAATTATTTTATGCTTTGAGAGTTCATTCTGGTTTGGAACATTTCAGGACTAACAGCCATTTGTGCTTTTATTCATAATTCATTTAAAAAAAAGAGTTAAGTTTGTTTAGCCAGTGAGTTTTCCAACATTCACAACCCTATGCTGCCATGCTGGGCATTATATCTTGCATGGTTTATGTGTCAGATCTACTAGAATAAAAATCGCAATATGAATCTTTATTAGTGACCTTCTGAGATAGGAATTTATTATCAGTTGTTGCCAGTGGGATGTGTAACCTGAAACACTGTAAAGTATTGCCAGTCAAGAAGAGTTTTGAGGCGTGTTTTTATTTTAAACCTAGTCAGGGTGAAAGCGTATGAAACCATGGATATTTGTAGAATAAAAGGAAAATGTTTTGCTCAGCTTATAAGTAGAAACTCTGAAAGATATAAATGAATTTTTTTGTACCTATCTAGGCTGTGGATTCATAGAGTAAATGTGGCTTTAGGGCACTTAATCCCAGATAAGAAACACTGTAGTCTCGTGGCATCAAATGCTGATCTGGTATAAACTCATTTTGCCAGTTCAAATGTGTTAAAAAATTGGACACCTTAAATTTATCCTTTTAGGCTTTCTGTCAGAGTAGATATTGCCTGTCCATGCCCCTCTAACTTTGTGCTGGATCAGGTGTTGTGTATTCTCTGTATTGTGTGTTCTGATTTGACAAATATTCAATACTGTTCTTTTTTGAGTCATCTCAAACTTATCCACAGATCTGGATTAATGACCGTGGCCTCCTATTGCCCCCATTGCTGTAGTATCTGATTAAATTGCAAGCTTTGATGTATTTATCTTCATAACAGCACTGTGAAGGAGGATATGTCTTTGTTATCACACAGATTTCATCATAACATGTTTTCTTTCTTGTCTTGTAGATTAACACTAGGGGTTACACAGGCTTTGTGAATTCTGGTGGTTAAAACTAGGGGATTGTAACAGAGGTGAATATTTTCTTAAAGTGTCAAGTGCTCTGCTAGAGCTCTACCAAGGCTATTTCATACAATTGGATGATTCTTATGGTTTTTAGGAAGCTAATTACTTAAATGATTTACTTTTAAATAAACACCATATGCTGTATTTCATGTAATTATCAAACTCCTTCAGGATGTAAATACAGTTTTGTCTCAGTAACTTCTGTAGGTTCAGGACTGATCCAAGCCCCACTGAATGACTCTGGGGATTTAAGTGGCTATTCAGAGAACTGATTGTATGAGTATATTTCTTGTCTCCTTACTACTGTGCACTCCTTTGTTTGCCCCTCTGAGTGGTGAATAACAGAAAAGTCCTACCCTGTGCAGAAGTGGGGACAGAGAGCTCTGCAGTTTGCTTCTGTTTTATTCACCTACATGCTGGTGCTCTGACTTGCTGAGGAAGGCAAAGGAGACTGGGAATGTTACACTGTGATTTTCTCTTAAATCTGTTGAAAATTTGCTGGAAAAATAAACTGTTGAGGCCAAAATTATCCCTCTTGATAGGCTGTCCCCATTCTGTCCTCCTCCAGAAGGAACTGAAAACATTCCTGACACGTGAAGTTTTGTTATTGCTGTTTCATTTATAAGTAAAATGTCCAAATTAAATAAAAGTGCTAAGTACTTAACAGGCAAGAACAAGAGAAGTCCCTTGTCCTTGAGTGCTTACCACCTCACAGAGGAATAAGAGGTGGAACGTGGAAGCAACACAGAGCGATTCTGGTGCCTCTAAGTAGTTCTTTGCTCTGCAGACTGCTCTAGTTTAATCAATGTGACCTCTTGCAGCACACAGTTTTACTCAGGTGAGTTAAGGAGAACTGGGACCAAACTGAATGGTAACGTTAAGTAGGAGTTGTGTTAAGTCCATGAGTTTCCTATTCAGATTTTGTTTTGGGGGGCATACAGGAAGAATAGATAAGTGGATGAAAAACATTGTTTTGTTAATACTCCATTGTGGAGTAACCTGGGATTTTCAAAACAAGACTGCATTGTGTGCATGTATTTTGTACTACAAATATTTTTGGAAATTTTATATCAGGAGGACTGAAATGTAGCCATGACATCTTTTTCCATCATTATTATTCAGAAAGCGGTGTATGCACATTTTTATCTTCTAGAAATGAAAACAAAACACTCTGGTACATTTCAAAACTTAGCAAATGAAAAAGTATGAAATATCCAGATTCTTGGAATAGATGGTATTAAATCTCATATACACAGATCTTTTCTCCTATCCTCTTTTTTTCTGATGGAGTTGATGCATGGAGATTTTAATCTATCCCTTTACTGTACCAGAAAATAATTTGAAACTCAAACAGTCTTATTTTGTAATTAAATGTTTGAGAACTACTGGTATTTATATTTGCATGTAATTAGCTTTCAAAGCCCTGTATACAGGGCTTTTTGCTTTTAAACTAACCCAGAGTCGATAAATATCTTTACAAATGTCAATTTGGTCAGCAGTAAAGAGGTAAATAGAAACTAATGACACTCATCAAGCCTGTGGCATGAATGATTTATTGGACACAATCATTTAACACTTTCATAAAGTCAATACAAGGGAAAGAAACAGGTTTCTTATTATGGTAAGCTGTATTTGTACTGTCAGCATGTAGTGATTTATAACAAACCTGTGGCCAGGATTAGGATATTATAAATGGGGGAAAATAGAAGGCTCATTAATTTTTTATACCCACAGGTAGAAGACATGCAGTGGGCTAATAGAGAACACACTCATCCAGCATCTGTCTGCAGCCTGCCCTGTAAACCTGGGGAAAGAAAGAAAACCGTAAAGGGAGTGCCTTGCTGTTGGCACTGTGAACGCTGTGAAGGGTACCATTACCAGGTGGATGAATTCAACTGTGAACTGTGCCCTATTAATAAGAGACCAAATGCCAACCGTACAGATTGCCAGCTTATCCCTATAATCAAACTGGAGTGGCATTCTCCTTGGGCCATTGTGCCTGTCTTCATAGCTATTCTTGGAATAATTGCCACCACCTTTGTAATTGTGACATTTGTCCGGTACAATGACACTCCTATCGTCAGGGCGTCTGGACGGGAGCTCAGCTATGTGCTCTTGACTGGGATTTTTCTCTGTTACTCCATTACTTTTTTAATGATTGCAACTCCTGATACAGTAGTCTGCTCATTTCGAAGGATCTTTTTAGGACTTGGCATGTGTTTCAGCTATGCTGCCTTGCTTACCAAAACAAACAGAATTCACAGAATATTTGAACAAGGTAAAAAATCTGTCACAGCTCCTAAATTTATTAGCCCAGCTTCCCAGCTGGTGATCACTTTCAGCCTCATATCCATGCAGCTTATTGGAGTCTTCATCTGGTTTGCTATTGATCCACCACATATCATAGTAGACTATGGAGAGCAGAGGACACTTGAACCAGAAAATGCCAGAGGAGTTCTTAAATGTGACATTTCAGATCTTTCTCTCATTTGTTCCCTTGGATACAGTATTCTCTTGATGGTCACATGCACTGTTTATGCTATTAAAACAAGAGGGGTTCCAGAGACCTTCAATGAAGCAAAACCCATTGGATTTACTATGTACACAACCTGCATAATTTGGTTAGCTTTTATTCCAATCTTTTTTGGTACGGCCCAATCAGCAGAGAAGGTAAGTGATAAGTTTATGAATCAAATACTGTCTTCTTTTTATTTTTATCTGGCAATTTTTATAACACTACAATACTTTCACTCTTACAAGATACGAATTCTGAATGCTAACTGTGAATACAGACTCTCCAAATTCACAGATAGTAAAATACATGATTCAAAAGGTAAGTTTCCTATATTTTATAGCAAGATATTGAATGCGATTGTGGTATCAGTGGCCTAATGATGTTGAGATTTTCTCAATATATCCTTACTTTAAATAACTGTTTCTACTAATGCTTGTTTTTACCCTTCCATGATGCTCCAGCCTGTTACATGAAGCCCTATAAATCTTTGTTATCATCCACAAATCTGATAGGAATGTTTACATTTCAAAAATCTAAGACGAACAGCTTACATTTGTCAAAAATAATGAAGAAGAATGTCTGGGAAGAATGAAAAGAATTACTTTTCCCTCTGGTTAACACATGTAACTTTAAAAAAGAATAGGAGGAGTGAATGAAGTAGATATAAAATCATGTTAAGCATAATTCACTAAATATTATCTCAGAGGAAAAAAAAAATCCCTAATCTTTTAATGAGAAATTCAACCTTTCATACTTGGATACCTGTTCTTCCTTGTTCAGTTGACATGGTTCTTTTCTGATATCAGTCATGGTGAGCTATATAAAACATATCAGACATTTAACTCTCCCGCTCTCAGTTCTAATGGGAAGACACAGATAAATGTCAACTGCATGGGTTTGAATCCAACTGATAGTGGGGAATATGACAAGTTAGGTAGGAAAGTGCAATGGAAACAGCATCAGTCTTCAAGCCTGTTTGGAAAAGCTTTAAAATAAGAAATTTAAGTCATCAGTCCTTTATAAAACCTCTTCTCCCTTTACTTCTAGCAGGTGATTTTTATAATATTTTTAAATATAAATTTTTAGTTAAATTAGTTTTTACTAGAAAGCTCAGCATGTGTCCACTGATAACTGTGCACAGATTTAACGTATCCCTGTTTGGGATAGCCCTCTTGCCTCCAGAATTAAATAGGTCCTTGTAGCTTGATAAAGCACCGGCTGATTCAAGCAGAGGAGTATGTGTGGGGAAGACAGCATGACAGAAAAAAACATTTTCTTCACTAAAAATCAAGGTAAGCAGACTTACTGAATTGAATCAGGCTTGATTTCCATCATCTTTCAAATAAAATCAGGGGAAGTTTATGACAAATTGAGTACCAAGCTAATGGCACATCAAAATGCAGTAGGTAAAACTAAAAAAAATTCTGTCTGATATAGGAAAAGTTGTTCAGGTGAATTGCATTTAATTTCTGACTTTTTTGTATAGGCTCAAGTCAAAAAAGACTTTGGTATATAAATATGCGGTACTGTTCATTTGGAAAGATTCCACTTCAGCTTGGGCCAGTCAGTTTTATGGCAAGTACCTATAACAAAACAACTCTGTTTCTGGATATCGAGACATAGAAAATATTACTTGGCTGGCAACTGTGCAATGAGTTTTTATTTACACCATTGGTTCACCTTAGTTTGTAGTAAAGGATGACTTGGTTTTGACCTCTAAAGAAGAGATTAATGAACACCTCCGTTGGGTTTCTTTTATGAGACCCAAGAGTGAACACACAAATTATACTAAATCACACAGCTTATAACACTAAATTTCACTTGTTAGTTGCCTTTTTTCTAAATGATTTGTTATTCTTCAGATAACAACTTTCAGGACAGAAAGAAAAAACAAATTAATATGCTAATACAGTAGTTTTGTAATTCAAATAATTCTTTTCTCAGTGCTTCTGCTTTTTCCTACAAATAAAAGCTTGTTTCCACACAGAATCTTATGGACATCATCACAATAGCTCATGCATTCATACAATTAAATTACTTACCTGAATGGAACAAAAATGTGCTTAATGCACACATATATACGTTGTCTGAATATAGTCAAGCAAAGTTGCTTGTCATTTTCTTAGTTAATACACAACACCTAAAGAAGCAAAGAAGAAAAACTAATACATTATAGAATGTCATAATTGAAATTTGGTATTATGATCATTTTTGGAAGATCAAAGAAATAAAATAAATGAAAAGGGAAAATAAACTAAGTAGGCTTTTCTTAGATGTTTATTCACTTTGCAGTTGATTTTAGAAACCTGAAATCATTTTTTCATATGGCTTCAGTTTGTTCAGAGAGAAATGAAAATAAATTGGGGAACTTAAAGTACTGTTTAAGAGTAGTGGTTGCTTTTTTGAAATGCTGACAGTAGTAAAATGTAACATACCATTATTTGCAACCCATATGTAGTTCCAACTTGTATTTCATTGGCTTTTAGCTTTAGACACACTTCTATTTGAATAAAAAGTAGTCAACACTTCTCCAAAATGTTTTGGGACACTTCTGTTTTCCTAAATACAAGTAGCACTCACAACAAATGGTGGAAGCCATTATGCATGTTTGGAAAGTCAGGATATATTTACTTATTTAACTAGTCCATGAACACAATTTGGGTAGAAGGTGTTTTGATGAACTTCTTTTTATTTTTATTTATTTTATTTCACAGTTGGAATATTTACACTCATAGACAGCGAAATAAGATCTTTAAATAAATGCTAAAAACAAACAGGTGTCCAGATCCAAAACTCACATATCTTCATGGAAAGATCTCCTTTACATTTAGGTACCAATTCCTGAAAATGTAAAGTTACTAAGAGATTCTGGATAAAATGTAGAGAAGCATAAGGTTGCACAGCCGGTACAAGTCCATAAGTTGTGTTGTTGTCCCTCAAACTTAAAAAAATGTTTAAGGAAGGGCATGCAAGTAAGCATAAGTTCATATCTGAGGGCAGACTACTAAATCTTAGTCATAGATTCTCACTGTGAAGCACATGTTGAGGAAGCTCATCTCACTCCACTGTGTATATGTGGAGCCCTGGGTCTCTAGCTGGTTGATTCAGATGAGTTAAATGACCCAGATTAACCTCCCATAATCCAAGTCTGACAGCTTTTGCAGATCTCCGTATTTATTATTTGCCCTTAATTTCCAGCAGCAGAATATGAAACCCATGTGATATTAAAGATGCCGTTCTGGTTATTATTTCTGCAGAAGTTCTGCAGAGAACAGGAAGAGCATTGACTTTAAGTCCTGTATGATTGTCCAATTCATGATTTTGTCTGTTCATGATTATTCCATCTTTGACAACTGCTATTGTAAGAAAAGGAACCTACTACAAATAGTTAAATTATTCCAGCACATCATCAAACTGAATGAAAAAATTAGCCTCAAGACATAAAACACCAATTTCCTAACACTTGTGTAAATGTCACTGAGTTTTTTTAAGGAAAAAGGAGTGAAATTCTGCAAGATGGCATTCTGTCAATATAGCCTTCAACTACATGTATGGCAAAACATTTGAAATATTGGGCTCATCTGGAATAGAGATGTCTTAAATATCATGATGACTGGAATGTCACAGAAGAGTGAGATTAGCTGAGTGATTAAAACAGATGTTTTATGAACCTCTGGGTAAAATTAAGTTACAACGGCAGACTGCACAAGAGCCGGCTGAGGATAGATGGCTGTCTAAAGTACACCCATATTCAACAAAAAGAACTACTTTAATTTCCTTGCATTACTTGTTTTACGAGTTTTGACAGATGGATGAATCGTGTTCATTCACAGATAATAAAGACATCATTTATTATATTAACCTAGAAGTGTTCTGTTTTGAATGAGTAGATGAATGCTTGTTTCCCATCCTGCAAAAGAAAAGAGGTAGTGCTTTTTGCTAAGGAAAGAGCACTATGGAAAACACTGAGTAATTTCTTCCTTCTCCTCCCACCGGAAGCAATTGCAAGGTGTAATCTAATGAGGCAGATAAATTTTAGCATATTTTCTAATTATTCTGACAAGTTTGAGCTTCCCTTTCACAACTGCAGTGTGGGCAAAACAAGATGTAAGGTATAGTAGAAATCTTCCCATAACGTATTATCTTTATAATCTTACTATCCCAGCTGTTTGGATCCTGGATTTGCTGATCATGTGGATCTTATACTTACATCCAGTTGCTAGTAGCATTAAAAGAAGCTAGAAACACTTCCAATAGTATCCCAATATTAATTTGACTTTTAAGCTACTTGACTTTTAAGTTACTGCTGTAGTTGTCAAGAAACAGATATTCAATTCTCAGCGGGAGGGAAAGGTGGTTTCATCACACAACCTAGTAAGCATAAAAAAACTACTAATGAGAATTCAGGTAGGAACCCCTTGCTTCCCCCAGATTTCTACAGTTGTTAAGCAAATCATCTTAGTTTTTGCTTATGTTATGAATTCCTAGCTAAATGTATTCCTGGGACTGTAAGGAAACAAAACTTCCTAACAATGCCTCAGACTGTGTTAATGAAGCAGACTACACGGAGTCTTTTCTTCATCTCAAAGCATTCTCTTCTAATTCTGATGATATTCAGAGATCTATCTCTGCAGGTAGTCCATGCAGTACACATCACAGGAAAAAAATAAAAAAGGCAACTGCTAGTAAGAAAGCCAAATGTTAATATTTCTTCTTTTCTATGAATAATATTTGGTTTGATTAAACTAGAATCTTTAGTGCCAACACTGTGCATAGCATCAAGATTAATCTGAGGGACATTTGGAACATTTTCTAATTTTCATTATTGCAAGATACAGTTAGGAGACTGCCAAAGTGATATTTTACACATTCAGTAGTTTATCATTGTTCGAAACCCATGATTTCTGTGATGCTATTGCTGAGTTTATCATTACTTGAATTGCCATTACTTGAGTTTTTTACGTGTTTTAGAACATAGAAAATTAGATAAAATTTACTAGATTGTCTGACAGGAACATCCCTCCCTCTCACTGGAAACCAAATGTTAATAAGGGAGAAGCTCTCCAGAACGTTTTGATTTCAAACTTTTCAGAATGTAAATATTTAATGCACTGAATTATTTCTAAATTTTAAAACTTCCTAGAATTTGTGACCTAATCCTGAGCGAAATTAGGGTTCCAGTGTTGTGCTTTAGAAGCAGAGTGGGGACAAAGGAGTTGACAAGGGTATGACTGAGTTGCAGTTTACCATCCAGTCTTCCTCTGCTCCCTTTCCTTCTGTGAGGGAAGTGCCTCACCCCTTGCTTATCCCCCAGGCAGCATGTTTCCCTCTAGCTGGTGAAGTTACTCAATGCATGTGTAGGTCAGGGACATTCCTGGGTCCGTCCTTCAGCTGAACAAATGATAGATGCAGCCACCCTGTTTTTTCCTCCTCCCTCCAAGGAGATGCAAGAGAAAGAGAAGCGTTCGTACTGCTCCTGTGTGGCTGCATAAACTGCAAAATTTGCCCCCCCCCCGTGAGAAACCATTTAAATATATGTGTGCTTTTATTCCAAAAGTCACTTTGTGCAAACCCATTTCATAAGTTGCTTCTTAGATCTGGAAAAGTTGTCCTGTCCCCATTTGAATCAAAAGTGGAAATGATGAAAAAGTTTATAAGCTAATAATTGAGACAAAAATTATGTATAGAGTTATTTCAATATTGTGGACATTCAGAGAACTTGTTTCAGTTTCAACCTTTTAGAGTTTTTAAGTCTAAATTGAAATTTAGAAGCAGAAGCAGTTCTGGTATCAAAACAGGAAAATTTCATAACTTTTAAACTATTCCCAAAACATTCATCAAACTGTAAACTGTAGTATACTGTAATTATCTAAACTGCAGTTGAATAAGATTAACTAACAGATCAGAAGGGATTACTCTGGTCACCTAAGTTGGTCTCTTGTGTAAAAAGACATCCTGAGCCCTATTGTTTGCTTAAATGCTATTCAGGCTCATTCTGATAATTTAAGTAGACTGCTGCTGCACACAGACCATAGACAAGATTGCCTCCCTTTCTGTGTACAAGACTTTCTTATGTACTGCAAGTCCCAGTTCACACCCAATGTACAGCATTTCTGTTGCTGTACAGGTTGAGAGAGTGAGCTGGTTTTCTTCAGGGTCTAAGGACTCCTTGCACAATCATTTGCAAATGGTCTATTTGCAGCCACGTCTCTGCCTGCGATAACATAATCAGTGAGGAGACTGTGCTTGTTACCTGGAGCACAGCACTCCACAAAAAGACCAACACGTTTTTTAGAAGAGAGCTGGTTCACAACCTGTCATCTCAGAGCTCAGGTAGAGTGAGCTGTCTCATATCTACAAAATACAAGGCAGATATGCCCTTTTTAATTTCAAAAATGTGGAATTTCAGGAAGGCCACTGCAGTCACCATTTCGATAAACTGAGAGATAAAGTAAAAATCAGTTAAAATTGAAGCAAACATTTTGCAATATGGTGTCCTAGGAGTTTTGGATGCCTGACTCCTCTGAAAATCAGAAGTCTAAGTGGGGGCTCCTAGCCAATAATCCATTTTCTGAGTGTCAATTTTACATATGGAAATTGGTTTTAAATTAACAAAAATAATTACTCATCAAGAAAGTTCTTTCCTTGTGTGCTTCAGACAATCATGTAAGGGGTACAAGACAGCACGCACTGTAATAAGGAATTGCTACATACTTTCTTTCATGTATTGTTTTACATCATCTAAAGCTTTGAAATCTAAATTCATTATTTTCAAGTGGTGGCTTTGGACTAAATTTTGGACTAAATTACAGCTTTATATACAAAGGGTAAATGCACATTGAAACATTCTTCGAGAGCTAGTCATCTGCAGTGGTTAGGGCCAAACAAGTTAAGGCTCCTCAGTTATTTCAAGCTGCTGTTGGATGAAAGGTATTTGCAACGCTTTGCTGAAACCCTTGGACTCTGTGTGAAGGAGTGGAGAGAAAATGTCCTTCTACTTCTGCCTGCTCAGAAAATGTAGATGTGACCTGATGCCTTAAAGTACATGAAAGCTAGGGAGATTTCTTTCAGACTGTGCTACTCACTCAACAAAACCTAGTAGAGGGCTGAATGAATCTACTTTAAAATATTCTCCTCTCTATTTAGATACTGTTCAGCACAGTATGCACCTAAGTTTAATCAAGTATTCTTCTTGCTGAATGAAGGACCTAGTGCATAACTGATGTATACATAATTCTAAAGACTCAGCTTTATTTACTTTAAGATATGCCTGCAGTCTTTAAGTTGCACATAGAATATTAGCAGGGAATTTAATTTCTCTTTAGTTTAACACTAATTAAACCACTAGTATTTTAAGTATGTACACTAAGCACTGATTTTAATTATAAGGTTATTAGGAGGTATCAGGAAGACAGAAAATACCAGGTTCTTAAAGCAGAAAGTGGATGATTTAGTAAAATGTAAGACCATTTTTTTCAATAGTTCAGTGAGACACTCATGTGTACACCTGAAGGTTGTATACCCTGTTCTTTCCTGCACTGTTGCACATTTGTTCCAATACAAGTAGGGTGCTGGCATGTGATGAACACCTTTTTGGACACTGAAGAGATGTGCAGCTGCCACATAATGGAAAACACTAGCATTTTGTTTGTCTGATGTTTTTACTTCTGCCTCCATGATGAATGATAGCTTCAGGGTCTTTGGGAAGGGAGGAGACAGGAACTGAGTTGCCAAAAAGATTTCCTTAGCCCGTGGCCTGCTTCTTGCCCAATGGGGAATGTCAGAGTGTTGATAATGGGTATATGAAGTCCTCTTTTCTAAGAAGGAGTGCTTGTCAGGGAGAACTTTAGATATACTTTTGGGGCTATTTGCTGGCTTTTGTGGTAAGTTCCTAAATCTAACAGAGGAGCAGAAACAATTTTGTAGGCACAAAGAACTATATAACTGCCACCTTCATCCACTGTAAAAAGAATAATCAGTAATCACAAAGGACAGTTTGTGAAAGACCAAATATTTAATTGAGACTATTTGGGCAAATTCTATGCCCTATCTGCTGTATTTCCAGAAATCAGGATAACCTCATAAAAATGTTAGTCTGTTGGTTCTGATTTGTTCAGTGTCAAAAATCTGCTTGTCTTTAGCAAGTGAAGTTAAAGAGAAATCTTTCCAGTAATATTAGATATCTTTGCACAGTAAGAAAGAGATTGCACTTTGGTATTAAGATGCTATAAACCTTCACAATTGTGTTTCGTATAGAACCATAACTGTGAGATGGGTTCTCTATAGTCATTATTATGCACAAGACAGCGTGAAAGTCACTGATGGTTTTGCATAAAAAGAAATGGCAGATAATACTTCTTCCGATTTAGCCATGCTGTCAACAACTTCATGCTCAGATAGTCAAGCCTTGACAATTGGTGCCTAGGCACACTGCATTTGAAGAGGACCATGGGCAGTTTTAATAGTCCAGTAAAAGCAGCATATTTCTTTTGAGCAGTGGCAAGCCTCTCTGTATGCAGTGAGAACGGATTTGGGGATTTAAGGGATGCACATAATATGTTGCATCATGAGAACTTATCAAGAAAATGGATTGAGACAAATGCAGTTCCTGACTTTTGTTTTATATTCAGTACAATCTATTGTTCTGCATTCAAACTGAAGAGAGACATAACAGTTTTTGGACTCAGCTGCCTGATAAAGAGCTCATCCTCACAGAGGCATGTGTTCACCCTAAATCATTCAGGTTTCCCTTTCAGATTGAAATCCGCTTTCAGACTGAGACTAGAGCAGACTGATGTGTTTCAGTTATCCATCCATGAAGCCTTCACTGAGTAGCTCCAGCACTGCTCTGTGGCCTGACAGGACCCCATTCCTTTTAACTGTTTCTTTAAAAGTATTAAATAACTTGTACTTTATTAATTCTTAGGTACCTGGGGCTGGGGAAGGACTGATAAAATAGTCATAACACAAACTATAGAATTTTTTTTATAAGCACATACAGTATTTAAGATTTACTGAAAAATGGAATTGAATATGTTTGTAAATATACAGGAAGAGGGATTTTTTTTATTTCAGTTAGGGATAATATGATAAATCCAAAACCCAGGAAAAAAATCTATCTATGGATAATGGAATGTTAATTGTCACATTATTTTTTATATTTTTACTCTTGTTAAAAGTAATTAAAAACCTTTAAATGGAATATTGTTTAGAAATGAGGTTGGAACTGTTTCTGGGATACTCACATGACACTTCTTGTACTTGCTAGTTTCTGACAAGTTGGAAGCAGTATAAAAATAGCCTTTCTTGTTGCTTTAAAGGTACTTTTGCCTTACTCAGAACAAGTAAACACATATATGAAAAATATAAGAAACAAATTAAAGAGGCTTTAGTTTAGCTATGAGAAGATATTCAGCTTCTCTCCTTTTTTATCCCCTGCTACAAATAATTCTGATTTTGAATAGATTTCATAACATTACATAGATTTTGGGTTTACAAATAAGATCAAAATACTGTGGATTAGAAAATTCCCATGCATCAGCTAAGCCTCAATAACAATTCATACACAAGCTCATCATACACTGCATCTGTAACTTGCCCCATGCTCAGTACCTAATCAAAGTCACATTATCTTGTATTCCTTTTAGACTAATAACATTCTCAAGTACAATTAGGGTGACTCAACTGAGAGATAGTTATGTAAAGCACAGTAAGTTGCTTGTGTGTTTGAGCCTCTTGTTATTGTTTTATTGTTTAAGAACTGGTTGGACATCAAATTAAAATACAAGATCCAGCCCACAGATTTAATTGCCTATAAGCCAGATGTAATTTGTAACAGAAATGTCCAGTAAAAGTTTACATTTTAATGTAGGTAACAGAGAATGTTAAATTCATATCTCATAAGGTGGAAATACCAGGAACTAGAAAATGATGGAAGTCTGACAAACTAGTGAGCTTTATGCTCACTCTTAAAAATCAAAACCAAAACCTTTTATGGGAATACATCTGTAATTAGACTGTTAGCACTGAATACGCATATGAGTGTGTGTATAAATATTCCATTTTATATAATTATAAGCTCTCTCTTGCATGGAACAAGTATAATTATTTTAACTGGCCAAGTAAAAGCAATAATTCCAATTCATATATGACCACCATCAAAAAACCACAAGAATCAAGACTTTAATTAATCATATACATTTATTTTTGGAAGTGTATTTTTCTTTCAGTTTACAGGGAAGCTTCTTAACAGGGGATAAAATGACACTGGAGAGATCTATAAGAGCTAAGCCAAGAGGGTTAGAATTTGACAGAATGAGGATGTTATCTCTTTTTCTAGTTATCCAGCGAAAAAAGGATTAATTATAAAATATTCTCTTAAATTTAGACATGAATTTTCAGTATGAACATACAGTTTGACTTTTTTTCTTCTGTAAATCATGCTTTCCAGATTTATGGATGATTTTACAAGTGGCTGGTTTACCAGAAACAATGTCACCAGTAGAACAGTCAAATGACTGTTTTCATGATGATTATCAAGGTCATGTTTATTTGATAGAACTGATCATACAACACCTGTATAATTCTGTTTTCTACAGAAAATTTCCTCCATACAAATGCTGAAATGGTCAGCACAGTACAGTAAAAATAGCTGAACAGTGAAGGGAAGAAAGACATGGAACTTGACTGTCCTTTGTTTTACTCCACTGAACTCAGATGGAATACCTGGTATTCACAGGTATTGTACCTGCCATTCACAGGTACTGCACAATATTTCCCAACTACAAAGCAGCAAGTACATGAAAAGAAAAACCATTAAGACCACTTAGTGTGCTGATTATATATAGAAGTATTGGCAATAGGGATACTGTGAATGCAATCCTATTTTGGGTATTTTGCACCAGGATATAATATGATCAACAAAAATGGGAGCATAGTTGAGTTTAAGGTTAGCAAAGGAGTAGGAAATGACTTACAAGAGAGTGTTAAGTATCAAATGTGGGGAGAAGGTTTTACATGTGAAGCTGAAGAAAACATGACATTTTGCAAGCATGTTTTCTAGTAAGCTGGCACTTGTAATTGAGTGAGGTATAGCAGAAGAAGAGCTCACAGCAGGGAAAGCATCTATCTCCTAATCTAGTCATCAAAAAGACACATGCAAACCAATGTGGCATGATACAGAAATTGGTCCCAAAGCCTAAAATTGCTTTTCAGGCAGTCTCTGTAAGGGAATTGTTTGCACCATATGTTTTCCTTAAGAGCTGATCTGCTGAAATGGTGTTTTAGGAGGAATCTTATACCTGCAATGCAAATTATGATACAGTCAAAAGCAGCTTCCTCCCAAACATGTCACATTCTATCTCTTTGAGTCATGACAATAAATACAATTTAACTGACCTACAAAGATCAAATATATCTATCAAGGCTTCCAGATTTCCAAGCTGGAAATTGCTCTTCTATTCCTCCACACTGTTCTCTTTGTCAATGAGGCTTGTAATTTCTTTGTTTCCAGCCACCACGAAAGGTATCACCCTTGTCCTTATCAACCTTCATTTTTGCTCTTCTCTTGTTTCTCCTCTCCTTACTTTATAATTTGTCCAAGATACAAAAGTCATTCCAGCCAATGCCACTTTTATTCCATGATGCCCCAAATCCTAATCCTTTTCTGTAAGGCTTAATGCTTAGACCCTGCACTTATCCCTGTGTCCTGCTCTCCCTCATTGACATTGCTGTTGGTTTTTGTTGTTGTTCACTACTCTCACTCTTAAATTCAGGCACATTTTATTCTGACTTCTGTGTACAAAATGCTTTCTTTCTTCCCGTCAGACGACATCCAGAACTCTAAAATCTATCCAAGTTTTAGTTCCTTTGTTTTCTGCTTTATTTCTGGAAGATTCAACTAAGACCACAGTCCAGTTCAAGTCAGTGGGAGTTTTGCCATTGACCTTAACAAAGCTGTGATGTTACTGCCCCAATTGCTGCAACTCTTATATGAATCCTTTCTCAGTATTTTGCAAGCTGCTAGGAACTATGCTAAAGGACCTATGTAGGTTAGCATTTTGCACATCTATGTTGGATAATAATGAAAAGTTGGAATTTGCCACTTTATTCTTCATTGTTTATCTAATATAATCATAAAAATCCATAGGCTCAAATATGGCTTGGCTTTACCTACAGCTGACTCTACCATATTTTTGTACTTTGTATTTTTATTTTACTTTCAATAAACAGTTCTACGTCTATTTCAATTCTCCTGCTCACAGGAACTATATTAAATTATATGAGAGGGAGCTGAGAAAGGAAGAAATAATACAAAAATACACTGCAGGCAGGTTAGGTCTTCTAAACATCTATAACAGTAAAATTGCTAAATGCACCATGTCCTGAAACAGTATCATATGCTATTTCACTGCTACAGTAGAAATTTGCAAGCCTGAAGGAGGCATAGATGCAGGAATGTGAAATATGTGGTATGCTCCCTCCCATCTCATAGGTAGCGATCTAAGAAGCAGGTGACTGATGACTTTAAAATGTTTGCTTTATTGGTCTTTCTCTTTGTGCCCATGTAACTCTGTATGGTGCTTGGGTGGGTTTCATGCTAGACTGTGGGCTAGAGGGAAGCACTGTCAGCTGGCATTGCTCCACTTGCACTTGCTGTAAGAGGATGGTTCAGAGCCAGGCGTTTTAGTTTCAGAGCCAGGGCGTTTGAGCATTTGACTATATCCATATTCTCTCAACATCACTGCAGTGTGCAAGGAAATGGCAAAACGGCAGCTGAACAGATCTCTTCTGCATGATATGAACTCATGTCTGCTGGAAAAAAAGTCTTTGTATTTCAAAACATTCACAGTAGACTGAAGATCTACTCTGGGTAGATTTTTTTTTTATTTCAGTCAAAAAAGGTAATTCCTAAAATATATTTTTAAGTGCTGAGGGTTTCATCTTACAGAATGTACTAATACCACACAGAACACTGCTTGACCATCATCCTAGTTAGTCATTTCTGTTTCCTATATGTGACTAAAATAAAAGCTTTTGTAAAAATATGCTAGACATATGTACAGAATGAGAAAGATTAAGTCTGATTTTAATTGTGTCATCTGAATAGTAACGCAAGTTCTTTGGGTCTCTTTGCTCATGGATGAACACACATATTCCTTTTAATGTTAAAGTTGTGCACACACACTGACAGAAGACTAGACCCCTCTGGTTGCAAAATGAAACCATGGGCACCTCTCCAAGACATGTAATGCCTCAGAGTCAATGCCAAAACTTATTTTTACTGCAGTTAGCACTAACATGCTGTTTAAAATGGCAGAGTATAAGCAAGTAACTTAGATCTAACCTGTCAAGTTAGCCAGCAGTGATGTGTTTCGGTGCACCAGTACGCTTATTTTCCCTGAGATTTTTTTTTATTCTTGCTTGTCAGCTTGGGTAAACAATACTCTGTTCCTTCTAAAGTCATCCGCTTGGGTGAAGGATATTTCACAGAGGGCCCATACTCTATGCCTTATTGACTTCTCATTGAAATCACTTTTTCAATTTATTCACAATTCATGTCTCTTTTTCTTAATCAAAGCCTCTTTCACTTATTTTGAAGAACCATATATGAGGTTCCTAAGAGGTTTAAATGTACATGTTTCTTACTCAGATGATGACTGCATTTTGCTTACAGTAGAATTAAAGTGAGTGACGTCTGTGTTTAATTAAAAAAAAAAAGAGAGAGCTAAAGAACAGAAAATCCTCTGTTGCTTCCTAAAAGCTTGAAGTACCCAAATTTGTCAAAGAACATTAAAGGAACCACCGTACATGTTTTCATAGATGGGTTCTGTTGTCCTGTTTCCTCACTTACACAAATCAGCCTGTTGCAATCCACTACAAAGCCACTTGTCTGCAGTTTCATAGGTCATGTCTGCCTATTTCAGATGAATAAACAACTAGCTACTAGGTATTTCACAGAGCCAGAATAAAAGATGTGGAAATATAACAAACAGTGAGTTGGTTGTGTAGTTCTGTAGGCTAACAATACTGGTGAGAAGGTTTAAGAAAAGGGTATGTGGTTGGTGGTTTGGAAAAGGCTAGGAATCTAAAATTTGAATATGTTCAAGTTATTGGGTTGTAGGTCCAACCATGTAACACTTGATTTACTAACCCTGGCAATTTTCACCTAGCTGATGTATTCTGTGCATGTTAAGTCCAGCTCCTTAATGTTGTCTTTACTGAAACAAAAAGAAGTTTTCCCAGCAGTTATATTCTATTAATTTTCCTAAACAATTTAGAGAATTATTTCTGAGAATATGAGGACTTCTTGACTCAATATACACAAAATGCATTCTTTCTTGCTTTTCTTTGTTATATATGTTCAGTTGTCCTTGAAGATTACTGACAGCTTTGAGAAGAAACATGGCTTCCAGTAGCTGTTCTGGAAAGTTTATGAAGGCAGCAAGCTTCTGTTTTCACTGGATGCTCTTAATAGATATTCTGTGTAATGAGAATGAATAACAAACTAGGGATTGTCATGAGAGAGCTCCTAGTACTGTCCATAGAGAGAAAGTTCTAGTAATGGCTTACCTTTTAATTTTTAGGTTCTGCTTTGAATATGCACATGAGGAGAAACTAGTTGCCAGTAGATGCAAAATTAAATGTGGGCAGCAAACGAAGTTTGGGTCACAGCATGAGAGAGAGTGTCAGGTCAGTAGTCTTCAGCTCCATTCCCAGTATTGCTACAAGTCCAGACCTTAAGGTCTCCTTTCAAATTTCAGTTTAATTACAAGTTTTCCATAAGAATTTAAGGTATGTTAAGGAATTCAAGGTATGTTGAAGGTATGTTTCTGGAATTCAAGAGTGGGTTAATCCATGTGTTTGAAGACATACCCTCTTGCATGCAAGAGAATTATATAGCAAGCACTAATTACACCTATATCTGAGTCCATGATCCAACTGGCCATTTACTGCTTGATCAGTAGGACTGCCTGGGGTGCACATCTAGAGCCAAATTCAAACTCACACTTCAGAATTTTCAGCAAAATATTGTAATTGTTTTGATACCATGAAGTTAAATGGAATAAGTCAGCATACCTACTAAAAAAGATTTAATTCATTAGTAAGAAGTGTGGAGTTTCTTTTGGTTGCATACTTATTTTATATCACATAGAACATTTCTAAAGAGACAAAGAACCTCATCTGCTTCATACTGTTCATATCTCCTCTATTGGATTATTTCATGAGGTCACATCAGATGCAATGTCCAATTTTCCTATTTCTGCTTTCCATTCATTTTTGCAATAAATGAATTTCCATTTTCCTCAGCATAAAGTCTATGCAAGCTAACGAAGATACAAAAGAAAAACCTCTTTGACTGTGGAGTTTTCATAACTGAAGCTTCTTTTGCAAGCTTAATTTTGCCACTCTGGAACACATGCAGCCTGTACTTTCCAAAGCAGCTCCCTCTTCTTTTCAGTTGTGCACAGGAGTGCAAAGGAAAAAGCAGAAGAAATAAGTCTGTATGGTTTCCTAAGTATAGATACTATTCAGGCTAACATTGTTTTGGATACAAACAACCCCAGAATGGAGCACAATAGGAAAAGGGTAATAGTTCACCATCTGCATGAAAATTCATATGCTATAAAGTCTGGAGGAATGAGCTAATGTACACATAATCTCTTATGATGCCCTGATGAAAAAAAAAAACCCTCCCATAGGCTGACTATGGCTTTGGATGATCTGTTTTCCTAAAAAAAAATTGTCCAGTCCTATAAGAGGTTGCCGTGTTCCAGGGAAATCATATGATAAGTACAGCTACTTGCAGAAACATTTTCTTTGTAAAATGCAGGTGTCTTTTATGTCAGCGAGTCTTGGAGTAAGGCCGTGAAGCAGACTGTATGACATTGTTAATGAAAAATTGAAATATTAATTGGAAATTAAAAAATAATTATTGTAGGCTAATTTTACCATAATGAATTCTGAAGAAAGGGAGTCTGGAGATAACGGATGTATTAGAGTTTTTACGGGACCTTCATTGTAGGATGCTTTTTGTCCTCTCTTGTAGTTAGAAAAGATTTTTTTTTTTTTTCCTGGAGAATAATAAATTCACTGAAATAGTGTTCTGACCATTAAGAACAGTGGTCTGTAAAAAAACACAGGTAGAAAACAAGTCAGAAGAAAGGCTAGATATATTTTCAGAAAATTGCTAGAGAGGAAGACAGTAACTGGCTAAAACAGTGTTTACTTGTCTACCTCTAACAGACATGGCCAGATTCCCTATGCACTTGCCATTTACCTGCAGAGTTATAGTATGTGTGCAGGAGTCATTTATTTTGGTTTATTTTGGTTTTTTTTTGATGTTACAAAACTGATAGTCCTCTGTTTCTTGGATTGCCAGTTTTTAGGGCATTCACTGGAAAGATATAGAGTATATGACTCTTTAGCTGGTCAGAGGAGCTTAGCATTTTGAGCAGCTTGAAGTACAATTCAGAAAGAAAAGTACATTTTCAAAAGGAAAAGACGAGGGCATGTTGTTTCTCAGTGTGGACCTCTGTGTGTACCCACAATATGGCCAGGCACTACATGTGTCTGCACTTGCAGCAGTAAATGAATTAAGTGACCAAAGAAGCCTCCATACAGCCGTATTGCTTACTGCAAGGTCAGGTGGAATTTACAATTTTCTGAGCATAGGCTGCCTTTTACAGAAATGTGGGTATCAGAAGATAAGCTACAGAACTCTTACCACTGGTAATATGAAAGAACAATCCAGGGAGCATGGCAGGCATAAACCCTACCTTTCCTTTTTAAGATTGGTGTAAAACTAGCCATAGTAGGACTGAAAGGTGGTGATCTACCTTCCTGGGTAATGTTCCATCCACCAGGAAATGGACTAGTCTGAAATGGCACTGTGCCAGCTGCTTTGCTTAGATAGCTCTGCTTTATGTAGGATGTACAGCTATTAGTGTGAAATGTTTATAAAGAAAGGAAGTATTCTTTATCCCCCCCAAATAAAAAGCAAATATATTAACAAAAATGAATAAAAAAAATCAAGGAAGCTCTCTCATATACAAGACTTATTGTTTAAGTCTTTAGTGCTAAATAAAACAGGTTTATAAACCATAGAAATAGAACACTTAAACATATGTTTCTTCCATGTCCCATGTGGTGCATCTGTGGACCTGAGACATAATTGTTGGGTTTTGTGCATTTTTTTCAGCTCAAAGTGATTGAAATAATCTAAGGGCTCTGTTACAGCTCATCAGATTGCTTTTTATAGCAGAAATCTGACTTTGTGATATGAGTACTATACCATGAGAGCATGAAGAAGAATTTGTGGATGCATTTCCTGCCAAGATAGTAACTATGTAAAATGGAGAGGGGTAAATTTGTCACAGTCTTGTCTACACTGCCTTTTGGGAGTCGTCCTTGATTATATTCCTTAACTATGCATGAGAGAATGCTATTTGTAATGGACAAAATTGTGCCAGGGAGCTTACTAGCAGTTAAGCAACGTAGGTAGTACATGAATCAGGATAAGAAAGCTGGGATTCTAGTTGTAGTTAATCTTTCACACAGAAAGATTTTTGCATATATTGCATTCATATAGAAAAGTCCCAGTGGAAGCTATGGAATGACACAGCCTCATTCCAGGATGCTTTGTAGCAAGGCTGTGACGCCACTATCCTGGGCAATATGAGTTGAAGTCCCTCCACTCTCTGGAATATCTAACAATGGTAATAAGGTAAAAGGATGCCACCATCTGTTCTGTCTTTGATATCTCTATTTGATTTCCTTTACTTCTCTTTCTTGGGCCTGAAAAGAAAATATATGATTCAGTGATAAATAAAATATCCACTAGTAAAAAACGGTGTATATTATTGACTGTTATTTCCTTTAGCAAAAGCAAAATAAATGCATTTGGTTCAATCACAACCAATTTTTTAATTCTAGTTAATTGCCAAACCAGAGAAAAAATATCACGGGTTACCTTCATGATCTTTCATCCTTCCTTCGTAGCAGTACTGTACACAATATTCCACAGTAGCCTTAGGGGAAACACAGCCTTTGGCTACAATCAGTGGTAAATAGAAACTGATTACTAACATGGAATAAATACACAGCTCCTTTCCCAGGAGATAAAGAATGTCTCCACTGAAATTATTGCTGTCCTTGCATCCGTTTGATGCATTAAAAAATATAATGATAGTCTTGCTTGTCTCTTTTATTTTACGCTGTGCTTTGCTGTTTGGAGAAAAAGTGCAGCCAGGTTAGAGACACATGTTTTTGTCATATGAAAGAATTTTTATGCAATAGCCTTCACTTAGAGACTTCACTTTAAACTTTGTCTTCCTTTCTTCTCCAAAACTCAAGGTGATTCTATGAAATTTACAGGGATATTCTTCTGGAAGAGAAGATTTTGTACTGAGATTTACAGGATAATAGGGACAAGCTATTTTTTAGGATCCAGCAAAATAAATCTGTCAGAAACTGTTTCTTATCTTGTGTTAATTTATCCCAAAGCAGGATTTAATTCTGAAGGTGGAAAAGCAGTTTTGCAGCCACATTTACTGTTTTACAGTTGCTATTGGTTGAGGGCAAAATTTAGATTTTTTTTGGTGATTCAATAACAAAATTCAGTGCAGTCCTCCCCAAATCTACTGCCAGCCAATGCAGCTACTCTGTTTAGGCCAAAGCCTATACAAACTCTGCCTGCCAGTTGGAAGCAGATTATATGCCTACTTTTCCAAACAGTTAGATATTGTTTCATGACCAAAAGTCCAGATCTAAATGGATATCAAAATAGAGAGTGGATCCTCAGCTGCACTGAACTATGTAGGGCTTCTGCTGTGGTAGGTGTTTTTGTCTACCCAAGATATAAGTATTTTGGTTCAATAATATACCTAGCACCTGAAAGCAGAGGAGTGAGAGACTAAATTCTAATTCTGAATACTAATATTCATCACCATGGTCTTTTATACTCCCACAAAAGTGCAGAAGTAGGCCCCAAAACATTTTTTACATAATTTTACAGATACACAGATGAGACCACACCATAGATAAGCCCTACATCTATTAGATATCAGCAATCTAACAACAGCAACAAAGGAATCAGATTGATAAGGACACCAGTAGTATATGGTAGCCTTTGCTAATACTAATAATTAGTGAGGGGATAAAATATCATACCTCAGGTTTTAACACAATTTCTAAGGATTAATTATGAAGATAGAAACTTAGCAAGAATAGATTTTCCTGCATCTACCTAAGTCTTTCTTCTATCTTTCCACTAAAGCAACTTGCTTTGGTCACACTCTAAGGCAGGATATTTGATTACATGGATTACACTTCTAACCTAATCTGGTAACTCCTACATTCTTAAACATTTAAAAAACAAGGTATTTTTAAATAAAACACTGTTTGTAATAAATATGTATAAAAGTGTTTTGGTTTTTTTTGTCACCAGGTTTTCCTTCCCATTAGCTCACTCTTATTGTTTTGATAATCTACTTCTATGGCAGTTTTGTTTTTGAGCTGCTGATACCTTTTATGATGTTCAGACTTTTAAAATTTGCGTTCCTTCTGCTTGTTTGCAACTCTGGCCATTTATTCCACGCAAAAAACAGGATAGTAAAAACAAGAGTTACTTTTTAGGTATCTGTGGTTGTAGAAAGAAAAGTATTTCCTTATGTAGAATCATGTCTTCATTTCTTTATGCCTTCATCCTGAAAAGTCTGAAATTTGTATTTGTTGCACCTAAGAAAATATGCATCTGTAAACCTACTGTGATTTTCTACTTGCATAGGAATAGTATACTTTTTAAGGAGAGATACAGAATATTTATACCTCTCCATCTCTCCTGATTACTCTAAGTTAATACAAACCAGCGTTTAATACCTTCCAAATATGCAATGTATGACTTTTCAACCTTGTGGAAGCTCTTAGATTGTATGCACTTAGTGAAATTTTCTGATCTGACATAATTGTTATATCAACAGTTTTAAAAGTACCTCTTACTTTAGAGGCCCCCTATCTGCAGGGAGCCTGTTCTGATGGGAAAGTACTACTTGGCCTATGAACAGACTGCTTAGTTATTGTGTGGAAGTAAAGTGGGGTAAGTCAGCCTCCCCCCTTTGGTCATTCTTCTGGACATGTCTACCTCTCAGAGTCTGACTGCAGTCCCAACACTACATCCAGATGGTCAGAGTGCTCAGCACACTGAGGGGCACAGTTTATAGTTGATCCATTAGTAGAATGTGATATGATACTGCATCAACATTAACTAAGTTATATAATATTTTGGAAAAAACAAGGCCTTTTTTGTAGTGTAATTTATGAGCACTCTAAGTAAGTAGGGACAGATTGCACTACCATGTTGACACATCCATTAAAACTCTTTGTAGTTAAATTTTACACACTTACATGGTTGTGTTGCAGGGGATGGGAGTTTTGTCATGACTGAAGCACCTTTAGGTTGACTGTGAAACATTTCCATTTCAATTCCAGTAAGCTGATAAGCCTTTTTCAAAAAAATGATAAAATATTTGTAATTATGGTAACAAAAGCAGAGTGCAATATATGTCAACAATAAGGTAAATGAGATTAAAAAAGTCTGCTTGCTGATCAAGTGGGCATTTTTACTGAGTTGTTGGATAGGGCTCAGTGAATAAAGGTCTTAACGGTCTTAATGAGCTTACTTTAAGGGAGATAGACTACTCAGTTTCCTTATGACAATACTAGTTCTGCAGAGATATAGGATAGGATTCATTTGACAGTATGTAGACATGTAGTATATGTGAACCTAGTCACCCAGATATTTAATAACAGATCCTTTTGCAACTTGTAACTTCTATAGTCTGTATCTGTGAGTTATCTCTGACTTTTCAGTATTGACAGAAAAGGGAAAGGAGAAAAGTACAGAAATGGTGGAAGGACTGTGGTGGCAGAAACAGAATCCTTATTGCTGCTCAATCATATAGTTTTTAAAGAATGAAACCTATAATACTTTTCATCCAAAGAAAGACATTGCAGGAAATCTCTAACAGAGATAGGAAAAGAAACACTTCAAATGACTGCTAACTTGAAAGATTTTGGCTGAAAAGAGAGGAAACAGTTGTGATTTTAAAGTCCACTGAAATCCATGATTGAGACTTTAAAGAGTTTTATGAAAACAGTATCACTCTTCTGTTGTAACTTTAAGATTCAAAATGTTCCAGAAATATATGTTGTCTTTTATTGCATTGTTTACATTGATTTTAACATTCAGTTCATCAGTGTAAATCAAAACCTTTATATTCACTCATGCTTTTCTCCATCAGGTAATCAGTGTCACCACAATCTTTGTTGTTTTCTGAGATCACAAACCATAAACTTCAGCATATTCGCATATAACTTCAGTAACACAGGATATGTATTTATCTTAACATTTTTGTACTTCTATATTTGTTTTTAAATTTTCTTTTTTTTTTTGAATGGGAGTGAAAATAAGTGTGGACATAGACTGAGTGATTATTTCAAGGGGGAACTATGATTATTCATAAAGTATTAGAAGCCTAAAACATAAAGCCAGGAATGTATCGGGGATATTGGTTTACTCTGGAATGTTTTTGTTTCTGTTTGATGGGCCTATTTAGATATTTTGAAGATTGTATGATATAATATCATGTAATTTACAATCTTAAATGTTGGTAGAAGGCCTTAAATATATTAGGTAGATGATGAAAATTTAGAATTAACTCCAGCAAGAGATTAGGAACAAAGACATTTCCAGGCATTTGATTGCTACATAAATTGTGTCATTGAAATATGAAAGATAAAAAAGTCCACTGTTCTAAGAAACTGTCTCTGTTTACATATACATTAATAGTATTAAGGAGTATATCCTCTGCTGACAATTGCAAGGGAAGGGGATTTACAGGCTTCAGTATCTTCTGATGGTGCAGCCTGATTTTGCCTGGACAAGGCAAGAGGGAAGAAATGCATAACACTCCTGCTCTGTCTGACCAGCAGTCCAATTTTTTCCAGAAGATTGTGTCCATCACCTTCAAGGGCATTGGCGTAGTTGTGTTGCCTTCAGAATGGATGGCAAAACTACAGGGTTTTGCTCATCTCACTTCTTTTGGTAGCAGTACCATATACTCCTTTGCAATAGGGAATATTAAATTAGTATGACGAAGGGGGAAGGGAAGGATAGTCCCTTCACTTGTGCTTAAGTGGAAGCTGACAATCATGCAGCTTGTTGAAAACAGTATAGACCTGAACATCCGTCATTTAGTGAAACAGTTTCAAATGCTGTATCTGAAATTCTATCTCTGGGGTCAGATTTTTTTTTTTTTTTTACTCTTAACAGTGAGATTACAACATGGTAGCCTACCATTAAAGAAAAGTTGGTTGCAAACATTCACAGAGTGTTTGTTAAAAATCCCATAATTTGCTGAGATATTTTGCATGGGGTAATGATCACATGGGGAATTGAATCTCACCTCTCCAGAAATTCATGAACTTTTCTCATTGATTATCTTAAACCACACACAAAACATCTCCTAACTATCTTATCTATGCACAAAAGACTATCCTACCTTATCGTATCTGCATCTACAGGAACAGTTTTCCTGCCTGGAGAGTCACTGAGCCTGCCAGATTCTCCACCCAGGGTGTTTTTCAACACATTTAAGCACACGAGTAGTGTCCATCAATTGTCCTATGGCAGCAAGGTCTGCCTGGAGAATCACCTGGATTCTCCAAAATTCCTGTCTAGAGAACTCCTGTGACAATTAGCCAAATCTTTGTTGTGAAGCCAGCTGAGAGTTCAGTCAATCACTTTGTCCTGAATTAGTCTATTGTCTCAAATTAGTCCATTGTCTTATCAGCATTGAGATTAGCTAAGCAGGCTTTGGACTAGCCTGAGAACTGATGACTAAGTATGCCACTGCACGCACACAAAAACTCAGCCTTGCTACCCAGCTACATGACAATTATACGTATAGGACTAACCTGAATTTCACTCTTATGTCACAATTATAATTTAACATAGATCTTAACACATGTACTAAATCCATCTTAATTTTTGGATTTAGCTACTGTCTGGGAAATGCATGTGAATAAGCCACTGAAAAGCAAAAACAGAGCAAAGCACTGCAGCTAACACTTACATAACGCACATTGTCTTGAAAATCCTCAAACTCATTTTCCTGCCCTGCTGGGCCAAGATGAAAAAGCACATATGGTGAGGAAAGCCACTTGCTGTTGGGAGACCTCTGCATTCCCTGTGCACAGAGAGGAACAATTTAGCCTCATCCCTCACTCTGTTCTGCTAATCTGACACAAATCAAATGCAAGAGACAGAGCATGAATATGGATAAGTGAGAAGATGGAATTTCCTGTCTCGTGTGGCTAAATGTTTCTTGTTAAGAGTCAGGTTTAGAGCTGAGTGAACAGTGGAATAATATATTTATGATTCTGTTTATGCAATTTGACTTGTGATTCAGTGAGGGCTTCTTCATGTTTTCTTACATTTACCTTACATATCTTTACAAAAAACTGGAGTTTGGCTTGAAGCATTTATTCATGTAGAGAATAAATGGTTTTTCAAACTGTCTTTGGCTTACCTACTTTTTGCATATTTTGTGTTTTCATGAATGCAGGGGAAAGATATCAGTAATATGGATAAGAAAAGGAGATTGTTGCAAAATATCTGCATTTATCAAGCAAAATATATGCAACAGAATATCAGATGAGGAAGAAAAACAAGGGTCATGTACGTATGAGAAGCAGAAAAATTTATTTTGAAGAGAAAGTTTATACACAACCTTTTCCCTCAGCAGTATACAAGAGATCATCACTTGAGGGCAGAGACCCTGTGGAAATATAATGTAGAAACAATGATGCTTTTTGCAGGCCTCTGGGATGCCTTGGACATATCGTAGGGGTGAAAGCCAGGAGCTGTCAGTTTAGCCCCAGTCATCAGGGCAAACAACAGCAGTGATAGGAAAGGTTGAGAATGGTGACAGAAATAGAAGCTATTTGGTAAGAAAAATGGCAAGAGAAAAGGATCGGCAAAATTTGCTACAGATTGCATCTGATTTAGATGTCACTCTCCCTTTTGACTTTGTAAAGGAGGAACACAGCTAATTTAAACCCTGGAGTTCACATTTACACCCAAAAATAAACCTTGTGCAAAAAGCAAAAAGTGTTGGGGGGAATGACAGGAAATTATTTTTAGTGTCCTAAATGTTTCTATACTTACTGCCACCTATTATATCCCTCATTCTAAAATACTCTTAGCTCTCACCTGAATGGACTTGGTGCATTAACAATCATTTCATTCAGTGCTCCTGTCAGCAAAAATTAGGTCACCCAATCAGGGTAGGCAGAATATTATGCCATCGATGTAGGTGACCTATCATATAATAAAAATTTAAAATGCTTTGAGAGATAAAGACAAAAGAGGATACAAGGAGCAGCATAGAGGAAGAAAGTAAGTGCTGTGATTTAAGGGTTTATTCTAAGAGGCTCAGCAGAGAGACAATGGTTTAGGATAACTTTTGTCTATGAGAAGATTAAAGGAAAGATTTGTGTAGCTGCTAAATAATAGGGTTTGCCTTTTTATTTTTGTTTTATCATGCATCCAATATATCATTTTGCCTCTCAGTGAAACTCAATAGACAGAATATGGTAGGTTTCTTGTTATACCAATAATATATTTTATTTAAAGTTATCATGGCCCATCTGTTACTTCCATCCAAAATACTTCCTTATAGTATTATTATCTGTCACGGACACAATTTACACAAATCACTGCTGGATACAAACAACAATGTGCTAAATTTGACAGTGGACTGTTCCTACTTCAGGCCAGATTATTTATATGATTATAAAGCTGAATAATAGTAAAATTGCAACATACTTTCTACTGCACTGTGTATATGTCTCTTTGCTATTTGTGCTGATTTGCAAACCATGAAACAAGCATCATCTTCCTTTCAGAAAATGAATAGTGTTGATGTCTGCATTATAGGTCAGACTTACTAACCATTGTTTAAACAGCAGCAGCAACAATATTAGCTCTCCAAGTTTATCAGAATGATAGGAGGAAATGCAGTAAAATCTCAGGCAGGCTAATACAGGGATCGGTGAGGTTCTGTCAGAGACAGTACAAAGTATGTACAGTATATGCTGTTGTACGTCAAAAGTACTTAGACTTTAAGAACAACCTTAGTCATCTTAATTCTACCAGAAATTAAAAAAAAAAAGTTTGGCATCCAATTTCACCCAACTTTTATGTAAAAGTGGAGGTCCTACCATCTATGTGAAAATGGACAGCTAGAGGAAAGAGAAATAAGCTGTAGTGTGAACTACACTTTATTAAATACCAGAGAAGCCCTCCATTGGAGAATAAATCTGTGAATATTCCAGCATGGGAAAAACTTCATGTGGATTCTGTAACTTCTTGGACTCTCTAGTCAAACAGCTACAAGAAGCCAGGCTTCATTATTTCTGATGTTCACAGGGCTGTTTGTTTCTAACCTAATCAAGCAGAAGTCTATGATCCTTAAGGATACTTTTTTTAATCCTTGGTTATAGTCAAGTTAAATACCATGTAGATGGAAGTCATGGTCATCTGCTATTGGGATCCTTATTAGTAATATTCTTGGGGCAAGTCTACAAAAAATAACCAAAAAAACAAGGAGAGGGGGAAATGTTTAAAAAAAAAAAAAAAAAAAAGCAAAACACGCATACAGCCCGATGCTGACTGACGTAGTTACACTGGTAAAACCTCAATGTGTGAATATGCCAGTAGAGGAAAGCTAATGTTAGTTTTGCATCTGTCATTCAGTGAGGTGATGTAACCATTCTGGCAGGAAACCATCTCTTCCTGGCATGCATCATGGGGATTCTGACAGTGTGGCCCTGGCAGATTGGCTAGTGGCAGAGGATCTTTAGTTTAGACAAGCATTAAAACTTGAATTGAAAAACTGGGTGATCTGGCAAGATAGAGCATTTAATTTGGAATAGCCCAATAAACCAGTTAAGGGAACCAATGAGGTTGGCTTTTTTTTGGCCACCATTTTGCAGACTGCAAATTGCATTCCAGCACATTGAATCAAATTCACTGAAAGGAAAGCAAATAGATCATTGTGTTAGTTTAAAAGAACAAGGAGTGTTCAATTCTTTATTTATATGCATTGGAACCATAACGAACATATGTATTGATGGTTCTTAATTTTGCAATAACAGAAAATCAGCCTTTAGTAAATAGTAATTGTGCAGTCAGTAACTTTTAGCATGCAACTGCTATCAGTCATTTAGTTATATAATTACAGTTATTAATTACAGTTTGAAAGTAGAGCAAAAAGAAGTGTCTTTTTTTTTTTTTTCTTAAGATGGGGAAGAAAAAGTACCTTTTAGTCCTTTCACTTAATTGAATTGGTTTTCTTCCAGAGATAGAATGTCCTATTTAATCATTACAGCAGATGTGGAGCAGCAATCTGAATATATGGGAATGTAAACCAAAGGGATTTTCTGTTAGGTTTAAAGCATTGGCAATATCTTAAAAATATGCAATCTGTTGAATTCTGGGTTGGCTTTGAGCACTGGAAACACTGTGCTGTAGAAAAGGCTTTGCTTTGTATTAACAATTAACATTTATAAAATGCCTTGAGGGGTAGAACCCCTTAATTTTTATGAAGTATTCAAGTAAAAAACACAGAATATTGAACTGAGCTGGCCTGAATGCATAGGTTTCACCATATTTTACCATTTCACTTTGAATACTAATTTGTTATTGATATTATTATTATTACTATTATTATTATTATTTTGGCTATTTAAATATCCATAATGCACAAATTAAAGCAAAGTAAAACAAATGAAAGCAAATTAAAATATGGTACCTATCCCAGTCTTCTTTATTTACTTCAAGAAGACAGAACAAGGGAGGTCAAGATGTCAGGAAGATACCAGAGAGAGAAAAATTATAATAACCCCCCCCACACACACACACAAAATATTCTTAATTATTACTACTACTATTACAGGATTCGTGCTGTAACACCTCTAATTATTACTACTACTATTATATGTTTTGTGGTGTCACCTTTCCTTCCATCATTTTCCTGTAAGTAACTCAGTAAAACTCAATTTTAAGAAAGATGTAACAAAGCTGAAGAAGATTTGGGTTTATATGCAGCCAAATCAGCCTTTGGTCCCTGAAAAAATCATGGAGCGAGTTTTTTTGGAACATATTTCTGGCACAGGAAGGAGGAGAAGATGACTGGGAGCAGTCAGCATGGATTTGCTAAGGGCAAAGCATGCTTGACCAACCTAATTGCCTTCTGTGATGAGATATCTGGATTTGTGGACAAGGAGAGAGCAGGGGATGTAATTTACCTTGACTTTAGTAATGCTTTCAACACCATCTTCCATGGTATTTTGCTGTCTAAGTTAGGACTTAGAGGTCAGGCTTTTCACAGTTGCATATGGCGGGAGAGCAAGAGACCATGGGCGTAAATTGAAACAAGAGCAGTTCAGATTGGATATAAGAAAAACTTTTTCCGTATGAGGACAGTCAAGTGGAACAGGTTGCCCAGAGAGGTGGTACAATCTCTCTCCATCCTTGAAGGTTTTCAAGACCTGACTGGATAAAACCCTGGGCAACCTGGTCCGATCTCACAGCTGACTCTGATTTGAGCAGAAGGTTGGATGAGACCTCCTCAGATCCCTTCCAGTCTGAATTATCGTATGATGCTATAAGTAGGAAACAAAATATAAATGAAGCAAAAACTTTTTATGGAAAGCCCAAAATTGCTCAATTGCTTGACTGAACTGATCTGGATTTTGGTACATTTCTGTGGATTTTCAGTTTGAGCAAACTTCAGTTCATAATCTGTGACAAAACCCTTTTTAGACACTCAGAATGCTCACAAGACAGACAAACTGTTTCCCTCTCCACAGTAAGGCTGAGACACTGTTATAGAACAAAGTAGAGCAAAGAGTACAGCAGCTGTTCAGAAGTTAAGAGAAGTTTTACTTCATCTTTTCATGGATCAGGTCAACATACTGTCAAGGCTAGAGTTCAAATTTTAACAGTAAAGACATGAGAATTCTTAGTACCTATGTCTCATATTCTACTTGAATCTAGGTCTATATCGTCCTTGTAGATAATCTGTATTCAAGCTGCCAACAAATCTCATCTACTCTTGTGGCAGATGATAATAGTGACTACAGAGAAAGGATCCTGGATCCCTACATGGAAGGGCACTGGCTTGTCTTCTCTGTATGATGTCACCATAGCAAGAGCAGATGGATACCTGAAGATTACCTAGTGTGCCAGATCCACCTTGTGTGATTAACAGCGTTTTGGAGGATGATTTAACTGTTGGGTTCACCCATAGTTCCCCTGAGTTTTATCAGTCAAACACTAGAGTCAGTCATGAATTAGTCATAAGCCGACCTTCATGTCAGTTCTGCAGTACAGTTTAGACATATCTACTGCTACACACAAGTTCCTACCTTCTGGCATTGCCCCCAGAAAAGTTAATGTGTTAGGTTTTAACTCAAAATTAAAATTCTGGAGAGTTATGAATGACAGATTAAATGAATCTAGCAGAAGTGCAGTATCACCTATGGATGACACTGTAGCTCCTAAAGGTGCAGATACAGAGATTGTCATCAGTACTAATATACTAATACAAGGATTGTGGTACCCATCCTGAGGTACCATCTCAGATGCTCCTCTAAGATATCTTCATACTGCATGTTTCAGTGAGAGTGAGCAAAACCCTGCCTTGCCATCAGAATCCTCCAGGTACTGAAGCTGAGAGGAAGAAGCGGTTTAAAGCTTATTCAAGAACTCACATAAAAATAAAATTTGTGCTAGAGGTCTATGGCATAAATATGTGTTTGCTTGCTGAAGAGACCTCAGAGAGACTGTAGGTCATAGAGAGCCTTTGGAGACAAATGGGAATAGTTAGCTAAACCCCATTGAAACCACTCTGTGTTTTTCTTGCTGAATGCGGGTGTAAGTAAACAAACTGTTAATCAAACTGATCTCATCCTCCTGGCAGTTGAGAACCATCAAGGTATGATGCATATTGGGGTCTTCTGACAAGTAACAAGTTCAAACATTGTCTCCTTCAAAGGCAAAGCAGTTTCCATCACTGTGTGCTGCAGCTCACAGTTTCATCAGAAAAGAAGGATTACATTTACAGAGACATGGTGGGATAGCTCGCATGACTGGAATGCTGTCACGGATGGCTACGTGCTTTTTAGGAAAGACAGGCCAGGAAAGCGAGGTGGTGGAGTTGCTCTT